>NC_142874.1:109321939-109633105 GCF_051225735.1 Oryctolagus cuniculus
GGAGGAAGCAGCAGCCCTTTCCAAGTTTCTCACTCTTGGCAAACACAGCTGTTCTCAAGTAGCTCCCAGGATCACAACCTAGGAGCCATCCCTGGGACATCCATTTCTACCACCCATTATGTCCAGTGAGTAACTAAAGTACTCGACCACCTACCAAGTACCAGGGAAGGAGGAGTGAAAATTCCCTGAGAAACAATAAAAGAATAAATATCTTTACAAAGATGCATCAGACAGGAAAACACAATTAATTATGACTTAAAATTACTTCTCTCCCTTTGGTACACATGCCCCATCCACCCTCATCATGAGAGTGGATATTGGGCAGTAAATGGAGTACTTTTTTCTAAATTTTAAAAAATATACTTATTTTCAATTTGCATTTGAAAGACAGACAAAGACACAAAGAGACAAAGAGAGAGATCTTCCAACTGCTAGTTCATTCCCCAAATGCCTGCAACAGCCAGGACTGAGCCAAGCTGAAGCCAGAAGCCTGGAATTTAATCTGGGTCATTTCCATGGGAGACAAAGACTTGAGTACTCGAGCCATCACCTGCTGCCTCCTGGGCTGCATACTGGCAGGAAACTTTATTGGAAGTGGAAGAGCCAAGACTCAAACCCAAGCACTCTGATATGGGATGTGGTCATTCCAAGCAGTGACTTAACCACTGCACCAAATATCCACTCCTGGAGCACCTTTTACTTGCTGAGGTCATTGGGAATGTGTCCTCAGAAGGCAGCTAGTTCTTGAGAGAGGGTTGGTATTAAAAACTTGAGTTTGGCCCCACATACCCACCTACCCACCTTGTCCTCTCATGGCTAAAGATGTGACCATTTGGTCCTACACATACTCCTGTCATTGTCCTCATATTCAGCATGTGGACTTCAGCACAAGCGAGCAGAGACAGGCACCAAGCCCTTGAACCTCAAACCCTGTGTACTAAGCATACCTTTTATCCTTGTAACCTAGCTGCTCGGGTCTTCCACTGAAGCAACACAAAGCTGACTAATGCAGTGCCATTACATCAGAAGTATCCCAACCGGTTCTCTCTCTCTCAAGTCTTACAGTGCACACGCAACATGGCACCAGGACAGTACTTCAAAAAACATAAGTAGTCATGCAGACAATGAGGATCATATTTATAAACAACACAAAAGTACTCCAAAACATACTAAATAAAAAGTATGTCAGAGAATATTAGAATGTATGCGTGTCCACATCTTCTTATGTAAAGTACAGTCATGTGCCTGTAGCCATGTTTCATTCAGTGAGTAAGACTGCGGTCCCACGAGATTATCTCACTTAGTGACACGTGGCCATCTTAGTCTGTGGAAGCACACACTATATAGTTTGCACAGTGATGAAACACCTAGCAACCTATTTCTCACATTATGTCCCTGTCATTAAGTGACACATGACAGTAGTATAGGGACATAGAAAAAGATCTAGAAAAAAGCCAGCGACAGTGGTGATCTCAGAAAAAAGTATATTTCCAGGAAGAAGCAAAGTGTGTTTCAAGTTACTATATACTCTTGATAATACTGTATTGTTGAACTTTTAATTCTGTGCTGTTCTGGCCTCAGAATCAGCCCTTAAGGCATTCAGATCTGGCTAAAAAGCCCATGAGAGTTTCTCAGGCATGGAAAGCCAACACTGTGGCAAAAAATGACCTAAATGAAAGGTCTCTGTGAGTGAGACCCCAGTGGCATGCAGGGGCCATCAAAGAAGGAGGTACCTTTCTCTGAAGGGAGGAGAGAACTTCCACTTTGCTTTTGGCCCTATCTAAATACTGACGGAGTTTGTGGACTCTAAAGGCTTCCATAGCCTTGGCAGCTCATGACAAGAGCCTCGGATGATTACTGATGCCATAAACAAGAGTGTCAATTGTTTAATCAACAACAGGAGTCACTGTGCACTTACTCCTCATGTAGGATCTCTGTCCTTAATGTGTTGAACTATGTGAATTAATGGTAAAATTAGTACTCAAACAGTATAAAGTACTGTTTGAGTGGATCTGTGTGAGTGCAAACTGTTGAAATCTTTACTAAGTATATACTAAGTTGATCTTCTGTACACAAAGATAATTAAAAATGGATCTTAATGAAGAATGGGATGGGAGAGGGAGTAGGAGATGGGATGGTTTGTGGGTGGGAGGGTGGTTATTGGGGAGGGAAAACCACTATAATCCAAAAGTTGTACTTTTGAAATTTATATTTATTAAATAAAAGTTTTCTTAAAAAATTCTGTGCTGTTGAACTTTTTAACTTCAAGTGCATATTTATGTATTGTGTGTGTATATATATGCATATACATATATATATATACATATATATATACATATATATATGTACTATATACTATGTATATATACCTACATACACAAGTATATACTTATATGAGTATATAAACAAAATCTCCCATAATGTGTCTAACACTGTGTTCTGATGTGGACACTCAATAAATACTTGTTACATAAATAGATATCTATGGAATGAAAACAGACATGCATTGTTACTGTGGCTAAAGTACAACTTCCAAAAAGGTAAAATCATAAATCTCATGCTAATATAAAGTCAAATATGTCAAAGATTTTATTTAATGCATTAATCAATGAGGGAACCAGACAGATGTTAAAATTAGGTCAGAAGAGATTTTTACTTAAAATGATTTATAATCCCGGGGCCTGCACTGTGGCACAGCAGGTTAAGTCACAGTCTGCAACATGGGCATTCCATATGGGCATCGGTTCAAGTTTTGGCTACTCCACTTCTGACCCAGCTCCCCGCTAATAAGCCTGGGAAAGTAGCAGAGAATGGCTGAAGTCCTTGGGCCCCTGTACCCTTGTGCAACACCTGGAAGAAGCTCCTGGCTTTGGCCTGGCCCAATCCTCTGGGTCATTGCAGTCATTTGGGGAGTGAACTAGTGGATGGAAGACCTTTCTCTCTCTATCTCCTCTCTTTCTCTGTGTAATTCTGACTTTCAAATAAATAAATAAATAAATCTTTTAAAAATGATTTACATTCTCCATCAGACAACATTCACTTTCATTGCCATGAACAAGAACCATGTGCAATCCAGCTCTCTGCTAATGCACCTGGGAAAGAAGCAGAAAATGGCCCAAGTGCTTGGGCCCATAGCACCCACATGGGAGACCTGGAGGAAGCTCCTGGCTCCTGGCTACAGTCTGGCCCAGCCCTGGCCATTTGCAGAGTGAACTAGCAGAGGGAAGATCTCTTTTTCTCTGTCTCTCAGCTTCTCTCTCTGTAACTTTGCCTTTCAAGTCAATAAAAATAAAAATCTTAAATAATTTATCTTATACAGTGACAAAGAGAAAGGAAGAGAGAGAAAGAGAAAGACAGAGATTCCATCTGCAGGTTTACTTTCCAAATGGCCACAATAGATGGCAGAGACCAAAGTACCTGAACCATCAATCATTGCCTCCCAGGTGCATTAGCAGGAAACTGAGTAGGCAGGACTGGAACCAACACTCCAATATGGGATATGGGCTTCTCAACCAGTGGCTTAACCCTCTACACCACCATGCCTGCACCAGTAATCACTTTTAAATGCACCATTATTTTATAACCTGGTAAGGCAAATGAAATAATCAATGAAACTATAACGAGGGTTTTCTTACAAACTGTAAGACATGATGATTTCAGACAGGTTGAAGTGCAAATAAATTGGATAGCTTAGAAGAACGAGAAATGAAAAGAAATATGATGCTTATGTCTTATAACAGAAATTAATTTTAGCTTTTGTTTCTCAGATGATAAGGCTTTCTTTACAAAGATCTTGGGCTATTATTACATTTTACAGGGAATTATTCTCATTGCTACACTATAAGCAAAAAAGAATTTGTGAAGCAAAAACCCAAGGGGACAGGGTAACGATTGCAACTGTAGCAGAAAGTAGCTGATGGGCCTCAGTGGCAGAGCAAGTGGTGTGTCTTCCCAGTGAGTCTAGCAATGGCGGCTTCTGTTGATGCACTTGGGTATGCTCTTGACCATAATCTTGGCCGCTGCTTGACATCTTGTGTTGCTGCTGCTTTTCTATGTTGGATTCTTTAGCTTCTCCCAGAGCTCTGTAAGTCTCTGATCATCCTTTCAGTAAATTCCTTGTCTGCTGAAGTCAGAATCAGTTTGTGCTGCTAAATCTGAAAATCTTGAATGATACCTCTGGATTTCACTAGTTTGTTGCGCAGAGATAACTGATAAAATTTGAAGCAAATCAGTGACCCAGCCTTCAAGGAAGTTGCTAATTTCTTTCACTTCTCAAAATGACTGCCTCCAAAAAAATATAAATCCAGCTACATTCAACAATAGCAAAATATTGAGTCATACAGCATTGAAAGCACACTTATACTCAATTCTTTTTCAAAATCATTTTATTTGTTTATTTGAGAGACAGAGAAAGCACAGAGAGAGAGAGACAGAAAGAGATCTCCCACTCACTGGTCTCCTCTCCAAATGCCTGCAATAGCCAGGGTGGGCCAGGCTGAAGCCAGGAGCCAGGAAATCAATCCAGGTCTCCACTGGAGGTGGTAGGGACCCAAGTACCTGAGTAAACACCTGCTGCCTTGCAGGGTGTGCCTTAACAGGAAGCTAGAATCAGAAGCAGAGCTGGTACTGGAACCCAGGCACTCTGATTTGGGATGTGGGATTCCAAGTGGTATTGTGAGTATGGAGCCAAATGCCCACCCTACTCTTCTTTTAAAGGGCAATTTATGAAGTTGTGGAAGGAATATGTTGCTTACTTACCAGAAGAATTATATCACCAAATTCCAAAATATAGTTTGTGCAGATCAGTGAAGAAGCTAGAAATGGAAGAAGTACCTCAGCCATCATACTACAGACAAAACATATACATTGTAATTGAGTCCAATTATTTATGGGGGGATGCAAATTTTATTATTCTTACTATACACAGGTCTCCATATGGGTGGCAGGAACCCAATTTCTTGGGCCAGCCTCTCCTGCCTCCCAAGTGCATCAGCAGGAAGCTGGATTGGAAGAGTGGAGTAGCTAGGAGTTGAACCAGCACCTGGATATGAAATGTTCATTTGGTGCAGAAAAGTCAGCTGTTGCCTAGGACACACCTAAAAACATTCTGATTTCTTCTTCTTGTAACATGGGAGTAATATTCTTCATGCCTACCTTACAGATTGTTGAGTAGAATAAGTGAGATAATGTATGTAAAAGTGTTTTGTAAATTGTTACATAAAGAGTTATTACTTAAACATTAGACAGGCATGTTAATTAGATATAGCTGAAGCTGTGTGTGATAAAAATGTTGCATAAAGTAAATTAGGTCAATGTAGAAGAAGGCAGAGCTGTGACTTGGACCCAAAGTTGAGCTACTGATGTATAAATCCCATGCTTGCCACTACACAACCACACTCTCTCCTCCCATACTCTCTTTGTAATGCTGGATATCACAGCATTTTTTTGCTTGCAGTTTGAGTGAACAACAAGGATGTAAACCTTCATTGTCCTTTAAGGTTTTCCCACAAAATGTTTTTCTGGTAGGCCTAAATCAGAATTCTTACCTGTAATGTAGAAACGGAGCTGACAGAGGGCTACAGAGAAAGACAGGTCAAGTGACAAAAGCTATAACATGGGTTCCCAAGCGACAGGCAATGCTTAGCCCAGGAAGATTCCTTCTTTCCCTGGCAGGCTGGGGACAAGCTAGCCAGGTGCCCTCAAACCTCTAATGTAGAGAGCAGCTTGAACATCTATCCATGGGCTAAGGTTTGTAGGTACTCTTGAAAAGTGACAACAGATTTCTCCATTGTATCCTCATTATCCTGGGCAAAAGAGAAGGCAAAAATCATACAACTAAAATAGATACTATAAAAATAACAATGTTAGCACTGCCTCTCCTACCCCTCCAGCAACACCACTGAAGTGGAAAATCTTTAAAGTCAACCAAGAAGCACACATTGTGAGCGAGTCTCCTCTCCTGATTATGCCGTGCATGTGCTGGGAGGTACGTGGTGCACGCTGGCAGATTAAGTTCTAGTGAATCCGACAGGGAGGCTTTAGAAACCATCACACGCCAGACTCGGTGTAACTAAACACAATGCGATTCCTTTAGATCATTGAATGAAGCACAAGGAAACAAAAGTCTGAGTTAGAGGTCAATAAGACTATTTGTGGTTGAATACATGGTAATACATCTTGAATAAAATCTATAATCCACCATGAGAACATTTCCTAATACATATCAAATTGAATCTCTTCTTTTAAATAAAGATTAATTAATTAATTAATTAATTTGAAAGGTAGTGTTACGGGGGGAGAGGATCTTTCATCTGCTGGTTCACCCTCCCAAGTGATCACAATGGCTGGGGCTGGGTCAGGCAGAAGCCAGGAGCCAGCAGCTTCATCTGAGTCTCCCACATGGGTGCAGTCCCAGGCACATTAGCAGGGAGCAGGATGGGATGGGAGTCCAACCACCATTCATTCGGAACACTGGCATTGCAGGTGGTGGCTTAACCTGCTGTGCCACAATGCTGGTTCAATCTCTTTTTCGCACAAAGTGATTGAGTACCTAAGTCCAATAACGACTTCTTTTTTAAATAATCATACATACTGTATGTGAGGCTACTTGAAAAAATACATTTTCCAGAAACTTTTTGAAACTGTTAGGTATTTCATTTGCTGTACAATACTTCTGCATCCATTCATTGTTTCATTCATGTCGACAGCAAGCATCATTGAGGCACTGTGGCAAGAGTTAGACCTGTAAAAATGAAGAAAGTGTGGTTCATGCTGCCTGGGCTCAGTCTAACCACTCAACTGGTGGCAATTAACCATGAGGAAAACTGAAGGAAATGACCATCTGGGCTGAAATACAGGAGTGTGGAGCTCAGAGAAGGAAAGGGAACTTGGAAAGTTGCTGAGTCAAGGCAGTTTTCACACTGGTTCCACATTTCCTGGGCTAGGGCATACGACGGCTCTGTCACCCATACAGTCCTCTCTTGTTCCCTCCTGCCACTCTGCTATCCGTTTTTCTCCGGCAGTAAAAGGAGAAGAATGTCAAAACAGCTATGAGGTTGATGGGCCAGAAGAAGGTGTTGAGGTGCCTGGCGAGGCCAGGTCCCTGTTGAGGCACTGGGGAAAGGGAAGCTGGATTCCCATCAAGTGAGTGCTGCAGTGGACCTCAGAGGCTGTCCTCCTCGCTATCCACTTCATACACCGAGGCCTAATGGCTTACAGGACACACAACCAGTTACCGGTGTTGGTGGCTCTAAAATCCAGGCTTCTTGGCTCCTGGGAGGGTTGGAAAGGGGCACTTTTAATCCATTTTGCTGGTGGAGTGGGGTAGCCAGAGACGGAAACCTCAACTACTGCCTTCAAGTTTTGTATTTTGATTTTCTTCTTGGCCACCGGGCAGCCAGTCCTTCAAGGAAATGGAGGACAACTGGTTAACTCAGTCACCTACTGTCTTCACGTGAATGTCTGTCAGTCAAAAGACTTTCCTTTCCTGCCACTGTTATTACTCTCCCCGTAAGGAACAACTTACGGTTTCTCTACCTTCTTTTGAAAATATGGCAGCCTAAATTGAACCCACAGCTTTAAAGGTGATGTCTGGTGAGGCAGAATGATGTCCTGCTGTCCATGCATCCTACTTCAGGTGGTCTCATTTGCTATTAAATTTTCAGAGCAACACGTTCCTTATGTGATACTGTCAGTCATGACCTTGAGAAATTTACAGTTGATTTATTTGCATAAGGGCGCTCTCTTGAATATTACCGTGTTTGCACGAAGGCCGTCTCCGTCTCTCTCTCTCCTTCCCTCCCTCCCCGCCTGTCAGCCTGTCAGTAAGGACCAGGTGGCAGCCCTGTCAAGAAAGCTAATCTAACAGGATTGGGGCTGGAATTAACACGGATCTTGTGACCTTCCTATTCCAGCGTGAGCAGCCCGAGGTCCCTGACTGCTCAGCCCGGATCGTCGTCGGCAAGCACGGGTTCTCTATGGACCCGAGGCAGTAAACCTGGCGAGGCTCAACACCCAGCTCCTCCAAGACCGAGCTCTGGTCTGCGTGCTGGCCAGACCGTCCCTTGCGTACCCGGACGCCCAAGGGAGGCAAACCCACGTCCCGTCCTCGGGGTGATGACAGCGGCCTGGAATGCCGCGGAGCTGACGGGTCAGTCCTGCCTGACAGGTTTCCGCTTCCAGACGCCACCGCGGCCCCCCTGGGCTCGCAGCGGGACGCCGTCCGCGCGGCCCAGCGTCTGCGAGAGGCTCCCCTCCAGGTTCTCACGCCTCGCGTCCACGCGCCCGGCCCGCGCCGGCCCTCTTGCACCTGCGCGCTCTTCCCGTCCCCTCCCATCCCGGCCACCTTCCCGCAAAGCGCCCACCTGGTGCGGGCGGGGCCGGCTCGTGACGTCGCGTGGGAGGCGGGGCCGAGGACGCCGCAGTGCAGCGCAGAGGGGCGGGGCGGGGCGTGCGGCGCGTGACCCGGCTGCGGGAGGCCGGCACCGGGACCCAGGTGGAAGCGGCGGGGACCTGCCGACTCGTGGGTCCGGCTCCGGGAGGCGGGGCGGGGTGTGGCCGGGCGCCAGAGCGGGTCAGGCTCCCTCCCTCGCTCCCCGCCCCTGCGCTCCTCCTACCTGGGGCCTGTGTGTGCAGGCGCGCACCTGGCAACCGGCGGCCGCGCTCCGCCGCGTCCCCGCCTACTCGGCTCGGGCCAGGCGCCCCGAGCCTGCCCCGCACCCCGACGCGGCCCCTCCGCCGGCGCCGCGCTCGCTGGAGGCGGCCTCGAGCGCTCGCTCGTTGTTGCCGTTTTGGGGGTGACCCGGCGCGGCGGCGGCGGCGGCGGCTCCATGCTGGAGGGGTGTTAGTGGCTTCGCTGAGCGTCCAGTGCGCGGCCGCCTGCGGGACCCCGCGTGCGGCTCGGGTTTCGGGGCGTTGGAGGAGGCCGCCGCGGCTGCGCTGGAGCGGATGATGTTGGAGCTGAGGCACCGCGGAGGCTGCCCCGGCCCCGGGGGAGCGGTAGCGCCGCCACCCCGCGAGGGAGAGGCGGCCGGCGGCGACCACGAAACCGAGAGCACCAGCGACAAAGTAAGTGGAGCTGCAGGAGGCGCGCCCTCAAGCCCCGCAGGGTTCTGCCTGGGTTCGGGACACCTGGGAGCGGGGTGGGGCGCGCAGGATGTCAGGTAGGAGGCGCGGGCTGTCCGCTGCACCTTCCTCCGGCCTGGCTCTCCTTTCTCCTCCCCGGAGTGGGCTCGGGGAGTCAGACCCCAGCGACGGTGCCTTTCCCCGGGATGACGGCGAGCACTGCGGCGCGGGAGAGCTGAGTGATGCCCTTGGGTTGCATTTGCTTAATTCCCGATCCGGCGTCCCTCTCGGGGTGCGGATCGCATGGAAGCCGCCCCGCTTGGAGCTGCAGTTTTCTGGAGGCTGCAGCCGCTCTCGGCTTCTCAGTAGAGGGAGCAAAGTTGGGACTAAACTCGAGACGTGCGCCTTCGGTGCCGACCGTCACTGGATCCTGACGCCCCGCGTGCCACCCCGAGTCCACACTCCTCTCCCAGTGTGATGGATTCTGCAGATTTGAGACTGTCGCACACGTGACACAGTTGTGACCTTCCAGCCTCTTTGGAGTCCGTGGCAGACGGTGCGGTTCTTCAGTCTTCCGACAAGTTAATTGATGGGGAGTTTTTACTCGCTTTTCCAGAGATGAACCTTGCTGCACAGTTAACAATACCTGGATGCACCACGACTATTCTGTTTAAAGCTAGCAAAAGTCCATTCGGCTGTGTTTGCATTAGGCAGTGGAACCAGTAAGAACTTTTGGAGAAATGCACTGTTATGACCTTAGGGATCTGACTGGTTTAGGAAATTGGGCCAAAGAATAGATTGTTTTATAAAACCTTCTGTTTATAAATTTTCATTTTACTTGATGAGTTGAAGGCACGAAGTATTCCTAGAAGTATTCTTTTTATGGAACCGAGGAGCTGAATTGCCATTTGAATTACAGAAGTAAAGTGGATTGTCCAAGGTCAAGTTCAGTGCCTTTTAAAACTGGAACTTGATTCTCTTTCCTCTGATCCCTGCTGGCAGTTCTGATCTGGGAAAGAGCCCACCTGAAAAGTTAATGTTGATGAACTTGGTGGAACCCAGGCTATAAAGCACTGATAGGAACAGACCACGTGATAGTATGAAGAAACAAAGGACTCTGAATTTAGGACTGAAACTTGAGAATCAATGGAGTGACACTTTGTTTCTACCCTTGATGGCAGTTGGAATAAAATGAGTCTGTGAGAGATTATGTGTCAAGGAATTAATAGAAAATGTAACAGTTTCTGTTACTGCAGGTTGAAGTTACAAAGCTAGAAACAGTGGGCTGAGAATAGTCTGTGAAAACTGCCTTGGAAACTAGACCAAAAATAGAATTAATTAGGTTGGGATTTATTTTTGTTTTAGTGCTGGTATAGTTGAGAATCAAGGAAATACCAGCTTCCCCATGTTGACTTCCTTAACTGATGAAGCTAACAAGCTTTTTATTAAGACAACACATGTTCAGGGAACCATGCCCGAAATACCTCTTGAATTAATTTTTTCTTTTAACAGCATAAGCACTTAAAATGAAAACTACTTTTGTGATGTGGTTTCACTCATTAGAACTGTTGTCTCCATCTGTGACTGGGTTACCTCACTGCTTATTTATTTATCTATGAACACTGTCCTGTTGGTTTTCATTAGTATGCAATCAGCTGAATTTTGTTTTCTGGGCATCGGCATGTATACAGGTATACGTAACCTGTGTTTTGCTAAGATTTCTTAGACAAGGATAAGCCTATTCAGACTGCTAAACTATTACTTTTAGAGTTTATCACAAGGAACTCTTGACTTGGCAAGCTTGGAGACATTGACCTCTATCCTCTGCCTGTTCTTTCTTATCAGGGTGTGTCTTTGAGTATACCTGCATTTCCAGGTCAAGGGCTGTTTTAAAATGAATTTACACATTGGAGGCTGGTTAATATTTGGTTCATTTAAATTCTTTCAGGTCCTTCTTTGTTGCAGTTGTAGTAAAGGCAAATCCCCTGGGGGAATTAATGAACGCCTCAAAGGAGGTATATTGTAATCTACTTTTGTAGTCCATTCCCATGCATTGACACTTTGTAGTCTTTATTCATAATAGTATTATTAACATCACATTCTCATGGTTCAAGCCTGGGAGACTTATGCTGGGAGAATACCGTGTGCTCCAGAGAATCAGGGATGAAAACAGTGCTGCTTATGGGCCGGGGGATGTTGCTCATTGTCAGTTGCTGGAGTGGTACTTGCAAGAAGACAAAGAGCCACCCCCACAAGGATCCCCTGGAGATATTTATGAGTTAAATTTATCAGAGGTCTGTATAAGACTCATTTTCCACATTAGAGGGCAGAGTTGGCCCCTACTTGGCAATAACAGGAAGAGCTTCAAAGAGTTGAGTTTGGGATTAAAAGGTGTCTCCAGACTCCTCAGGTGGACAAGGGCAGGGGAAGGACATTCTAGGCAGAGGGTGTGTGCCACTGTTTCTTGAGTCAGCATCCTGGGCACAGAACAAACTAAGCAACTTAGTGTGGCAGTCCTGGAGCATAAACTGTGCATGTCTAGGAGGTGGAGCTGGGAGTTTGGAGACTTCTAAAGAGATGATTAGGCTTTATCTGATGGCATCTGGGAAGTTTGCAGAGATGTTAGTCTCACTCTGGCAGCACTCTGGGCAAAGTGTTATAAGGTAGAGTGACCTGCCTCAAAGACACCATTTTGGGGAGAGAATATTGCAAATGCTGTCCCTAGGAACTGATGTGGACTTGTGAGAAATCTAGAGTAGGGATTGGAGAGGGAAGATGTGTATGAGGGCACTTAAAGAAGTTCATGGAAATTGGACTTAAAAGATAAGTTTATTTTAGTGCATAAAGTTTTGAAATCCTTGCATAGTTGTTTGGATAATATGCATTCTCCATGAGCTTTGTGAAGACTGTTGGTATTTGTGAATTCAATCTTTTCTGCACCAAAGTTAAGTATCTTTTTTTAAAAAAAAGATTTATTTATTTATTTGAAAGAGTTATAGCAAGAAGGGAGAGAGAGAGAGGAGAGAGATCAATCTTCCATCCACTGGTTCACTCCCCACATGGCTGCTTCGGCTGGAACCCAGCCAGGCTGAAGATAGGAGCCAGGAGCTTCTTCCAAGTCTGCCACATGGGTGCAAGGGCCCAAATACTTGGGCCATTTTCTGCTGCTTTTCCCAGGTGCATTAGCAGGGAGCTGGATCAGAAGCAAAGCAGTCAGGACACTAACCAGCCCCAATATGGGATTCTGGCATCATAGGCAGTGGCCACAACACTGGCCTCAAAGTTAAGTATCTTTTAAGTTCATTTGCATGAACTTGTGGAAGTATTCTTACATGTTTAGATCATGATGATGGGGCCTGGACTGGGGTGATCAAAATAAGATTGATAAAATAAGAGCCTGCTTAGAGATACATTTTGAAGTGCAACTTAGGAGACTTTTAGGAAAGAAGCCAAAAAAGATTGTGGCCAGTTTTTCAGGTTAGCAGTGAGTGATTATCAGTGAGACGGGTTGGCAGGGTATGTTGTTCTCTACCACACGGAGGTTGGGAAGCTGTGCCTAAGAGCTGGAGGTCCTGGTTTTTGTTTTGTTTTGTTCTGTTTTATTTTCCCATTAGGACAGAGGGAAGAGAACTGAAGACAGTGCCTTGGGAGTTGCCCATGCCCTGAGCAGAGTTGGAGAGGCAGAGGTCTATGGTATCACGAGAATGGGAGTCTTGAAATCTAAAAGAAGAGGGATTGCTTAGAGGCTGCCACCAATAGCACTAAGGAGTAAGGGCTGAGATCTAGATCCCTGCATTGAGCAGATTTTATTTTTATTTTATTTTTTATTTTTTTTATTTTTATTTTTTTACAGGCAGAGTGGACAGTGAGAGAGAGAGACAGAGAAAAAGGTCTTCCTTTTGCCGTTGGTTCACCCTCCAATGGCCGCCGTGGCCGGCGCATTGCACTGATCTGAAGTCAGGAGCCAGGTGCTTCTCCTGGTCTCCCATGCAGGTGCAGGGCCCAAGGACTTGGGCCATCCTCCACTGCACTCTTGGGCCACAGCAGAGAGCTGGCCTGGAAGAGGGGCAACCTGGACGGAATCTGGCGCCCCGACTGGGACTAGAACTCGGGGTGCTGGCGCCGCAGGCGGAGGGTTAGCCTATTGAGCCACAGCGCCACCCTGAGCAGATGTTAGTGGAGTCAGGTTTTAGGTTGACACAGTGAGAGGTGGTTATTGGTCATGCAGTGAAAGGGAATATAGGATAGCAGGTAGAGAGGACAGGAGGATCCAGCAAAGACTTTGTTTTTCAAGGGAGGGGAAGATGTAAGAATGAAATCAAGTGATAGTGAAAATGCTGCTGAGAGGCCCTGGAAGAAAGAGAGCAAACCAGGGGCAGAGACAGATGACTATGATGTCCAAGGGCAGGAAAGAGATGGATGGGAGTGGGTATGGAAACATTTAAGAGCAAAAGAGGCAAGATCATAGTGTTTGACTGCTTCTCTGAATTTTCTTGGTAAAGCAGGGACTAAGAACCAATGAGCTTCAAGAGAGCTTAGAAGCAACTTAGTTCAATAAATGCATATATATTTTAAAATAATAAACTTGCCCTATAAGTGGTTGTTGTTGCTCAGAATGAGCTGGGGCAAGTGGCAGAGCTGGGACCAGAACCCACATCAGAACCTCAGTCACTGGCTAGACCATTCTGTTGCATCCCACCCAGTATGACCAGGTGTCATTTTTAGGGATCATGACTAAAAGGCAAAAAGGCAACTAATAGAACTATCACGTTCAGTGATGATTCACTTGGATACAATTTGTTGTGTACCAAAATTGAATGGTTCTTAAATAACTCAGTAGCACTAATAGTCATAATAATTTATGCTTGCATGGTGATTTGGAAATCACAGGGATATTTTCCATCTGGTTTACTCCTGTGACAATTAATATATCTTAGGAATATTTTATGTAGTATGTATTATGTACTATTTTATGTACTATGATCTTGACATTAAAGAATTCATTCATTTTCTTATTTTTCTCCCCTGGGTTGCCAAAGACGATTTATTTTTTGCAGCTGTCTATTTCTTTGTCCTAGGATTTAATAAAAGCACACAAGTACAATGTATATAGTAGAGTATTCACCCCTACAATGTTGCTTACAATAAAGAAAATGGTAGTTGAAAATAATATGAAAAGTTTTCCATGTATTTGGATAGGTTAAATTAAGTTCTTGTTACAGTACTAAAGATTTGACAGTAAACAGTCACTTTAGTCTGAATAAAGCTAGGATGAAAATAGGGCATTTCAGATATTCTAATGAAGATAGTTTTCCATCATCTTTTTATTTTTTTAAAAAGATTTGTTTATTTGAAAGGTAGAGAGACAGAGAAAGCTATCTTCCATTCACTAATTTATTCCCCAAATGGGTAGGGCTGGGCCAGGCTGAATCCAGGAGCCCGGAACTCTAGCCAGGTCTTGCACATCAGTGGCATGGACTTAAGCACTTGATCCATTATTTGTTGCTTCCCAAGTACATTAGCAGAGAGCTAGATTGGAAGCCAAGTAGCCAGGACTTGCAGGCATCCCAAGTGTTAGCTTACTCTGCTGCGTTACAATGCCTGCCCTGCCATCGGTGATTATACTTTAAGACTGTCTTTTCAAGATTAAATTCTGCACTCCATGTTTCCAGTGCTCAGATGACCTTAGTCTTTTACTCTGAAATCAACAAGCACTGATACAAACAGCAAGATCTTTTATTATTTAGGCAGTGATAATTTCTCAACTCTCCCCCCATTTAAAATTTAAGATTTCTTTCTTTCTTTCTTTCTTTCTTTCTTTCTTTCTTTCTTTCTTTCTTTCTTTCTTTCTTTCTTTCTTTCTTTCTTTCTTTCTTCTCTCTTTCTTTCTCTCTTTCTTTCTCTCTTTCTTTCTCTCTTTCTTTCTCTCTTTCTTTCTCTCTTTCTTTCTCTCTCTTTCTCTCTTTCTCTCTTTCTCTCTTTCTCTCTTTCTCTCTCTCTCTCTCTCTCTTTCTCTCTTTCTCTCTTTCTCTCTTTCTCTCTTTCTCTCTTTCTTTCTTTCTTCTTTTTTGACAGGCAGAGTGGACAGTGAGAGAGAGACAGAGAGAAAGGTCTTCCTTTTGCCGCTGGATCACCCTCCAATGGCCGCCGTGGCCGGCGCATTGCACTGATCTGAAGCCAGGAGCCAGGTGCTTCTCCTGGTCTCCCATGGGGTGCAGGGCCCAAGGACCTGGGCCATCCTCCACTGCACTCCCGGGCCACAGCAGAGAGCTGGACTGGAAGAGGAGCGACCAGGACAGAATCCGGCGCCCCAACTGGGACTAGAACCCCGTGTGCTGGCGCCGCAGGCAGAGGATTAGCCTATTGAGCTGCGGCACCAGCCCAAGATTTCTTTTCTTGCCATAACTTGTTTTTGTTTTTATTTTAAAGATTTCTTTATTTGTTTTGAAACTCAGAGTTACAGACAGAGAAGAAGAGACAGTAATCTTCTATCTGCTGGTTCACTCCCCAAGTGGCTGCAATGGTCCTGACTGGGCCAGGCTGAAGCCAGGAGCCATGAGCTTAATCCTGGTCTCCCACATGGGTGGCAGGGGCCCCAGCACTTGGGCCATCTTCCACTGCTTCTCCCAGGCCATTATCAGGGAACTGGATCAGAAGTGGAGCAGCTGGGGCTCAGCCCAACTCCCATGTAGGATACCGGCAACGTAGGCAGCAGTGTTACCCACTCTGCCACAGTGCTGGCTCCACAATTACTTATTTTTTAAGATTAAAGTTTCTTTCACAAACTTTTCCAGAGGTGGTGGTTCTTTTTTTTATCCTCAGATGGTTCTGGGTTTAAGAATTTCGTCATCACCAGGCTGGCATATAAATCCATGTTTATCCTCTGTATTCATTTCTTTGTATGAAAAGCAAATTTCTCTGCTTATTGTGTACCTTTCTTTGATATTCGTGTGGTGTTCTCATTTTCAAGCCACTTTATGCAATGTATTTAGCATTTGAAGCTCTCTTTTTAGATAAAAAAAAAAGCAGCTGCTTCTATTACTCTTGTTCTAAGTTCACATTCGTCTGCTTAAGGAATAAAGAGAGTGTTCGGAAACACCTGTCCTCTGCCAGTTTGATGTCACATTCCCCGTGTTCCAGGTGCACTGGAACATGCACTGGGACATTCCTTTGGTGCCACAGAGATAGCATCATCCACATTTGTGTATCTATGGACACCAAGATCGTATCTTTCTACATCTTCACCAGGATTCCTTAAGGTGATGTTCTGACTTCAGTCTCTCAGTGTAATTAAAAAATCCTCTTGCAACAGCTCATTCAAAAGTTACATTTTCCTCCAAGGTCATGGTTTTCTTCCATCTGTGATTCTGAAAGTGAGAACCTAGGCACTAGGTCTTTAAATTGTGTGTTTATCTTCTTGTGATCTTCTAGTATTTTTCCTTCCTTTTGGTGCCTGTGTTGTATTTCCTTTCACTTTAGTTCTCCTGAATCTTTCAAAAAATAGCTCTTAAAGTTAATGTCCTGGTCTTAGAGATGAGTCACTTAATCTCTTGTTTCAGCAGTTTTAGAATTAGCAGATTTTTAAATGAGTTATCTTTGCCTCCCTTTAGGTGAGAAAGGGACACATTGAGTCGCAATCTACCACATGAATAGCTATCACTTCCAGTTTCAGTTTCCACAGCTGAATCGGATGTCATGTGGTTGAGAGAATCCATTCTTGATTTCTCCATCACTTACTCTTTGTGTTAAATGGTTTTCTGCTACAGCCACACAGAAGAAAAGTGCTTTCTTTATTATTTTGAGAAATGTTAACATCGATTGTCAAGAACTGTACATAAAAAATGCACATTATCTTTTAATTTCATGTGTTTTTTTTCCTGTGACCCTTTTGAAGCACCCCTTATGTCAACCTTGGATGTGCGCTGCATTGGATTTTTTGATGCAGATGCTTTGCTTGTCATAAATGGACTGGGGAAAGTGGGGCACTTTAAAGCAGTGCTCTGGGAAATTATTTCATAATTAGAAATTATGATCTATACGTATGTGGTATCATTACTCTGGGTGTGATTATGTGCATGTGCATTTTCCTGAAATATTTTTTTAAAGAAATAGATTTTCATTCAGGTTAAGGAAAGCAGGTCATTTAGGAACTTAACAAGTGTGTTTCCTAGGCTTGGTTTTGTTTGGTTGTGTGACTTTGTGTTCTGTGCTGGGTGCCTACTCTAAGTAAGACTGCGTGAATGTCACCCCCCCCTTTTTTTTAATGGAGGGGGGTTTTGTACCTTTGAGAAAAGAAGTGGAACTAGGATTTGCTTGTTGCTCAATAACTCATTCTAGAATATATAAATATGTTGGATTATAGACTTTGCATAGAATAGTGATAATTAGTTTATTAGTGTAAACTGATTTATAGTTTGCAGAATACTTATACATAATATCAGTTTGAATCTCAACAGTCTTAACAAGAGAAACAGCTTAGGTTACACTTGAGAAAACTAAAACTTGTAAACACCCTGCTTGGGATCACACAGTATTTAGTGTTTAGATTTACCTTACATTTTCTGACCCCCCCCAAAAAAATTTAAAGGAGAAATAAATTATGTATGTGGTTCTGAGTTTATAAAGTTGAAACATTTGCTTTGGAAATTTTTACCTTAATGCTACTTTCTGTGATTTTGGAATAATCTGGCTTTTCTGAACCTGTGAGATTCTGGCATTGGGCTATAAACTTTCAGCTGAAAACCTGCAATTCTGTGATTTCAGCTACTTGGATTTAAATTAAACAAACTAATGTGTTTTGGGTGTTCACTCACTCACCTGGTGACTACTTAGGAGAAGAATTCATTAGCTTTTTTTCATTCTGCAGCTGTTTACACTTTTGCTCACTTATTTTGTACATATTTCAGAACTTATTTGATGAGAATGATGTCACATTTTGAAATGATTGCAGAGATGAGAATAACTAATTTTATTAATGACTAAAGATTAAAAATATGGCTATGGCTTTCCTCTGCCTTTCTATGTTCTTTGACTGGGTTGCAAATTAAATTGACATAAAATGGATAAACAGGGCAAAAACTGTTTTTACGGATGTGAAATACGAGTCTTGAAGTTGGCTCAAATGATTGGAGCTTAGCATCCTAAAGGATGGAAATCAGTGGTGGCTTAGAGTTTCTGGGGGAAGTGAGGGATGGAAGAGAAGTTTCAGGAGGGTGAAGGGGGAAATGTGGGATGAACAACTGTTGTCCTTTGCAGATAAAGTCTCCCAGGTCGGGCAGGGTCGCTGGGAGCAGCCCTTCTGCTGATACAGATACTTCACTAATGTGAATTTCCTTTAGGGATGTAAACTTCATTTGCAGAAGGACTGCTTTTCAGAGCTATGACTGTGCCTGCAGTGGCTCGGAATAACCAGCCCAACATATGCCCAAGAAATCTATTTTGGGGTGTCAGATTCTGGTCTCCCACAGTCATACTTCAGGGTGGTGTGTCCCAAGCTTCAACATGACCAGTCGGTTTGTTCATCATGTATGAGGTATGCTGAGTTCAGTTCCCTTTCTAAATGTGGACATGTTTTCTTAGTCACAAAGGAGAGGTCAGAGTTATTTTCCATGGCGTGGCATGGAATGTTTGCTTAAGACTTTGTCAGAACTACCAAGATGTTGCAGTTTCTTTCAAAGATAAAATTGAAAGGCCCTGCATGGGGGAAGCAGAGTCCAGTCCAGCGTGAGGGGCGCCTGCCTGTGGACATTTCAAGCAGCTTTTTGCAAACTTTCCTTGGCTTTTGGCAAGATCAGGGGTGTTGCCTTTTTGCTTCCTGGCTGTGCTTGCAGTCCTCACCATTTGCCATGGCCCATGGCCAGCTGTGTGAGTTTTGTGTAAGGCTGATGAAGACATCTGACTTCATCACCTGGCTGGCTCACGTGGCACCAAACATCTTGGTGGTTAAGGCTGGGTTCACTGCCATCTTCCTGTCCCAAGCAGGTCATTTCAAAACTGCTGTGGCGCCATGGGGCAGTAAATATTTATTAAGCCCATGTGGGACTTAACATTTTACCTCAACTTGCATAAGTCTAGGCCTGGGAAACAGGATTAGACTTATTCCAGAATTTTGATTTTCTTGCCACCCATGTTCTGTGAGTGTACTTGAACTGTCTCAGGGTTTGAGACTTTGAGCAACTCTGGGACATTTTTCTTGTAGAGGTCACTGTAGATCATGCCTCCTCAGATTTTGCACATGGTTGTCTCATTTATAATCATTTATGCTACTTGCAATAAGTATGAAGTGGATATAAAAGCATCATGATTCCAGCTGGTCACGTGGAAGACTTATTCATCTAGAAGGTGATCACAGCTTGAATTTTGCATTTTCCATTTCCTTTCCTCTCTTGATACTTTTATAACATATGTTTGCATCCTTAAATAGTCTACGGTTTAGTTTTGAATTTTGTTCACAGCTTTTGTTAAGTTTTTCATATAGAAAGGTTAAAAATGTGATACAGTGATTACCAGTATAGCCAGCACTTCGAGTTAACAACTGTTAAGATTTTTCTAAATTTGTTTTATCCGGCCATATATGTCCATGAAAACATTTCCTTGGTGAACGATTTGAAAATCACCTCTAAATTAAGGCATGCATCTCTTAAAAGAAAAGCACTCTCCTACGTAGCTGCAATGCTGTTATCATATCTTGAAGGGTAATTTCCTTGTCAACAAACAATCCATGCTCAAATTTTCCCAGTTGTCCACAAGTGCCTCCCTCTCACGCAAACTGAGATCCATTGCAGAAAATATTCAAGAACAGGTTTAGTTATTCTTGGTTCATAGCTTGTTTTCCTCTGTGTGGGGACAAGGTAGAAGAGCAATATTGTTTCTCTTAGCTCCTGTGTATAGTGAGCATGAATACAATCTCGGGTCAAATGCGTGTTTGCGATGATGGTTATTGCTCACATTGAAGAAAACACTGTCAATTTTTTAAAAGTGCTTTGGTATTCTGCCATGAATTTTCCCTTCAAGGATCTTTATTTCTGATTCGGAATTTAAAACTTCCATAAATGAAACCATAAGATGCAGTATATTTGTAATATGTAACATAATAGTGTGTCACTGGGCAAAGATCAGAATGAGCCACACACACATTTCAGAAAATCTTTGAACAGTTCTTGAAATAGGGTTCTTGAGATAGGGTTTGAATGTTGTAGATGGCGTTTTAGGAGTGGCAAAAAGTGCTAAGAGCAGTGGTGTTGGAGACTGGAAGAGCTGGCCTGACTGCGTGTGAGGTCAGAGGTGGTGGCCTGTGTTCCCTCAGCACATACTCACTGAGCTCACAGGACTCTGGAGAGAACGCGTGGTGTAGACTGGCCAGGAAGCAAGCTGCTGGACGGACCTGCAGCACAAGTGGGGCTGGGTCTCTGTGCAGTAGTTAGTTTCTTGCGACTGCTGTAGCAAGTCACAAACTTAGTGGCTTAAACCAACACACCTGTGCTATCCTACAGCTTTGGAAGTCACATGTCCACAATGGTGTCAGTAGGATGCTCTTTCTCCTGGAGGCCCCAGGGGGCAGTGTAGTTCCTTGTCTGTTCTGGCTTCTGGCCTCCAGAGGCTGCCACAGGCTTTGACTCATGGCCCCTTCCTCCATCTTCAAAGCTAGATCCTTCCTTCTTCTGCTTCCATCTTCATATTTTGTTCCCTGACTTGGGACACCCTGGTCTCCTGCTTTCACTTCTGCAGACTTATGCAATTAAAGCCAACACAGCTGGCTCATCCAGGGTCCTCTCCCCATCTCAAGACAATTGCTTAGCAAACTTAACTCTGCCTGCCACCTTGATTCTCCCTTGCGTTGTAGCATGACATCTTCAGTTTCCGGGGGTAAGCTGTGCATGATGAGGCAGAGTGATGGTGACTATTATTCTGCTTTTGACAGGCTCCTTGCAGAGGAGTTTTCCAGAAAGGTATCTTAACCTAGACCTCGAGGAGAAGTAGGCACTAGCCAGGCAAAGCTGGGCTCAAGTTGGAAGGGTGTTGCAAATAGAGGGTATAGTGTAGCCAAATGTGGAGAGGTTGAGACTTGTGCTCATTGTCTGGGAAGTGCAGGAAAATTCACGTTTGCAGAGTGTGGAATGGCAGGGAGGGTATGACTGAACCCTAGTTGGGCAGTGAGAGGAAGCTGGGTGTATACTGGCGATGAAGAGACTGGGCTTGATCTTAAGCAGTGGGGAGCTACTGCAAGGCTTTTGCATTGGAAACTGATGGAATCTGATTTGCCTGTTACTCCTGTGTTTTACTTGTTTCTGAAGCACTTGTTTTTCTGTTATCCAGGCATTGGGGTCTACCATGAAGTGTGATGCCCAGTCAGGATAGTGTTAGGTGCACCTGCTTGTACAATCACCTCTTTCCTGCAGTGGGAACTAGAACAGGGCTGCAGAGAAAGACTTGGAGCACCAACCTTTTCAAGTTCAGATTTGGAAGATTAAGGAGGCCTTATCAGTTCTAATATGTGTAGTGTTATCAGATTTCTGTGTATAAAACGCAGTATTACTAAGTCTTTTGACCATCACCATCACAAAAGGCATTGAACCTCCCCATCCCCATCCCAGTCTTCACCAAACAGCCCAGGCCCCTCCCCAACACAGATGAAAGTAAATCCTGCTGGTGCCGCGGCTCACTAGGCTAATCATCCGCCTTCTGTCCCGGTTGCCCCTCTTCCAGGCCAGCTCTCTGCTGTGGCCCGGGAGTGCAGTGGAGGATGGCCCAGGTCCTTGGGCCCTGCACCCCATGGGAGACCAGGAGAAGCACCTGGCTCCTGCCATCAGATCAGCGCGGTGCGCTGGCCGCAGCGCCGCAGCACGCCGGCCATGGCGGCCATTGGAGGGTGAACCAACGGAAAAAAGGAAGACCTTTCTCTCTGTCTCTCTCTCTCACTGTCCACTCTGCCTGTCAAAAAATAAAAAAAAAATAAAAAAAAATAAAAAAAAAAAAAAAAGAAAAAGAAAAAAGAAAAAAGAAAGAAAGTAAATCCTTCCTTTGTTTACTTTCTTTTCTGGGAGAGAGCTAAGGGATCCCTGCCTCTGTGGAAACAACAAAGATACAGAAAGAAAATGCTGAAATTGAGAACATAGTTTAGTATCCTTTCAAGTAAAAACTACTTGGTTTCAGGGTTTTTAAAAGGCTGCCTCATTTCAGGCACAGAGCTATGTGTTACCTGCAGGATTTCTTTTTGCTTGATTGCAGATTTTATTTTGTTTGTTAAATTTTGAAAAACTTATTTGAAAGGCAGAAATACAGAGAGAGAAGGAGAGAGAGACAGAAAGAGAGAGACCTCCTATCCACTGGTTCACTTCCCAAATGGCTCCAATGGCCAGGGCTGGGCCAGGTTGAAGCCAGAAGCTTCTTCCAGGTACATGGCTGCAGGGATCCAAGCACTTGGGCCATCTTCGGCTGTTTTCCCAGGCACATTAGCAGGGAGCTGGATCAGAAGTAAAACAACTAGGGCTTGAGCACGCACCCATGTGAGATGCTGGCACTACAGGCAGAGACTTAACCTTTTATGCCACACCGCCAACTTGATTGTAGATTTTAATGCTGACTTAGGATGCAAGGACCAGTGTGATCATCAAAGGATCTTGGTGTAGAAATTGACCTTGATTTTTGACTTGCTTTATAAGGGGCCATGAAAGTGTCAGTGTGTTTTTTTTTTAACTTTTATTCAACAAATATAAATTTCCAAAGTACAACTTTTGGATTATAGTGGCTTTTTCCCTCCATAACCACCCTTTCACCCACAAACATCCCATCTCCCACTCCCTCTTCCATCCTATTCTTCATCAAGATTCATTTTCAATTATCTTTATATACAGATCAATTTAGTATATACTAAGTAAAGATTTCAACAGTTTGCACCCACACAGAAACACAAAGTATAAAGTACTGTTTGAGTACTAATTATACCATTAATTCACATAGTACAACACATTAAAGACAGAGATCCTACATGGGGAGTAAGTGCACAGTGACTCCTGTTGTTTATTTAACAAGTGACACTCTTGTTTATGGCATCAGTAATCACCCGAGGCTCTTGTCATGAGCTGCCAAGGCTATGGAAGCCTCTTGAGTTTGCCAACTCTGATCTTATTTAGAGAAGGTCATAGTCAAAGTGGAAGTTCTCTCCTCCCTTCAGAGAAAGGTACCTCCTTCTTTGATGACCTGTTCTTTCCACCTGGGATCTCACTCACAGAGATCTTTCATTTAGATTTTTTTTTTTTTTTTGCCACAGTGTTGGCTTTTCATGCCTGAAATACTCTCATTGTCTTTTTAGCCAGATCCAAATGCCTTAAAGGCTGCTGTTTATGACATCTTCCCTTCTATGAGTCTGCTGTGTATCCTGCTTCCCATGTTAGATCATTCTCTCCTTTTTAATTCTATCAGTTAGTATTAGCAGACACTGGTCTTGTTTATGTGATCCCTTTGAAAGTGTCAGTGTTTTAACAAATTAGCTTTTGATGGGCCAGCATTATGGTGTACCAGGTAAAGTTGCCACCAGCAATGCTGGCATCCCATATGGGTGCTGTTTCAAGTCTGGGCTGCTCCACTTCTGATCCAGCTCTCTGCTAATGCACCTGGGAAAGCAGCAGAAGATGTCTCAAGTGCTTGGGCCCCTGCACCCACAAGGGAGACCTGGAAGAAGCTCCTGACTCTGGTTTTGGTCTGACCCAGCCTTGGCCATTGCAGCCATCTGGGGAGTAAACCAGTGGGTGGAAGATCTCTCTCTGTCTCTCCCTCTCTCTTTACAACTCTGCATTTCTTTTTTTTTCTTTTTTTTTTTTTTTTTTTTTTTGACAGAGTTAGACAGTGAGAGAGAGAGAGACAGAGAGAAAGGTCTTCCTTCTGTTGATTCACCCCCCAAGTGGCTGCTAGGGCCAGTGCGCTGCAGCCGGTGCTGCGCCGATCCTGCCAGGAGCCAGGTGCTTTCTCCTGGTCTCCCATGGGGTGCAGGGCCCAAGCACTTGGGCCATCCTCCACTGCCTTCCCGGGCCACAGCAGAGAGCTGGACTGGAAGAGGAGCAACCAGGACTAGAACCCAGGGTGCCGGCACCGCAGGTGGAGGATTAGCCTAGTGAGCTGCGGTGCTGGCCGCAACTCTGCATTTCAAATAAATAAAATCAATATTTAAAATCTCTCTATATGTAAATATCTTTTCCCATATATATGTGTATTTCATATATATGTATATATGCCGTATATATGCCTTTGCTGAATTCAAAGTCACTGCTTACGTTCCTTGGTTGAGGTATTTCTCTTTGGAGCCATCATCTTGAATAGACTGTGTCCTTTGCTCTCCAACCCCATGTGTAGCTGGTTCCTGCAACTTTTCAATCCCAGTGTTGGGTAGTCACTTAATCATCTTTTGTGGACCATTGTTCAGGAACTCCAAATGACATTCACTAAACTGAACACATTTGAAGAACTGACTTGGTTCAAGCTATCGTAATAGAAGTAGCCTATATTGGGTGGCTTAAACAACAGGAATTTATTTCTCACAATTCTAGGGTCTGGAAGTCCAAGGTAAAGGTGCTGGCTAATTTGGTTCTTGGGGAGGGCACTCTTCCTGGTTTACAGGTAGATGCCTTCTTTCTGAATCCTCACACGGAAGACAGAGATGTGATTTCCCTTGTGTCTTGTCTTTGGAGGGGTCTGATCCCAGTCATGAAGTCTTTGTCCTCATGACCTAATTACCTCCCAGAGGCTTCAGCTCTAAATCCCATCACATTAGGGATTAGCGTTTCTGTATATAAAATATGGGGGACAGAAACTAGCAGTCCATAGCAAGTACACTTTGGCATGTTTTTTGTTTGAAGATCGATTGATTTGAAAGTCAGAGTTGCAGAAAGAGAGGAACAGACACAGAAAGAGGTCTTCCATCCACTGACTCACTCCCCAAATAGTGCAACCACCAGCGCTGGACCAGGCTGAAGCAAGGAACTTCTTCGGGTCTCCCACGTGGGTACAGGGGCCCAAGCACTTGGGCCAACTTCTGCTGCTTTCCTAGGCGCATTAGCAGGGAGTTGGATTGGAAGTGGAGCAGCCAGGTCTCAAATTGGGATCCCATATGGGATCTCATATGGGGTGCTGGTGTTAAAGGCAGCAGCTTAACCTGCTACACAAGGCTGGCCCTGTTGATTGTACAATTTTACATTTCTACCAATGGTGTATAAGTTTCAATTCTTAAGGGTACAATAACAACAAAAAATAACTGTAGACCAATGTAAGTGCAAAAATCCTCAATAAAATACTAGCAAATCGAATAGAACAATATGTCAAAAAGATCATCCATCCTGATGAATGAGATTTATCTCATAGATACAGGAAGTTTTAACATGTGAAAATTAATAAACATAAATCACATCAACAAAATGAAGGCTAAAACCATATGATTATCTAAATAGATTCAGAGGCAGCATTTTATAAAATACAACATGCTTTCATGATTTAAAAAAAACTTTAAAAAATTGGGTATAGAAGGAATATACCTTGTACAATAAAGGCAACATATGACAGTGCCACAGCCAACATCATTCTGAATGGAGAAAAGCTGGAAGAATTTCCACTAAGGTCCAGAACCAGAAAAGGATGCCCACTCTCACCTCTTTTCTTCAGTGTAGTTCTGCAAGTTTTAGCCAGAGCCATAGGCAAGAAGAAGAAATCAAGGGGATACAAATGGGAAAGAAGGAAGTTAAATTATCCCTATTTGCATATAACATGATTCTTTATATATAGAGGGACCAAAAAGACTCCACAAAAAGACAATTATAACTGATAAGAGAATTCAGCAAAGTTGCAGGATATGAAATGAATATCATTCTTGTACATATATAATACTCTGGCTGAGAAAGAACCTATATTGTAAGTCTCATTTATAATAGCTACAAAAAATGTAAATACCATGAGATAAATTTAACCAAAGATATGAAAGCTCTCAACATGCAAAAATTACTGAACATTAATGACAGAAATAGAAGACACAAAAACTGGAAAAATTTTCCATGTTCATGGATTAGAAAAATTAATATTATCAGAATGTCCATACTACCTAAAGCGGTTACAGATTCAATGTGATCTCTCTGAATTCTGAGGATATTCTTCACAAAACTAGAAGATGCAATCCTAACATTCATATGGAAACACAGAAGAACCTGAATGGCCAAAGCCAATCTTAAACAATAAAAACAAAGCTGGAGACATCATAATACCAGATTGCAAGACAAGCTACTGGGCTATTATAATCAAAATAGTTTGGTGCTGGTATAAAAATGGACATGTAAACCAATGGCACAGAATATAAACCCCAGAAATAAATCCACATGTCTACAATCAACTAACTGTGACAGTGTGCTAGAAGCCTTCCCTGGCGAAAGGACAATCTCTTCAACAAGTAGTGTTGGGGAAATTGGATTTCCACATGCGAGAGTTCGAAACAAGACTGTATACATTACTCCCTATACAAAAATGGATCAAGGATCTAACCTGAAGACCTGAACCCATCAAACTGCTAGAGAAAGACATAGAAAAAACACTGCATGGCATTGGCCTGGCAAAGACTTTCTGTTTAACAAAGCACAGACATAAAAGCAAAAAAATAGACAAATAGTTTTATATCAAGCTAAGAAGCTTCAACATAGCAAAGGAAATAACAAAGTGAAGAGACAACCGACAAAATGGGAGAAAACTATTTGTAAACTATGCATCTGATAAAAGATTAATATTCAGAATACATATGGAGTTCAAGAAACTCAACAATGACAAAACAATCCAGTTAAGAAATAGTAAAGAATTTAAATAGACATTTTTCAAAGTAAGAAATACGAATGACTAACACACACATACACACACACACACACAAATGCTAAGGATCACTAACCTCAGAGAAATGCAAATAAAAATCATAATGAGGTATCATTTTACTCCATTTAGAACATCTGTCATACAGAAATCAAAAATTAAGAAGCACTGGTGGGGGCTAATGCTCTAGTGAAGTGGGCTAAGCCTCTGCCTGCGGCCCCTGCATCCCATACGGGCACTGGTTCATGTCCTGGCTGTTCCACTTCCAACACAGTTCCCTGCTACTGTGCCTGGGAAAGCAGTGGAGGAAGGCCCAGGTGCTTGGGCCCCTGCACCAGCATGGGGGACCTGGTAGAAGAAACTCCTGGCTCCTGGCTTCAGGTCAACCCAGCTCCAGCCATTCTGGCCATTTGGGGAGTGAACCAGCAGATGGAAGACCTTTCTGTCTGTCTGTCCCTCTCTGTAACTCTACCTTTCTAATAAATAAATAAAATCTTCCCAAAAATTTAAAAAACAAGCAGTGGTGAGGTTGTGGAGGAAAGGATACCCTAATACGCTATTGCTGGGAATACAAATCCATAAAACCATTATGGAAAACAGTATGGAGATTCCTCAGAAAACTAAAAACAGATCTAGCATATCACCTGACTATCCCACTCCTGGGAATATATCCAAAGGAAATGAAGTCAGCATATGAAAGAGATACCCACACTCCCATATTTACAGCAGCTCAATCCCCAGTGGCAAAGACATGGAAATCAACCTAGATATCCATCAGAAGATGATTAGATGAAGAAAATGTGGCATATATACATGATGGAACACTGCTCAGCATAATAAAGAATGAGCTCCTCTCATTTGTCACAAAATGAATGGAACTGGAGATCATTATGCTACGTGAAATAAACTAGGCCCAGAAAGATACCACATGTGTTCTCTCACTTGTGGAAGTTACTATATGGAATATAAAAGCAGCATGGATGTCACATGATGTATATGGTTATATTGCTTCACTGCATTTTAATGTACATGACAATATCCCCTTCTTTCTTCACATTGTGATTCTTTTCATGAATTCTTCATTTTATGATATAAACATCCCTGTTTTCAAGAAAAAAAAAAAAACTGTGTATGTGTATCTAGATAGTATTTACGTAAGAAGTGACTGTGGCAAAATGTCAGAAATTGTTAAATCCTAAAATTTCAAAACAATTTTATTTGAAAAAGTTCCTTAAACAAAACAAAGCGAAAAAAGAATTTTTATTGTTCCACATTTTCTCCAGTGCCTGATGTGTTCATTTTTCTAAGCTTATCCATTCTGGTAGTTGTATGGTAGCATAACGTTGTGGTTTTGATTTTTATTTCCCTGATGACTAATGATGTTGGACATCTTTTTATGTGCTTATTTGCCATCTGTGTACAGCCTTTGGCAAAGTGTCTGTTCAAATATTTGCTCATGTTTTTTAATTGACTTGTTTTATTATTGTATTTGAGAAGCTCTTTATGTATTCTAGATGCAGGTCCTTTAATAGATATGTGATGTGCATGGAGATGCCCTTTCCCAGCCTTGGCTTGTCTTCTCTTTCTCTTGGGGTGGACATCTGGTCTACGGGGCAGATAAGGCCCATGAAATCATTTGGTCTGGCCCTGCCAAAGCAACCGCAGGTGGGACTTGAAATTCGATAAGTCTATAGCAGGCTAATTTTTAAGCTGGTAATTTTGTATAGCCTGTGAATGATGTTATAAGTATCCAATGGCTCTTGGCAGAAAAAAGGATGAAGTTATATTTACCATTTTTTTTCCTTTGTGGATCATGCTTTTGTTGTCATATCTCAGAAATCTTTGCCTAACCCAACCGAAGTCCTAGAGATTTTATGGAAGTTTTATTGGTTTATGGAAATATGTATGATCTATTTTGATTTTATTTTTATAAATGGTGTGAAATCTGAAGCAGAGCTATTTTTTTTCCAATTGTTCCTGTACCATCTATTGACTTATCTCTGTAACTTTGTGTGATGATAATCAGTTGACCATGTAGACGTAGAACTGGAACCTTTTATTCTGTTCCATTGATCTTTTTTTTTTTTTTTTTTTTTTTTTTGAACAGGCAGAGTGGACAGTGAGAGAGAGAGACAGAGAGAGAAAGGTCTTCCTTTGCCGTTGGATCACCCTCCAATGGCCGCCGCTGCAGCCGGCGCACCGCGCTGATCCGATGGCAGGAGCCAGGAGCCAGGTGCTTTTCCTGGTCTCCCATGGGGTGCAGGGCCCAAGCACCTGGGCCATCCTCCACTGCACTCCCTGGCCATAGCAGAGAGCTGGCCTGGAAGAGGGGCAACCGGGACAGAATCCGGCGCCCCGACCGGGACTAGAACCCGGTGTGCCGGCGCCGCAAGGTGGAGGATTAGCCTATTGAGCCACGGCGCCGGCCCAGCCCTTCATCTTTATTCTTTTTTTGTCTCCTCTAATGTTCTTTGTATTTTTGTAAAAATTTTAGACTCGGTCTGTAAATTTCTATAAAAATCCTTGCTGGGATGGTTGTTGGAGTTGCATTGAATACCTCTGTTAGTTTGAAGAGAATTACCAAGTTAACCTCCATTCGGCATTATTTCCACTCCCAGATAGGTTACTGAGGGCTGTGCAAGCTTGAGTGTTTTACTGAACATCTCTGAGCCTAATTTTTTCCACCTACAAAATGGAGGCAATTATTGACTTATCTTTTTGGTAATGATAGGAATAAGAGAAACCAATGTTTGTAAAAAGCTTTGCTTTTGTTTTCTATGTACACTTTTATTATACGAACTGCATTTACAGGCAATAAAGAGAATTTTTATTGTTTTAACTTTATGACACAGTTAAGCAGACATATTTTCATTCTAACTTCATAGCTGTATCAGAGTAGTTCCCTCGTCAGAAGGCCTTATTTTATCTAACTATAACTGAAGCCCTGAGCAAGGCCAGTTGCCTAAGAATTCTGGACTAGAGAGAGCAGATGAGAACTTACTTTAATCTTAAATGTTAGAATAAGTTGACAGACTCTTTTCATCCCACAGGTATTTATGTAGTGCCTAATAAATGCTAGCCACTGTACTGGGTCCTCTGCTGGGCTCTTGGGATTCTTTGAGGCCAGTTTTGTCCTCATGAAGCTTATGGGCCACTGTCAAACACAGATAAGCCAATAGATCATTTTAATTAGAACAACAGGTAAAATAAATAGAACAGTTGGTAACACAGTTGCAGAATACCTAACATGGAGCTAGGAGTCAGGGAAGAAATTTCTAAGGAATGTGAGCCTTGGGGAGGGCGTTGTGGCATAGTGGGTAAAGACAATGCCTGTGACACCAGCATGCCATACAGGTGCTGGTTGAATCCTGGCTGCTTTCCTTCTCTCCCTTCCAGCTGACTCTGCTAATATACCTGGGAAAGCAGCAGAGGATGGCCCAAGTGCTTGGGGCCCTACACCCATGTGGGAGACCTGGAAGAAGCTCCTGGCTCCTGGCTCCTGGCTTTGGCCTGGCCTCAGGGGCCATTTGGGGAGTGAACCAGCAGATGGAAGATCGTGCTCGCTCTCTCTCTCTCTCTCTCTCTCCCTCTCTCTCTCTCTCTGTAACTCTGCTTTTTGAATAAATAAAACAAATCTCAAGGGAAAAAAAAAGATAATGACCTTGAAAATGAGGCCAGGGTCTGACCTGGCAGTAGTACTCAGTCTTGGGGAACAGAGCATGGAGGTTTGGAATGGAGGGTGTGGGGAAAGGTGAGAGTGCAATCCTGTACTCTGTCCATAGAACAAACATCTGGATATGAGAGAGAGAGAACGATGTTGTGTGAAAACTTGGGAGTCCTCAAGGAGGGACCAGAAGTGTGGTCCTCTGTGAGAAGCAGCAGAAGCAATGTTTCACAGTTGGGCGTTATCCTGATGGTTTTTAGCAGCAAGGGTTAAGGTCAGATCTGCTGTTTGGAAGGGTACTTTGGCTGCCCTGTGAGCTGTGGACTCAAGTGGGCAGGACAGAGTGAGTGATGCAGCCCTGAGTGAAGGTGGAGAAGGAGGGACTGGTGACGGGCAGGTGTGCTGCTCATTGACTGTGTTGGTTAAAGGAGATGCACGTGTTAAGTTGATGCTTATTTCTGACCTGAGTTGTTGGTTACTGGGTTGGTGATGGTATTTTCTCCAAAGTAGGAAATACAGGGGGTAGCTGGTGTGGCATGGAAGAGAGAAGTCAGTTTACCTGTGTTGGATTTCTACTGATGCTGGTGGAAAACCCACCTGGAAACAGTATATCAGGAGCTGGAGACACAGGTTTACAGGGAGTCATCAGTGTGCACAGGGATGGAGAGGGAAGCTGTGAGGATGCCTGAGGTCATGGCCCAGTGTGGAAACCCAGGGTTGAAATTAGGAGTTGAGAAGGAGCAAGTTCTCTTTGACTCTCCTTAGCATAAGAGTACTCTTGCTTCTTTCCCCTGATCTCTCATTACATTCTTGTTTTCCATTCCAAGACTGGCATCCTTGAATGGAGTGAAATACAGAAAAACAAGTGTTCCTGCTACTGAGTCCACAAATAATATTGCTCTAAAATGCCACTATTAAGGAATTATCTTTTATCTTTTAATTATTAGAATGAAATTGAAGGAGACTAGTTAAAACTTAAGTTTTTATATTTTTTATTTCTCAAAAGGACAAAATAGAAATCAGAAGCTTAGGAGCCAACATTGTGGCATAGTGGGTTAAGCTGCTGCCTGGGATGCCAGCATCCCATATGGGTGCTGGTTTGTGTTCCAGCTGCTCCCTGCTAATGTGTCTGCAAAGGCAGCAGAGGATGGCCCCAGTGTTTGGGTCCCTGCCATCCATGTGGGAGACACAGAAGAAGCTCCTGGCTTCACCTGGCCCAGCCTTGGCTGTTACTGCCATTTGGGGAGTGAAACAGCAGATGGAAGATCTTGCTCACTCTCTCTCCCTCTCTCTGTAACTGTGCCTTTTAAATAGATAAATCTTTAAAAAAAAAAAAAATCAGAAGCTTACATACTGTAGATAGAAGTAGCCAGCTTGCTTGGGTTGTAGTAGTTTGCTGTTACTGCCAAGTGCACTTTGAAGTGATTTGCAGAACTCTTTGTGCTTTTGAGGAGCACAATTTGAATTGTGGTCTAATGTTTTTATTTAAAAATGAGGAAAGCCTGAGTTTCCTCAAGATTAATGATTTTCCGTTTGTCACAGTGCTAGTCAGGATAGAGGCAAAATTAGTTCTGGTAACTCCAAGGCTTGTGCTTTTTTGTGGCATGGTGGTGTAGCCTTAGGGAGCCAATTCCTGCAGTCACCATCACTTCAGCCACTCACGCCACCCCTCTCAATGCTCCGGGCAATGGAAGACAAAAAGAGAGTGGCAGGAAAAAGGTGAGCAAGTGATGTGTTCATTGTTGTAGATGTTGAAGACCTGCCGGCATGCTGTTCTGACAGCAGGTGCCCTGGTGCGTGATGAAGGATTGTCCTGTCTGGTTGTCTGTAAGTCAGCATCTCACTGTTTAAACTGGCGTGGGGCCAGCTGACTCTTCAGCAGTGCAGTAGCAATGCCACGTGTTTGCTTCATTTGTCATCTTTGGTACAGTGACACCCTTTATTTCATCACTTTTGATAGAAAAGTTACACCTAGTAAACTCAACCTTACCATTTCTCCATGAAAACTGAAAATACTCTTTGAAGGTGAAAACCGTATTTGGTAAGCCACTCAGCAAGAAATCAGAGGATGTGATTCAATCACAATAAGAGCTTTCCACCTGGATTTTACTAAGTTCTTGGCACCAGGTGAAGTGCTTCCTTTTATGGATGAAGAAACAAATAAATGGAGTGATGAAATGTACCAAATCTTCGGAGGTAATTCTTCAACATCCTGGATTCCTAAGGTCATATCTGGCCCAATGTTCTGCTTGGTGTTCTACCACTTGGGTTTGGCTCCTGTGAGAATTCTCTTTCTTCTGCCCCAGCTCAGCTCCCTCTCTCCAATTTTTTCCCCAAACAACACTCCCAAGGCTCTTGTGTGTTTACCACTCTTTACTGCAGGTGGCCAGGGTGTGCATAGGACTGCAAGAGGCGGGTGAGATGGGAGGACTCTTGGGAGTAGGGCTTGTTACCCAAGTCTCACAGCAAAAGGAACAGTCTCAACAGTAAGTGTGAGATGACATCTCTTCTCTACAAGCTGCCAGGGCTCACCCTGTGCCTGGAAATACTCCAGTGACCATCAGAGGACTCATAGCACCCATCACCCCCTACCATGCACACACAGCTCCTGTACACGCACGCTTCACAGCTAGTTTGAGGTTGAAATAAAACTTCTTTTTTTAATTTATCACCACCAAAGCACATGCTTATGGTCATGGTTTACCTATCAGTAAAATAGAAACGATAAGATTCATTTGTTTGATTTCATTGGAATTATTTCTTAAGGGTCTAATCAAAATGATGGAAATGAAAATGCTCAAAATGTACATAAAATGTTATGCCTGTGTAAGATATTATTCTCCATAGAAATAACACCCATGTGTATCTCAGTTAAGTAACAAAAATGATAAATATTTTGTTTGGATAGGTTTTAGCAAAGATAATTAAACTTCCCTAACGAAAAGCTTAATAGTGCTTAGATAATCAAGATAAATTCATAGCAGTTTCTTTGTTTCAGATTATGTTAACTAAGTATTCCATACACTGAGCAATGAATGAATGCATTGGCAAGCATGGACTTTAAAAACTGATTTTCCTTTTTCTTTGATTTTAGGAAACAGATATTGATGACAGATATGGAGATTTGGATTCCAGAGCAGATTCTGATATTCCAGATATCCCACCGTCCTCAGATAGAACTCCTGAGATTCTCAAGAAAGCTCTGTCTGGTTTATCCTCAAGGTATGGCTGCATGAAGATGGGCGTATCTTGGTGCACAACATAAGCTTTAATGTTTCCTTGTCCATGCAATATGCTTGGCTTTTTGTGACTTCTGCAACCATGAGAGAGAAGGTTTATATTTGACCATGGAATATGTGATGTGCAGCCCTCCTTTTAATCCTTAAATCCTCGTAAAATTTGTGACCTGCCTTGTGGTGCACTGGGTTAAAACACGCTAGTGTCACTGGCTTCCAGTCCTTGCTGCTCTGCTTCTGATGCATCTGCCTGCTCATGTGTCTCGGAGAACAGCTAATGATGGTCCAAGTGCTTGGTCTTCTGCCACCAACATGGGAGGCTGGGATTGAGTTATTAAACAAACAAATCTTTTTAAAGGGAAAAACCTGAAGTATGAGAACACCATATCTGAAGGTTAACTGCTCAAGGTTATGAAATGTGCAGGCTGTGGGCTGGCATTCTCGCCTTATGTGTCAGATTCTGGAGCCGAATGATGTGTCTACCATGTCAGCTTGACTATTTTTTTGGTATTGGGAAACCTAATAAAGAAAATTCCATACTCTTTGTTCCCTGTTTTCAAGTACCAGACAGAATTAGATAGGATTGTGTAAATGTTCACAATCCTTTACATTTTATATTTATGCTGTATTTTTAGAGGCTTAATGACCATAGAATTTCAGTTAATATTATATTTCCCTTCATTTTCTGTTTTAGTAATATGAATTAGAAACTTCATAAGGAAAAGTAAATAGGTGAAATGTTATATATTGGTGTAGAAGAACAGTGTTTTCCAGCTTTTTTTGGACTGTGACACACAGTAAAAAATACATTTTACACCATACCCCAAAAGATATACAAACACGCAATTTCACTGCCCCTAAAACATTATAAAGTAATTCTTGGCTGTTGCCACATGTGCCTTCTGATTTTATTTCTGTTTGGTGCTTTTCTGTGTAGTTGCATACGAAGTGCTGGATGCAACTTGCTAAACTGATTTTACCACCCGTGGGGTCGCAGCCTGCTGTTTTAAAGCTCTGGGTCAGTCATTTTGACCCAGGTCCAGAGGGTCGGAACACAGGAGCTTCGTCCGTGTGGCGTGGGGATGCCTCACCCACCCAGCACGTGTGCGACTTCTGGTTCACTTTCTGATGCACCTTCACATGTTGAGCTGATGGAGCCTCTCTGAATCCTGTGCATTTGGACACTTCACTGCATAGGCATGATTGAAGCATGGACAACCCTGGAGAAGGGTGATTGAACAAAACGGGCGTGATCTAATGCTAGTGGATTTAGTGGATTTCTCCCAGCCAGGGTTGTCGTTCAGATTCTTCCTGGTTCCTTCTCTCCAGCTGTGAGGCAGAGCCCCTTCTGAAGTGTGGATCAGCCGGAGAAGGACAGAGAATTTCTTTATGGCTGGCTCCAAGATAGCAAGGCGAGGGGAGGTTAGAGAATATTTTTAATTTCTGTATTCTGCCTTGAGGAAGGGGAATTCTAGTTTCTATTGTATGCCCTAGGGAGAAAAAAGGAAGAGAGAGACTTAGCTGTCTGAGGCCTGCCTCTGAGGTCTAAAATGTCCCTACATATTCTAGGCACTTAGGAAACCACAAAGCTGATGGGAGTTTGGGGCCAGGAACCGTGGAGGTGAAAATACAGCATAAAATCACAGTCAGGTTGGAATAAATTGACTCAAGCAAAGTTTTCATCATTTTTAGCCAATTGAGCAAATCTTTGCTGTCTCTTGCTAGAAGCGTGATGATCAATTTTATAGTTTTTGTTCCCAGTTGCTTTCATGACCTAGATATATCTTTGCTTTATATCAGGGCTATTTCAGACCTAGAAGTTTGTGTAGTTGTTGTTTTGTAATAATAATGCTGGATTCCTATGTGTCATCCATAGTAAGACCTTCCTTAATAATGAAGTTTTGTTTTCTGTTATAAAGTAAAAATACCAAATAACAGCATTAATATTTATTGGAGTATTCTACATGCTAGACAATATTGCAAGCACTTTAATTTCTGAACTGATTTGTTTTTATAAATTTATATTAATTTTTGTGAAATTTACGTGATTTGCAGGGGGAAGAACTCAAATATCCACCTACCAATACCTAAGTATTAAAATACTTTTGTATGGACTCTTTGAAGCTTTTTTCTTGTACATTACCTATTTCTGTGCATGTGTGTCTGCAATGTAAAAATTTGATCATACTTTTCCTACCTTGTTCTTTTCACTTTAATTTCATAATGTTATTAGGAACAGCATTTTGTGTCCTTAAATATTCTCTATGTACATTTTTCTTAAAAAATGATTTATTTGAAAGGCAGAGTTACAGAGACAGAGAGAGAGAGGAAGAGAAGAAGAGATCTTTCATTCGCTTGTTCACTCCCTAAGAGGCCACCATGGCCATGGTTGGGCCAGGCTGAAGCCAGGAGCCAGGAGCTTCCTTTGGTCTCCCACATGAGTACAGGCACCCAAGGACTTGGGCCATCTTCCACTGCTTTCCCAGGCACATTAGCAGGGAGCTGGATCAGAAGTGGAGGAGCCGGGACTTGAACTGGCATCCATAAGGGATTCTGGGACTGCAGATGGAGGCTTAACCTTATAGACCACAGCACTGGCCCCTCTAGGTCCATTTAATGGCTGTATGATATGTCCATTCTGTAGCTGTAGTCCAATCTATTGACCTAAGCACCTCATGCTGGGCATTTGTTTCTAACTGTTCATGATTAAAAACAGCTTGGCATTCAACATTTTTCTTTGTCATTATCTTCTTTATATTAAAAATCTATAATTATTTCCTTAGAGTAAAATCTTAAAAGCAAAATTGATCAAGGTTTCAGTTCATTTTTAAGACTTTTAATGTCTAATGGCCCAAAGAGCATCTACTGTAGAAATTGAGGGGAGCCTCAGAGGTCTTGATTCACTTGGCACGTGTCCTAGTGCATTTCCTGGCGTGTGTGGGGCCCATGGAAGTATTCAGTATCTCTGTCCTTGGAGCTCTTCTCCAGTGGACAATAGGTAGTATGTGGAGGTATTGTAGGTTGACACAATCAGAGTGGGGGTGCTCCTAGCATCTCAGAGGGAGAGGCCAGGAAGGCTCTGAATCACTATAGGACAGCTCCTCACCATAGATGGCTATCTGGCCCAAAATACTGCTGGTGCTGGGACTGAGAAACATCCAGGTGTCACCTTACTACAAGCACATCCCCACGCCACACGTGCTTGTAGTTTCTCATGCCCTCTTCCTTTTCTGTGGGAACTTCCCATCCATTTCTGCCAAAGGCTGGGAGATGGACTTTGCTCACCACCCCTACTGTCTGCCAGAGGGCCTCCCACCCTGCCTGTCCTCGAGGACTGCCTCTGGGTCCTCATTCTTGCTTTAAGTGAATGTCACCAGTCCAGATTCATGACCCGTTATTCTTGTGCCTCTGGGAAAATGCTTTTTTAAAAATCTTCTCATTACTTCTGAAATAAAAACCACTTAAGAGGTGGGCATTTGGTCTTGCAGGTAAGATGCCTGCATCCCATATGGAAGTGCCTGGGTTTGATAGCCAACTCTGACTCATGACCACAGCTTCCTGTTAATGCAACCTCCTTTGAGGCAATGGTAATGACTCAAATGATTGGGTTCCTGCCACCCATGTGGAAGACCCATGTAGAAGACCTGGGTTGGGTTCCCAGTTTCTGGCTTCAGCCTCAGCCTAGCCCTGGATGTCACAAGCATTGAGTAGTAAGCTAACAGATGAGGGAACTTTTGCTCTCTCTTTTTTTCTCTGCCTCTTTTAAAAATTTTTTTAAAGTTTATTTAAGCTATACAGCTTACTTCCTACCCTATATTCCCATCTGCCCACACTCCAACTCTTCTTCCTCCTCCCTCTCCTATTCCCACTTAATTTTTACAAAGATATATTAACCCTACACTAAGTAAAAGAGTTCAACAAATAATATGAAGGAAAAAAAACACTCTTCCTCAAGGAAAGAGAGAAGGGCTGTAAACAATCATTGAACCTTAAAAGGTCCATTTCACTCTAATACATTACATTTGAGGTACTCTACTAGTTGTCTCAGATCAGGGAAAGCATATGATATCTGTCTTTTTGAGACTGGCTTATTTCACTAAGTATAATGGTTTCCAATTGTATCAATCTTGTTGCAAAAGACAGAATTTGCCTCCCTCCCTTCCTCTCTCCCTCTCTCTCCCCCTCCCCCCTCTCTCTTTCTCCCTCTCTCTCTCTCTCTCTTTCCTTCTTTCAGCTTAGTAGTCCTCCATGGTGTATATATACCATAATTTCTGAATCCAGTCAAAAGCTGATGGATATCTGAGTTGATTCCAAATCATAGCTATTGTGAATTGTGCTGCAGTGGACATAGGGGTAAGATAATTCTTTGAGATGCTGATTTCTTTCGGTTTGGGTAAATTCCCAGGAGTGGGATGGCTGGATCATAGGATAGGGCTATATTCAGATTTCTGAGATATCTCTATACTGTCTTCTGAAGTGGCTGCACCAGTTTACATTCCCACCAACAGTGAATCAGGGCTCCTTGTTCCCTACATTCTTGCCAGCATTTGTTGTTTATTGATTTCTTTATGAGAGCCATTCTAACTGGGGTGAGGTGAAACTTCATTGTGGTTTTGATTTCCATTTCCCTGATGGCTAATGATCCTGATCATTTTTTCAAGTGTCTGTTGCTTATTTGAATTTCCTCTCTTGAAAAATGCCTGTTCAAGTCCTTTGCTTTCTAAACTGGATTGTTTTCTTGTTGTTGAATTTCCTGAGCTCTTTATAGATTCTGGGTGTTAACCCTTTATCAGTTGCATAGTTTGAAAATATTTCCTCATTCTGTCAGTTCCCTCTTCACTCTGTGGAGTGTTTATTTTGCAATGCAGAAGCTTCTCAGCTTGATGTAATCTCATTTGTCAATTTTGGCTTTGATTGCCTGGGCTGTTTCTCTGTCTCTTGAATAAAACAAAACAAGAAAACCCATGATAGACATAGAAACCATACAACATTGTGTCCCACATAACTGATTGGAATAATAAATATCTGTTGATTTAAGAAAATTACTTTTGGGGGCCGGCGCCATGGCTCACTAGGCTAATCCTCCACCTTGCGGCTCTGGCACACCGGGTTCTAGTCCCGGTCGGGGCACTGGATTCTGTCCCGGTTGCCTCTCTTCCAGGACAGCTCTCTGCTGTGGCCAGGGAGTGCAGTGGAGGATGGCCCAAGTGCTTGGGCCCTGCACCCCATGGGAGACCAGGATAAGTACCTAGCTCCTGCCGTTGGATCAGCGCAGTGCGCCGGCCGCAGCGCTGGCTGCGGCGGCCATTGGAGGGTGAACCAACGGCACTCTCTCTCTCACTATCCACTCTGCCTGTCAAAAAAAAAAAAAAAAAAAAAAGAAAGAAAATTACTTTTGGGGCCAGTGTTGTAGCATAGCAGGTAAAAAGCCACTATCTGCATTGCCAGCATCCCCTATGAGTGCTGATTTTTGTCCCAGCTGCTCCACTTCTGATCCAGATCCTTGCTAATGGCCTGGAAAAAACAGCAGAAGGTGGCCCAAGTGCTTGGGCCCCTGTTACCCATGTGAGAGACCTAAAAGAAGCTCCTGGATCCTGGCTTTGACCTAGCCTGGTCCGAGGCTGTTTTGGCAATCTGGGGAGTAAACCAGTGGATGAAAGATCTCTCTCTGTCTCTGTCTCTGTCTCTCTCTCTCTGTAACTCTGCCTTTCAAGTAAATAAAATAAATCTTAAAAAGAAAAGATTTATTTATTTATTTTGGAAGTCAGAGTTACAGGAAGGGCCAGGTGGAAGCCAGGAGCCAGGAGCTTCTTCTAGGTCTCCCACATGAGTGCAGGGGCCCAAGTACTTGGGCCATCCTCTGCTGCTTTCCCAGGCACATTAGCAGGGAGCTGGAGTAGCTAGGACTCTAACTGGCATCCACATGGGATGCTAGAGCTGTAGGCGGTGACTTAACCTGCTCTGCCACAGTGCCAGGCTCAATAAATAAGCCTTTACCCAAAAAAGATAATTACTTTATAAGGGATTAATTATATGCTTAAAAAAATCTCACTTGTGGTTCCTGTTGGTCCAAGAGACAATAGACTGGAATGAGTTTCTTACGCAAAACAGTCCATGGGGTGAGACTTTGGTTTGATGACTCGGACACAAAATTAGGGCTTTCCCTAATGTGATCATTGTAACTTGGTAAAAGAAATAAAAATTTTTGAATTCAGAACCCAAACTGCCCCCTGTTTTTAGTAATAATGATTTTTGCCCCCACATGTCATGCTTTGAGTTCAGTGCTTCTCCTCTGAAAGGTGAGTTTTGGTTTCAGTACGCTGTAGTTAGAATGTATGCACCGAAGTTCATGTATGGGAATGTTAATCCCTAATGCAGCAGTGTTGGGAAATAGGACCTACTCCACTGTTGATGAGTGGATTGATGCTATTATTGTGGGAAGGGGCTAGTTATCATGAAAGTGGGATTGTTATAAAAGTGAGTTTGGCCCCCCTTGCTGCTTGCTGTCTTGTACTTCTGCCTTCCACCATGGGATAATGCAGCCAGGAGGTCTTCACTAGATGCTGGCACCTTGGTGATGGTTTTCTCAGGCTCCAGGTCCATTATTAAGAAACTTCTGAACCTTATAGGTCTCTCAGTCTTTGGTATTCTGTTATAGCAGCACAAAATGGACTAAGACACAGTACTAGTGTGTATATATATATATATATGTATATTATATATATTACATAAAGTATATATTATATATAATGTGTAAGTATGTCTTCATCTTTTATGTGCTTAACTTTGTATTAGGTATTCTTGAGAGTTGGAGGAAAATTATTTAAAATAAAGTAAGAAGATTAAATCTTTGATCTTAGAAGAGGGAGATTTTTTGGGGGGTGGACATGTTTATATAATAAAAGACAATCATATAGGATAAGTTTCTTGAGGGCCCAGATTTTCTGTTACTGGAAAATTTGGGGTAGATATGAAGATAGTAGGCCCCTGTTTAAAATCTCTGGTTCTTAGCACCTACTGTTCTTTGAAGCTCCAAGCCAGACATTAGAGGAGTGTGTGGACTTTGGCAGCATCTATCTGGGGGTGGATTTCTGAAGCTTACATTGTGTGCTGCATTCTGGTAGAGGCCTTTGCTGATTCTGAGTCTCAGAATCAGTTATAAAGATGGGTAAATGTGATTCTGGGTTCCCTAGCAACAGGACAGGTTTGTTACCAGGGGCTCTGCCTTATGGTCCTGGGTTCCCCTCCAGTGAAGTTTTTGATCCAGCCCAGTTTCCTACTTCATTCATCAATGCACAGTTTTATATGCAAAATTAAATCCAGCCTCATAGCAGTCGCGTTTTTGGCTCTACGTTCAGTATACAGTTTTGCTTCAGTGCTCAAGCTTATAGTCTTATGAGATAGCAAGGAATGTAATCAATATCTTATAAATGGATGAATTCAGCTAATATTTCTGTGACAAGAAGGGCATGAAGGCCTGTGCTTAGTATAACGTAGGTTACTAGATGACTTTAAGTTGAATCAAAATCTCGTGTGACATAATTTAGATGCTATCATCTGAATTAATAAAAATCAGAAAATTCCTAAAGAGGAAGCAGCAAAAGTTTTAAATTCAAAAGTGATTATGTGGGTGCATTCAGAAGTCCTAGGATGATTCAGAAACCAGCACTGTGTGCTTAAGTTGTTCTGGGTTTTCCAGGCAGCAGCTGCCAACACTGGTTATGATGAGGTCGCATGAGGAGTGGTGATGTTTGTAGGGTGTGCTGGGGGTGAAGCCTGAGGCTCCTGGTGGAGGAGGGGCTGCTGGACGTCGCAGACACTTAGGGTAGAGGGCTAAGGCACATCACTTCTCTGCAAGGTGTACCTGCTGGGAAGTTCTGTTCTAAGCAACATAAAAAGCCCCAAGGTGAGAAATTGTGTTTCTGCAAAAGGCTGTGCCTCTAACTGAGGCAGGCAGGCTCCATGCTGAAGTGATAGAGGGAAGTGCCCTCTGCTGTGTCTGTAGCCTCTGTGACTGACAGCGGCTCGCTGGCCCCTTGCTCCCTGATGTCACGGAAGTCGCTATGCTTCCTGCTGTTGGTTCTGTGTCACCCTTTATTCCTGTTCTCCCTGACGGGCCATTGTGGCTGTACTACCTTCTGAAAGTCATTCTGTTTTGCTTACCACCGTGGAGGATCAAGCATTCTCTTTCTTGCATCCTCACTGACGACCTAACTCCCACGCCTCATGATTCATCTGCACACATCGAAGGGAAATTATTACCTTTTCTTTGTTTAATTATAACTGAAAATTTTAATTAAGATGTTGGTGAGTCAGTGGCTACTTTTTTATTTGGTTATTTGTTGATGTTATTATATAAAGTGAACCAGGCAATTCTAAAAGTGTAGACTGGGAAAATTCCCAAGTCTGGCTTTATGAAACCACATAAAAATGCTAAGAACATATTAAATACTAACTTCGTGAACATTTTCTTTGTAGGTGGAAAAACTGGTGGATCCGTGGGATTCTTACTCTGACTATGATTTCATTGTTTTTCCTGATCATCTACATGGGATCCTTTATGCTGATGCTTCTTGTAAGTCTTTGATGGCATCCTAAGTGTCTCTTGCTTTCTTTTTAACTGTGTATGATTAAAGTAGTTTGAGTAAGTCATAAAAAGGAAGATAATGCAAGACTTGGAACCTGCAAATTTAGTTTTTTTAAGTGTTTCCTGGTTCCTGAAATCATCTGGATTTACACTTTCTGTTTGAAAGGGACCATTCAATGTGGTCCATGCAGCAGGGACCAAGTGTGCCTGATAGTTACAGGTCTGTGTCCAACATTGTGCCAAGCATTAGATGAAAGAATACATACACGACTTCAGCATAGGTGTCCGCTGGCCAGATCCTTGACTTCCAGGAACTCGGTGTAGTGGTAGAGACATTCAGGTCACCATGTGACTGAGAGTACGATAAATAAGAGGGCAAGTCTAGTATAGGACACGTGAGAGGGCACAGTAATGCATTCTGAGGGAGAGCTGAGGACGGGCTTCCAGGAGATGGGGCCAACACTGAGTCCGAGTCCTGGAGGCCAGGCAGAGAAGGCGTGGCATGTGGGGCGTCGTGCTCCGGGCATTGATCATGAGAGAAGGCACTCCCTGGGGAGGGTCCATGGGGCACCCATGGGAATGTTGTCTAGGGACCAGAATGGAGGCCACTGGGGGAGTTTGGGATTTTTTGTGTTTGGGAAGCACAGTAAGTCATGAAGCCCAACAAGTATTTTAACCTCTTCATTTGTTTAACTAATGTTTCTAGGATGCCTGCTTCATTCTAGGTATGGCCAGTTCTGGGGTGCAGTATGGTGGTGCTGAGAAAATGCACCTGTCTGTGCCCTAGTGGAGCTTGCTTACTACCCATACTTCATGATCTGTGTGTGTGTGTGTGTGTACACATATATAAAATAATCACATACTGCAATAAAGGTTTGAAAAACATAATAACACCATGAGAGCAAAGGGGAGTCTGTAGGCTACCCAGAGGCATCATGCCAAGCATGTGAGCTGCCGTTGAAGGTCAGGTGAGAACCAGTGAGGTGAAGGGAGGAGCCTGAGGAAGGATCCTCACAGACAGAGGGTTCCTGGTGTCTACAGAAGCATGAAGCCACTAGTGCTGGGAACTTTGGTTCAACACATCAATCAACCAAGCAAGCATGGTGTAACTAACCCTCCCCTTTATTATTATTATTATTATTATTATTTTCTTAATTTCATTTCAGTTAATTCAGTCCCTTTTTAATTCTAGATTTATTTATTTAATTTATTTTGAAAGGCAGAGAGACAGAAAAAGAGAGAGAGATCTGCCATCTGCTGGTCTCCTCCCCAGATGCCTCTAACAGCTGGGGCTGGGCCAGGCTGAAGCCAGGATCCCAGACACCATCCAGGTCTCCTGGTGGGTAGCAGGGCCCCCAACTGCTTGAGCCATTTCCTGCTGACTCCCAGGTTGCACCTTAGCAGGAAGCTGGAATCCAAAACAGAGCCAGGACTCCAAGCCAGGCCCTCTGGTACTGGAGGCAGGCGTGTGAGCCACTGCACCAAGCGCCTGTCCCTTAGCCTCTTCTTAGGTTCTAACCTCTGTTCTCTGACTGTGCCTGCCCACTTCTCCATCTCTCTCCTCCCACCCAGTCCTGTTCATACTGATGAGTTTACAAGCAACATGATATGGTTTTCCTTTGATTTAAATTTTTTTACTAAGTTTTAAAATGAAATAGACATGGTTGAAAAAAGTCCCATCAACTCCTAAAGCTGCTTAGAGCAGCTCTTAGATGTGCTGCAAAGCCTCTTTCAAATGTCCTTTCATCCTTTCATTAATTTTGTACTTCCTTGGGGATATCAAGGTAAACTGAATAAGAGAAATACTTTCTTGGTTCTGTTAATTGGCTGACTTCTTAATGGGCTTTTATCTGACAAAGGAAAGATGGATAAGGGGTAGGACAGTCACAGCAGAGAGCAGAGGATACTGAATTCAAGGCAGGCAGGGTGGGTTGTTGTCCAGTATGATTCCAGGAAGGGCCTTCAGCTCCCAGTCTTTTTTTTTTTTTTTTTTTTTTTTTTTGGACAGGCAGAGTGGACAGTGAGAGAGAGAGACAGAGAGAGAAAGGTCTTCCTTTTTTTTTGTTGGTTCACCACCCAATGGCTGCTGCGGCCAGCGCACTGCACTGCTCCGAAGCCAGAGCCAGGTGCTTCTCCTGGTCTCCCATGCAGGTGCAGGGCCCAAAGACTTGGGCCATCCTCCACTGCACTCCCGGGCCACAGCAGAGAGCTGGACAGGAAGAGGAGCGACCGGGACAGAATCCGGCGCCCCGACCGGGACTAGAACCCGGTGTGCTGGCGCCACAGGCGGAGGATTAGCCTTGTGAGCTGTGGTGCCAGCCATTAGCTCCCAATCTTCTCTGTGCACCTGCTGAAGGCTGACATAACCACTGTGGGCTGTGGGACTCAGGCCTTTCAGGAGCGAGTATCTGCAGAGCAGTCCCCAGTGCTGTGTGATGGATGACAAGACCTAGGGATGAGGGTCGAGGGATGGCAGGGGCTCAGGGAGGTGTCAGAGACCGCTGGGTGGGACCAGTCAGGGTGGAGGGAGCTGGGTGGGACCACTCAGGGTGGAGGGAGCACGATAAGCTGGGCAGCAGAAGGCCTGGCTATCAGAAACTGCGAGAATAATTAAGTTTAATTTTTATTTATTTATTTATTTTTAAAGATTTTATTTATTTGAAAGAGTTACAGAGAGAGGGGGAGAAATGAAATAATTGAGTTTAAGTGCACACTGTATAATTTAACTTCTAATAATGTATAAATATTTTTTCCATTGTGAGAGTTGTACATATATAGTAAAATTAACATTAGAGAATAGAGAATTTAAAAAAAAATCACCCCAACCCTATCATCAGCTCCCAAAACCCAATTAGTACTGCCATCTGAAATCTTTTGATTTTTTGCTTTCTTTGATGTTTTAAAAAACATGGTTGTAATGTTAACTATCCTGCTTTTAAAACTAAAATACCACATCAGAAGTTCTGTGTTGTTCTCTGGCTTTTAGAACCATCAGCCTGAATAGATTCATCTGCTCAGTGGGATGTAGTGCGTCATAAGTTATTTAAGCCATTGTGCTATTTTTACATACGTAGCGTATGTTCTACTTTTTCTTTATTGTGAATGGCACTATCCTGAACCTACTAGAGCACACACACACACGTTCTGTTTCCATATGCGGGGTGATTTTCTTAGACTAGATTCCCAAAGTGGAAGTAGGTGGTTTTACTGGGTGATCTTAGGTTCCTTAGTCCATATGTCCAGGTCTGAGCTTCCGTTCCCTCCTCCAGCCATCCAGCACGAGTCTGTCTACTCTCTCAAGCCCTCTTGGTGTCATTGTGTCTTCCTTTCTTTCTCTGAGTCCTCAATCTCCACAACCACTAAATCCAGTCAGTTCAACGTCCTCAACGTCTCTTTTACCCTGCCCTCCGTCCCTCTGCCACTGTTCCTAGTGAGAGCCATCCTCAGCCGGATGGTGTCGTCTTGCCTCCCCTTGCCGGGCAGCCCCGTCCGTCTCTGTCATCTCAGATGCTCAGGTCTGCTCACGTCTTCTCCTCATCTCAGCTCCTTGTGCTGTTGCCGTGTGTCCCACTGTCAGGGCCGGCCCTTCTCTTTTGCTCACCCCCACCTTGCTCTTCTGGCACATTGGAACTACTTGTACTTCCCTTACTGTACCTCATCCCTGTCTATAGACGTGGCTCTACATGTCCGCCTATGGCCCACCGCGCTCGGTCCGCCTCTCTGCGCATCCATTTGACTGCCTCCGTGCAGCATGGTGATGTGTTTCCTCCCGGGTAGACTATTCCTTTCTGAGAACAGCTGCCCTTTAGTATTTCTGTGAGCCCTCACACTAGCACTTCAGTGTTGGCTGGTGATCTTAGCACTGCGAACACGTTCGTTGGACCAGTAGTCCTTCCAGTGTCCACTGCTACCAGTATTGATGATGGGGCGTCTCAGTGTCTTCCTCCGCACCCACACCTGCAAAGTCCAGGTGTATTGTAAGGACTTTAGCATTTTAAAGCCCCTGTTTCCTGCCATTTTCTGTTTTCCTAGCAGTCACCCAAGAGTTCTCCTTGCAAGCTAGAATGATGATCACATAAATATGTGTGTACTATGAAAATTACTTTTTTTTTCCCTTGCTCACTAGAATACCGTATCCAGGGCTCACGGTTGTTGTTGGTCAGATGTGTTCATAGAAATTGCGTCAGCACGTTAGATATTTAAAAACCCTTTGGTTCTATAAATAGAATATTTTTGCCATTTTACCTTAATGTTGAATGTTGTCCCCATTCCGTGTTTCTTTTTGTGTTATACTCAAAGGTTATTTGAAGAATGACATTTAAATGCCCACTTGTCTTTATAGCACATTTAGGACTTTTTCCTCCAAGTACTATTTACAGTGATTTGGGACAATATTTTCTTACCATGTGGCTAAGGGGGACCCATTTACATTTTTAATTTTATTTGATTAGACATGGAAATGGTGTTGTGGGGAAAAAAATAGCTTAAGAATATCCTGAATGTTAAGTTTGGAGAAACTAATTTGTGGAAATGTTGAAAAAGAAATTCCAAAGAATATCCTTGGAGTTTGGTTAAGTTTTTTCTGTAAAAGACCAGAAAGTTATATTTTTAGACTTCAAGGAGCTGCATGTGTTCTGTCCCTGTAGATGCGGAAGAAAATGAACTCAAACTCACAATTGGGTTTCTCCTACTACATGCTATGGCTCCTGACCCAGGGTGCCTTTGAGTGGGTGTTCCCCATATGCTAAGCAAGCAGCGAATTCTGCAGCTGCTGCTGCCAGCGGCGACCCATAACCCAGTTCAGTCTTGCTACTGTCTGCCTGGAGGTAGCCTTAAATGAGAGCAGAGCAGGGCTCAGGCCCCAAGACTGCCCCACCCCATTCCACACCGGTCACAAGCCCCAAGCAGTTTTACTTGTGATTCTGACCCACTGGCTGGAAATCTGGTTTCCCATAGCCCTCTGATGAATGTGCTAGAGTTAGGCTGTCAGAGCTGAGGGGACGTATTGACTGGTTTGTTATAAAGGACGTTACAGAGGATGCAGATGGAGAGAAGCCTGGGCTGAGGCACGGGGGAGGGCTGTGGTGCTTCACTGCTCCCTGAGTGCACACCTTCCAGGAACCTCCATGGATCAGTTGTCCAGAGCTCTCTGGATCCTGACTTTTGGGCTTCTTGGACGTGGCTGCACAGGCATGACCGAAGCATGGACAGCCATGTGGAAACATGACTGGAGAGAGACCTGACCTAATGCTTATAGACTCGATGGAGCATGTACTCCTCCAGGATGTGGCAGGGCCCCCTCTAAAACGAGGTCTTACTATTTCGTTATGGCTAACTTCAAGTCAGAAAGGTCGGGGAGAGTAGATTGTATTCTTTATTTCAGCAATCTACCTTGGGGAAGAGAAATTCTAGCTTCTGTGGTTTGCTTTGGGGAGAAAAAAGGAGCCCAGAACTATGAATGAAAATAAAATTATATATGCAAAATAGTATCACTTCATCACATAATCTTTTTTAAATTTAACTTTTTAAGAACGATTTATTTATTTATTTGAAAGACAGAGCAACAGAGGGAAAGAGAACCTTTCAATGATTGGCTCACTCCCCAAATGGCCTCAATGACTAGAACTGGGCTAGTCCATTCTGAAGCCGGGAACTAGAAATTCCATCCAGGTTTCCCACATGGGTGGCAGGGGTCCTGATACTGGGGCCATCACCTGCTGCCTTCCCAGGCACATTTGCAAGTAGCTGGACTGGAAGCAGAGCAGCCAGGACTCAACTCAGCACTCAAATATGGGATGCTGGGGTCACAGGTGATGGCTTAACCCAATGCCCTACAACACAGGCCCCCCACCACATAATCTTTGACTTTTGTTTTAACTCTTTAAAAATCTGAAAATTTGTTTAGTTCAAGGGATGTACAAAAGCCCTTGGATGTACTCCCTAAAGGCTGAAAATGGACCTGCTGTGTTCACAAAGATTTTAATCTCTCTGATGATAAATGTTCAACTTGGAATTGACTTCAGTCAAGCACTGGTAAGATGCTGCATCTTGGAGAGTTGCCTTGCAATAACATGAAATTTCATGCAACAACATGAAAGACTACTAAAAGCAACATCTGAAAATAGAAGCCCATTTACTAGGCATGTATTTAGGATACTGTGCAAACAGAACTGCATGCATCCAGTTGACTGGCCAAAGTGGCTGTAGATGTAGAAGGCTGCCATGATTTTTCAAGGCAGCACTGCTTAGACTGACCAGAGGTGCACTGGCTATGGATGAGTTGACACAACTAGGAGAATGAAAAGGCTATGCCCAGGTAGAAGATGTTTAATTATTTGTTCTGGCAGTATCTTTGTTTCATGCAAGTATACCATGATGTATGGTGAGATATCAGTATTTACAAGCAAACATTTATATGTGATCATTTTCCTAGGGTTACTCAAGAGACACAATGGACAAAATGTTGTCCATCCTGAGAAGGGTGGTCTCAAAAATGAAGTGGAAATGAGGGATAAAGCCTAGTCAATTGATCAGCCAGGCCATACTCTCAAACCTTAAACTCCAGAGATGTGGAATGAGTTCTTCGCTCCTGGCTTCAGCCTGGTCCAGCCCTGCCCACTGTGGGTATTTGGGAAGTGAACCTGTGGATAAGAGCACTGTCTGTCTGTCTCTTTCTGTGTCTGCCTCTCAAATAAATAAATATTTTTTAAAAATAAAGACTTTAAAAATTAAGACTAATGGGGCCGGCATTGTGGTGTGGTGGGTTAGGCCACTGCCTGCAATGCTGGCTTCTCCATATGGATGCCTGTTCATGTCCTGACTGCTCTACTTCTGATCCAGCTCCCTGCTAATGTGCCTGGGAAAGCACCAGAAGATGACCCAAGTGGTTGGACCCCTTCCACCCACGGGGGAGACTCAGATGAAGTTCCTGGCTCCTGGCCTTGGCCTGGCCCAGCCCTAGTGGTTGTTGCCATTTTGGAAGGGAACCAGTAGATGGAAAATCTCTCTTTGTGTCTCTCCTTCTCTCTCTCTAACTCTGACTTTCAAATAAATAAATAAATCTTTAAAAAAATATGACTAGCAATGATTGAGAAAAAATATAAACAATGAGAAATTATGTGCTAATGTTTTCTCTTGGTTTCAGGTTTTGGGCATCCAAGTGAAGTGCTTCCATGAAATTATCACTATAGGGTACAGAGTCTATCGTTCGTATGATCTACCATGGTTCAGAACTCTAAGCTGGTAAGTAAACTGGAAGCTGCTTCAGATATAAAAATTGCACCGTTTCCTAAAGTTTGTAAAGGAGGTATTCTGATCAATCACTATCTACTCAATTTACCCTATGGGTTGACTTTGTAGAAAAATAAATTTTAAAAATGTAACTGAATTTTAGAAAAAAGAAATCACCTTTAACTATTCCATTCCAACTTTTTAAACATATTTCAGTCTAAGTAAGTTATATTGAACATATATAAAGTTCTTCCCTTTTTAAAAAACTCCACAGTGTATTGGACATATTTTTCTTTCTTTTCTACTCATAATTTTAGTGGAATGTTAACTCATGATCTTTTCCTTATTTACCTTCAGCTGGTGTGAGAATGTGCAAAATTATATATATATATAAACATTTAAAGTCGCTAACAAACCCATATGATTTAAAAAATGTTTTAAAAGATTTATTTATTTATTTGAAAGTCAGAATTACAGAGAAGGAGAGGCAGAGGCAGAGAGAGAAAATTCTTCCATCTGCTGGTTCAATCCTCAAATGGCCACAATGGCCAGGGCTGGGCCAGGCTGAAACCAGGAGCCAGGAGCTTCATCTTGGTCTCCCATGTGGGTGCTGGGGCCCAAGGACTTGGGCCATCTTCCACTGCTTTCCCAGGCCATAGTAGAGAGCTGGATCAGAAGAGCAGCAGCTGGGACACGAAGCAGCACCTAAATGAGATGCCAGTGCTGTAGGTGACCGCTTAACCCACTATGCCACAGCACTGGCCCCCACCATATAATTTTAATGTCCAAAATTTTATGTTTCAAAAGCTTTAAGTATCATTATGCTCTTAAAAATATATATATGAAATACATGAAATTTGTTCACTTTATATAAATTTTAAAATTTAAAAAATCTTTTCAAATGTGATTCATAATATGAACTACTATATAACCAAGACAATACAATAATATAATACTTTATGTTGAGCCTATATGGCTGCACCTTTTTCTGTGGCTGTTTAGCATATCAAACAAGGACTCAGTGCCTTATTAAAACAGATGTATCAGGCCGGCGCCGCGGCTCAATAGGCCAATCCTCCGCCTGCAGTGTTGGCACACCGGGTTGGGGCGCTGGATTCTGTCCCGGTTGCCCCTCTTCCAGGCCAGCTCTCTGCTGTGGCCCGGGAGTGCAGTGGAGGTACTTGGGCCCTGCACCCGCATGGGAGACCAGGAGAAGCACCTGGTTCCTGGCTTCAGATCAGTGCGATGTGCCGGCCGCAGTGCGCCAGCCGCAGCGGCCATTCAGGGGTGAACCAATGGAAAAAGGAAGACCTTTCTCTCTCTCTCTCTCTCTCCACTCTGCCTGTCAACAAACAAACAAACAAAAACAAACAAAACAAAACAAAACAATAACAACAACAAAACAGATGTGTCACCTTTGGGATCTAGAAGAATAAGAAAGTAGTTTCGTAATTTTGGTGTTAGCTGATTTTCCCTAGTAGCAGGTTTCTGCGTGAGTAGCAAAAGTAGATAAAGTAGTTGGAGAACTGAATTTTGAGCCATGCAAGGCAGATTCTACGTGTAGGAATAGAGCAGTTACATCACCATGGGCTCTGGTGCTTGTGGAAGGCATCACACAAGAGATGAGGGAGAGGAGTGCCCTCCAGGTTGGGGAAACAGCATCTGGCTGGTCCCAGATGTGGCCCATGCTACGGCTTGGCCGATGTTCCTGCCTCCTAAGCAGAAGTTATTTGTTAGTGGGCTTTACAGAGGAGTCAGCAACAGTTCCATTGTTGGAAAGCAGAAGAGTCGCAGAGTAGTTGATGGAAGTGAAAAGACTTGCCTTTCACTTTGGGAACAGGGTGCGATCCCATCCAGGGAGTGTGTGATAATGGGAGGGGAAGGTACCCCATTCCTCTGCCACTGCTCTCCTGGCTCCCTGGGGACTCTGCCTTCCAAGGTCGAGGGCTGGAAGGACTCTACAGGACGTTATTCAGCGCTTTTCCTGGCTTACTCAGACTCCCATCAGCAAGGTCTCCAGGCCTCACCTCTCCTGGGGTGATTCATGCAGTCCTTCCAGATTTCTCCTGGAAGCTGCACCTGCATCCAAGTCTCATCCCGCACCTGCCTCACAAGAATTACTGCTCAACTGGAACCTACCCAGAGCACTGGGACGAGGGGGGAGAGAGGCCAGCATGTGCAGGGCAGGTTCCAGCTGCCGCTTCCTCCTGCTCTTCTAAGGGCAGCTGGGGATGAGGGCTAGGATTAGAGCTGTGAACAGTTGGAAATTAATTTCCATTATGAGTTTAATACCGTGTGTGTGTATGTATGTACATACATAGTGGTGTGTGTATATATCTCCACATGACAGAAATATTTGTGTGTATATAATATTTTCTACATTGTTTTTGTCTCATCCCTTAGATTTTGGGCTAATTAAAGGCATAAATTATATTCAGTAGATTGTTGTTGACTGTTAAGTTTGAAATTAAGTTTTAAACAAGGAAATAGTGTTTTAATGAAATAAATCTTGAATTGGTCTTCTTAATTAGATTTTGGTTGCAGAGTCACTCTTGAATTTGAAGGAAAAAGATTCTAGTATAAAAATGCTAGTTGTTTTTAAATTCTAGGTACTTCCTGCTGTGTGTAAACTACTTTTTCTATGGAGAGACAGTAGCAGATTATTTTGCTACATTTGTTCAAAGAGAAGAGCAGCTGCAGTTCCTCATTCGCTACCACAGATTTATATCATTTGCCCTCTACCTGGCAGGTAAGAGAAGACACGCTGTGTGGATCTGCAGCCAGCATATTTTCCATGCTGATTTTCACTTATGGTGTTTAAATTCATGGCATCATTTGTTTGTTTCATTTTATTCCAGCCTCTCTCTTTCATTGTTTCTCTTAGATGAAGCTATTTCTTACATCATGATCTTAAACAGTAATTATTCCCTAGTGATAGATTTAAAAAGTACTTGATTAATAACCACCCTATGTATTTAAAAATTTTCTTCACTATTTGTAATAAAGACATTTTTAAATGTATGGTGATTATTAACCCCATGTAATTTACAAAGAGACTTTCACACACATGCATTGCTTTATTTGTGCCTAGGAAATAGAGCTTTCATGTGGAATTAATCAGGATAATTTGTTATCCTGATATGGTTTTATTATATATAGCAACTTTGTTTATACTATACTGTGCCACATATTTTTACAATTTTAAATTAAAAATCATATGTTTTAGCAAAATTAGAATAACTGGTTTCAGTTCTGAATAACTTTTTTTTTATTCTATTTATTTATTTATTTATTTTTATTTTTTGCCAGGCAGAGTTCGACCGTGAGAGAGAGAGAGATAGAGAGAGTTATAGACAGTGAGAGACAGAGAGGTCTTGCTTCCATTGGTTCACTCCCCTAATGGCTGCCACGGCTGGCGCTGCATCAATCCGAAGCCAGGAACTGGGTGCTTCCTCCTGGTCTCCCATGCAGGTGCAGGGAACCAAGCACTTGGGCCATCCTCTGCTGCCCTCCCGGGCCACAGCAGAGAGCTGGACTAGAAGAGGAGCAACCGGGACTAGGACCCGGCGCCCCAACCGGTACTAGAACCTGGGGTGCCGGCACTGCAGGTCAAAGATTAGCCAAGTGAGCCATGACGCTGGCCCAGAATAACTTTAAAATATGCATATATATTTATTTAAGTTAGAGAGAGAGAGAGGGAGAAATTTTTCATCTGCTGGTTCACGCCCCAAGTGACTGAAGCCACCAGGTCTGGGCAGGGCTAGGAAGACCAAAGCCAGGAGCCGGGAGCATTATATGGGTCTCCTGCAGGGTGCAGGGGTCCAAACACTTGGGCATCTTCCACTGCTTTCTCAGGCACGTTAGTAGGGAGCTAGATCAGAAAAGTAGCAGCTGGGACACCAACCAGTGCCCATATAGGATGCCAGCATCACAGGTGGCAGTTTTACCAACTATGCCACAATGCTGGCCCCTGGAATAACTTTTGAAAGCCAGATTTGCTGGTGTGAATCTGGCTCTGCCACTTATTAGCTGAATAAACATTGGGAAATGTAATCATTTTGTTTTTCTAGGAGTATTACCCGACCCTATTTCAGTGTTTGTTGTTGTGATTCCTATAATCTCTCTTAAAGAAGGAAATGAAATCTGTGAGTCATCACTTTTGCTGTTCGTAGTTATTTTAGCCCCTAAAATAGTTTCTCAGTAAATAAATTCTCCCCCTGGTAGGCCAGTTTTGAAGACTGAATGTCAGGCGGGTGCTCGTTGCCGTCTCATCAGGCCAGAGTGTGCAGTGTGTGTGGGGAAGCGAGGCCGCTGCGTGGGAAGGCGGCGTTCTCTTCAGGGCTTGTGGTGTGGCTCTCAGCGGCATCAACCTCAATAAGCCCCTGCAATTCCTAGGTCCCTGATCCAGGAAGCCGGAGAGTGAAGCAGGGTCTGAAGTGGTGCAGATCTTCAGGGATCAAAGGGTTGGCTTTGTTTTGTTTTTGTTTTAAGGAGGAGTGGCCACATTTGCTGAAGGATTTTTCCTCTTTTTACATTCATGCTTCTTCAGTTTTCTTTCTTCCTCTTGTTCTTAAACAATTATTTATTTATTTGAAAAGTAGAGTTAGAGAGAGGGACACACACACACACACACACACACACGGAGAAGCAGAGAGAGATATCTTCCATCTGCTGGCTCACTCCCCACATGACTGCAAGAGCCAGGGCTGAGCCAGGCTGAAGCCAGGAGCCAGGAATTCCATCTGGGTCTCTCAGGTGGGCATCAGGGACCCAAGTACTTGAGCCATCTTCTGCCACTTCCCAGGGGTGTGAGCAGGGAGCTGGATCGGGATCAGAGCAGGCAGGATTCTGATAGGTTCAAGAGACTCAGAATGCAAATGGCAACCCTGTGTCCCACTACTTTCACATAAAAAATCCGAGTAGCAGGCCTACTTCTTAACTTATTCTAGACGTTCTCTGTTGACCTCTGGTTGAAACCTTTCTCCCTCTCCTTACTCAGGTATTTTTGTGGCCATTGTTTATTAAATGGTCCCTGAAATCTCATTTCCTAGGAGCTGAGTTGTATCTGAGATTACATTGCCATTTGTTTCCAACTGCTCCCCCCCCCTTCCCCCTGCCCCATGAGTCACTGCCTCGCCTTCTCTTTTCCACGTTGGTAAGCTGCAGCGCAGAACTCCCTCATTTTCCCCTCTAATCTGTCCCACGTCTCTGGGTAGTTTCTCAGAGGGTTGCCTGTCGGTTCTCTCTTGTACTGGAGACCTGTGCTTGCTGTGCCTGTGTGAATGGCGGCTTGGGTCTGGGCTCCTACGTCTACCTCGCACCATCCAGTTTCTTGGTTAACACCCTCACTTTGCTGAAACATAACCTCCTACAAATTCCTGTGAAATGAATGAGAACGGTAAACACATTATATCCATGCATTTCTGATCTCACAACGGATTGCTTCGGTGGAGGCTTGCCCCATTGGACTCCGTGGTCCCGTTTAGAAGCCTGGGCCTCAGATTGCCTCCCTCTGAATCTTTTCTCCTTAGTTTCTCTGGAAAATACCTTTTAAGGATTTCTCAGTGCTGCTAAAAATTGTGCATCTGTTTGCTAGCTTCCAAAATTTCTTGATATTCTTCTCTTGACATTTCTTCAGTTCTCTTTGTTCGTGTGGGTTTTTAACCTTAATTCCTTTTTAATGTCATTCTAGTGGGTGAGACATCAGGATGGAGTAGAAATAAACGTGTGCGATGGAAATGGAACCCCTTGACCGGGCTTTTCTTGTCCTCCTGGCTTGAGAGGCTTTATTGCTTTCTCTCTCAGCTGTGGGGCTGTGGGGTGGCTGGGCCTACCTGGGCGGTTCTAACCGACCAGCACAGAGGCTGGCACTCTAAGCTCTGGTGCTGGCCATTGACTTGAGCTCCTGCCTGTGGCCTCTTCCTGTGGTTCGGTGTCTCAATGTGCAGTACCTGGGTTCCAAACAAAGAGCCAAGTGTTTACAAAGCTCTAAACTTTTAAAAAATGAAAACAAGACATACACCCATAGTAAAAATTCCATCGAAAGAGAGGTAGTCGATGACATCTTCGAGCCTCAGTGCCTTCCTTGCTGTCTCCAGGGACCTAACACTATTATTCCAGAAACGTTCGGAATATTCAGGTGTATAGTCCCTCGGGTGGCTGCAGTAGTACTTTGGATGTTGAATGGCCTCCAAAGGCCCGTTTGTGAAGTGGTTGATTCTCAAGGTGGAGACTTAATCCAATCAGGGTGTGTGAAGGTGGGCTCTTTGGGAGGTGATTGGATTGCATTGGGTTGCTAGGGTGGAGCTGCCATGACTGAAGGCTCCTGGGTTTATAACAGACCATGTAGGCACATACACCCTCCCTGTTGCCCTGTGATGTTCTGCATTACCTAGGACACCCCAGCAGGAAGGTGTTTCCAGAGGCTGGGGCACTCAGTCTTAGACTGTGAACCTCTATAAACCGTTTGTAAAGTTAGGCTGCCTCAGGTACTTTGTTATGAGGATGAAAACCTGGCTAGTATATCCTTCTTTTGATTTTTTAAAATATAAATAAGAGCAGACTATTCTATACCCATTTTTCCACTTCATATGACTTGTATGTCATGATTTTATATCAATACATGTGAATCTGTCTAGTTTGTATCTTCAGTTATATCTATATTTCTGGGTAGCAATATTTGATGGGAGGCAATGGCAGCATACAAGGTGGCTCCTATTTCCTTAGGGTTTGCTGTGACTGAAGCCCGGGAATTGTCCTCCACTGAGTGGGAACAGATAATTTATTTTGTTCTTTTGCTTATACATTTTCTACCTGATAGCTTCAGCTCCCTAATAGTTATTGCTTGCTTCATGCATTAAACTTTTGAGCTGTACTTTTATACATAAAAATCCACATTTTTTTTCTTTTTTCTAACAATATACTGACTTCTACCATATTCATTTTTTACCACCTGCTGCTTTAGGCTCATGGAGTCACAGAAGCTCATTCAAAGTCATCAGAGTTATTCTTTCAATAAACATTTGAGTGCTTTCCAGTTGTTAAGAACTGAGTGTCAGAGTGTTGAGAATATGAAGGGAAACAAAACTGAGGGTGTGCCTTCCAGTGTCTGGAAGCTAGTGAGACACAAGTCCCCTATTCATTGCTGAAACCTGAACCAGGACAGGCAAGAAAGGCCTTGCTCTTTTTGGGGGTGGGAAGGCCTTTGAGAAGAGATGACAGGTGTCAGGAAAAGTAAAGAATAGACATGTGCTTGCCAGTTGGATTGTGGCACAGGGTACTCCCAGCAGAGGGCTCAGCCAACTGTGCGAGACGCAGAAGGGAAAGAGGGTGGCAGGATCTGGGCTCTGGAAGACATTGAAGCTAGGGAAGGTAGGAAGAAGCTTTTTCATGGGAAAGGTTTGCCCTTTATCCCTGAGAAATCACTGGGGAATTTTAAGCTAAGGAGATGATCTCACCATGTTTGTAAATAGTATAAATGTGAGTTGGGAGACATTAGCGGGGGAACTAGATAGGAAGCTGCTGTTGGAATTCACACTAGATACAGTGAGGACCTGAACCCTTAAGGTTGTTTGTAATATTGAGTGAGTTATAAATTAAAAAGTAGAGAGATAGTGTGGGCTGGTCTAAGAACCCAACTCTTGTTCTGTGATGTGCTATAAAAAGTTGTTTTGGTATCCCAAATTGTTGCCTTAAAATGTACTTTTAAAATTGAGATAATTGTATATTCACCTGCAGTTTTTAGAGTACTAGAGCCCTTCTACACTTTGCCCAATTTCCACTATAGTAACATATTTTTCAAAACTGTGTATTATCACACTAGGAAATTGACCATTATTACATCCCTAGAAACATGCTTTAAGATGCAACTTTGAGTGCCAGTGCTGTGGTGTAGTAGGCTAAGCCTCCACTTATGGTGCCAGCATCCCCTGTGGACACCAGTTCCTGTCCTGGCTACTTCTCATCCAATCCAGCTTTCTGCTGTGGCCTGGGAAAGCATTAGAAGATGGCCCAAGTGCTTGGGCTCCTGTACCCGTATGGGAGCCCCAGAAGAAGTTCCTGACTCCTAGCTTCAGATCAGCCAAGATCAGCCCAGCTCCAGCCACTGTGGCCACTTGAGGAGTGAACCAGTAGATAGAAGACTCTCTCTCTCTCTCTCTCTTTCTGTATCTCTACCTGTCAAATAAATAAATAAGACTTAAATAAATAGATAAACCTTGAAGAAAGCTCAGAGCTCCTTGTAAAGTCATAAAGCTTCCAATACAAACTCATAGAGAATTCTGTATCTATTACTATTTTAAGTGTGACCTAAATATGTTCCTGTTGGACCATAAGCACCAAATGTCTGTTTCTCTCATTTGTTTAATTCCCAGAACCTAGCACAAGCTCTGGCATTTAGGTTCCCAATACATATTTGTTGGGTGAATGATCAAGAGGTTGCAAATGTGCACATCCATACACAGGCTTCTGAGACTAGTTTCTTTCTTTCTTTTTTTTTTTTTTTTTTTTTTTTTTTTTTTTTGACAGGCAGAGTGGACAGTGAGAGAGAGAGACAGAGAGAAAGGTCTTCCTTTGCCGTTGGTTCACCCTCCAATGGCCGCCGCGGCCGGTGCACCGCGCTGATCCGATGGCAGGAGCCAGGTACTTATCCTGGTCTCCCATGGGGTGCAGGGCCCAAGCACTTGGGCCATCCTCCACTGCACTCCCTGGCCACAGCAGAGAGCTGGCCTGGAAGAGGGGCAACCGGGACAGAATCTGGAGCCCCGACCGGGACTAGAACCCGGTGTGCCGGCGCCGCTAGGCAGAGGATTAGCCTAGTGAGCCACGGCGCCGGCCTATGAGACTAGTTTCTTAGCCTCACTGTTTTGTTGGCTAAGTCTGGAGGCCTTCTAATTGACTCCTGAAATGGGTGGCAGCATTCATTCAGTCTAGCAAATGGAACTAGACTTTGAAAACAGGAGTGAAGAAATACAAGGTGTGCTATGCTGATGTCATTTGTACTGTTCTCTCAACTTATGCTGTGGAAATCTTTGGAAGTTTTGTTAGGTAATATTCCAAGGACATTGCTAAAATTCTAATTCTACTGCAGTGGTCAAATAACTTTGATACATAGATCTTAGCAGATTTAAAAAGCAGGGTCAGCCTAAACTATTTCATTGACATTGAATGTTATTGAAATGAGATGTGAGTATTTTCTTCATGTCTCATTGTGGTCTATGAAATTAAATGACTTGTTTAATATCACAAACAGTGGATCACTGATTAGGATCTGGAAGTCATTCTGACATTTAGATAATTTGGTTATAGAATTAATTTGATTGGCAGCAAAGAAAAAAAATCAGTGACACTGAAAATAATTTGGTAACCATTTCCTCCAGAGGCGAGATATATATAAAAAAAAAGTGTTCATCAGCTATGTGATTGCATGTTCAGCAATAATGCACAAATAAGGTTTTTTTTTATCTTGACGTTGTTTTAGGCATCTCTGTCCAACCAGAGCCATATGCATTTTATTTATTTATTTTGAAATTTAAAAGCAAGATTATTAGAGTCAAAGACCTCCAGCCAGAGCGGCATGGAGAGGGCTTCCAAGAGAGGCAAATACCTGAAGAAGCTGGTGGTAGTGGAGATTTAAAGCACAATTTTGGAGGAAAAAAAACTTGACAATCATACTGACATTCAGTTACAAGGCGGGGACAAAACTCATCAAAAGAACTGATTTGCAATCTTTTACCCTGTCTGGCTTGCTCATGGTAAAATGGAAGAACCATCATAAGGGTGGGCTACCTCCTTTGTTTTACAGTAAACTGAGAGCTCAGAAGTGTGGAGTTGCCACTCCCTTAGTATTCTGTGGTAAGATTGGAGGCTCCCAAGGAGTGTGCAGGCAGGCACTTTTGACCTTGCTGTAAGACAACCCTTGGAGGAAAGCACACACAGTGCACCCCAGTATCCACTGACTGCCCATTAGCCCATCTGATTCCTCACATTCCTCACCCCCCAGAAGAATGGACCCTAACTTCTGTTAGGGAGCTGGGTGATGATCACTTTGGCTGTTTCATGCTGAAAAGGGGGGGCATGGTTGGGAATGGGAGTCAAGACAGGGTGCCAGCAGGAGGTGGTTTCTCGAGGGGGGACGGCAGTGCCAGCTTGCAGAAACTGCTTCCATCTGAGGTTTCATGGCCATGGCTATCTAGAATTTCACTGTTTCAAGTCTGGAGAAAACAAATACAGCAGGGAAATTAAACCCACTGGGTCTAAAACAAAGGACAGAATCATTGTTAGAGGACCTAAGAAAGGTGCTGTCTAAACCATGAGCAAGTTTTCCCATTGAGAGGTAAATAGAAACTGACAGAAGGGGCTTGTTAATGAGGTAGGCTTTAAGGTCTGGCCAGGTATATAAGAGGTCCAGACGTATCTCTTCACATAGGGCACTGGAATAGACATAAAGGAGGTGTGAGCCTCCTAGGGAAGGCCCCTGTTGACTTCCATTACCTGGCTGTCCTGGGAGGAGAGCTGGCCAGGAGAAGGCAGGTGGCAACTAAAGTTACTTGGTCCTCCCTTCAACAGCAGTGGTTGCTTTTGGAAGCTGGGCTGAGTGTGAGGCGTTCTTCAGCTTAGTGTCAGCAAAGTCTGCAGCTCTGACCTGGGAGTCCTCCGACTCCAGGGCAGTTCTGTTTCCCAACTCTTGGCTGGCAGAGCTGCTGAGGATCTTCATAAGCTGACTTCTGCCGAAGCCCTGGCCTGTGGGTCTCCTCGATGGCAGATCACTGTGTAAAACAGCCATTGATTGGCCTGCCACCTATCTTTACATTGCTTCTGCTGCCTAGCTTCCTCTTCCTCCTGGTTTCTGTTAAAGCAGACCAGAGGAAACCTTTAAGAGCATGCAAGTCAAAGGGTGCTCAGTTCCATCTCTGATCTTTGGTGGCCTAACTAGAAATCTATAGTCACGGGCATGTTCTGATAGTGGTTTTTCTGTGAGGTAGACAGTGCCCCTAGGGAAGCTATGTCCTTGCTTTAACATCAGACATGATGGCCACCTTCTCTGTAAAATTCGAAGTCATTAGTAAAACTTTCTCTCCCTTTGTTTGATCTGAAAGGGAGATTTTACTTGTTTACTATGACCATGGCAAAGTAAATATAGCTGTGAAATAATAATTTAAGCTCTCATTTTGGCTATGCTCTTACTACAGAAAAATGTTAGCCATACCTTTATAAGGTTGTATCAAACTGTACATCCTGGAGAGTCCTTCAGTATAGAGTCAGTATCCCTTCTTGACGAGAATAGAGAAATGGGAGAACAAGCCTGGCTTTCCAGATCCCTTACTGTTAATAACTTAATAGCAAGTGAAAGCTTAGCAAACAATTTTGACTGTTAAGTAGCAAGTTATGAAAACATTCTTTTTTTTTTTTTTTTTGGACAGGCAGAGTGGACAGTGAGAGAGAGAGACAGAGAGAAAAGTCTTCCTTTGCCGTTGGTTCACCCTCCAATGGCCGCCACGGCTGGCGCGCTGCAGCCAGCGTACCGCGCTGATCCGATGGCAGGAGCCAGGTACTTCTCCTGGTCTCCCATGGGGTGCAGGGCCCAAGCACTGTGCTGATCCAAAGCTAGGAGCCAGGTGCTTCTCCTGTTCTTCCATGGGGTGCAGGGCCCAAGCACTTGGGCCATCCTCCACTGCACTCCCTGACCACAGCAGAGAGCTGGCCTGGAAGAGGGGCAACCGGGACAGAATCCGGCGCTCCAACCAGGACTAGAACCAGGTGTGCTGGCGCCGCTAGGCAGAGGATTAGCCTAGTGAGCCGTGGCGCCGTCCAGCTTATGAAAACATTTACCAGAAGGTGCAATGCTTCTATAAATTTCAAGGCAAGAGTACACGTATTTGGAAACATCCCTTACATATCTAACACAAGTGTAACTTGTTTGACCAGCAAACCCAAGTACAGACATGTCAATGACTTAATAAACAGTTTAGTTTCTTTATACCAACAAATTTAAAATATCTGATACAGACTTAGGTCACATACACCAAAAATGTATCTTTAATTAATTTAGCAGTTTAAATTTATGAACAATATTTTATCTAAAAGCCATTTAAAACAATAAATAAATTTTCCCGTGTGGACAAACAATATGTACACACGTAAAACATGTAAGATAGAACAATGAAGCAATTTCAGTAATAGTTTCTTAAAATCTGTTTTTTTAATTACCATCAATTGATTAGAATTACTTCCTGCTATTAGTAATCCGAATTAACCATACTTTTTCTAAGTTGGAACTTGTAGTACATTATTGGCTTTATCTGCTCACAGAACTGTGCCAAAGTATTGAATACACTAGAGGTCAGGGGAAAAAGAAGTCCTTTGGAACCTAAAAGGACATATTTAAACACAGAACAAACAGTGTTTTAATTTCATGAGCAGTAAATCTGATTTTTAGTGTTTGAAGAATACAAAACTGTAGATAACAAAAGACTTTAAATAGCCAAGTTTAAAGTTGTAAACTCATTAACGAACAAGAAGAGGCATTTGCTTACTCCATACAATATTTTTGAAAGCACCTGCAGGATTTTATAAAACATCCCTTTTAGGCCTCTGGGCCTTTCTCATTAAGATAACCACCATGTCTGATAACAAAGATCATTAGACTTTTTAACTTTTGGACATTTGTATCAGTAGCATTTTACATTATCACAACTTACAGTTTAGCACCACTTCACATCTTGACAGTATCTAACATAATCCAAGTAGCCTTATTAGTTGGTGTTTCTACAAGATGAGAAACATATATCCTTTGATATTTCCAGGGGCCCATCTGGAAATATCAAAGTCCAAAGAATTTGGAACTTTGCTTTTTTGAACGCCTGTCAGAACTGCCAAGAAAGCTTAAAATATCTGGTAGAAACAGGATCTCTTAACATCATGACATAATATAGACCAGATTTGTTCACTGATACAAAGTCTTTACTTAAATACTTTAGAATGAGTATATATTCAAAAAACAATCGTAAATTTTAATTAAAAAATGTTTTTAAACAATCAACAGAGATGTTAAGAGAACACAATAGATTACGCCAACAGAACACAAAATCTGTGTCTCTTTGGTCATCCCAAAAATAAGAAATAAAATCTTAAATCTTAAGTTAGTGCATGGAGAAAGAACGGGCCATCAAGGAAGGAAGCGCCTTTCTTTGAAGGGAGGAAGGAACCTCCACTGTGATGTGGCCTTGACTAAACAAGTTCAGAGTTGGTGAACTCAAGGGGCTTCCATAGTCTCAACCGCTCAGGGCAAGAGCCTCGGGTGATTACTGATGTCATAAATAAGAGTGCCAATTGTTAAATCAACAACGGGAGTCACTGTGCACACGCTCCCCATGTAGGATCTCTGTCCTTAATGTGTTTTACTATGAGAGTTAACGATAACACTACTAGTCGAACATACTTTATATCTTGTGCAGTTGTGTGGGTGAAGTCTATTGAAATCTTTGCTTAGTATATACTAAGTTGATCTTCTGTATATAAAGATAATTGAAAATGAAACCTGATGAAGAGTGGGATGGGAGAGGGAGTGGGAGATGGGAGGCCTGCGGCAGGGGTAAGCCACAACAATGTAAAAGTTGCACTTTGTAAATTCACATTTATTTAATAAAAAATAATTTGAATAGTAGGCACACAAATATGATATTTCCCATACTGCTCTATAAATTTGAAATCTCATAAATTAAGTAAAAATAACTATAAATAGAAAAAAAAGAGTTAGTGCATGGAATCATCCCATAAATTGAAACAATTTTAACAGAGTTAGAACTAGGGAAAATAAGATAGCTTACTGGAGCTGGCTAGAAAACTGACAGTCACCGATTAAACAAAAACTTTTTTTTTTTTTTTGACAGGCAGAGTAACAGTGAGAGAGAGACAGAGAGAAAGGTCTTCCTCTTGCCGTTGGTTCACCCTCCAATGGCCACTGTGGCCGGCGCACTGCGCTGATCCGATGGCAGGAGCCAGGCACTTATCCTGGTCTCCCATGGGGTGCAGGGCCCAAGTACTTGGGCCATCCTCCACTGCACTCCCTGGCCACAGCAGAGAGCTGGACTGGAAGAGGGGCAACCAGGACAGAATCTGGTGCCCCGACCGAAACTAGAACCCGGTGTGCCGGCGCCGCAAGGCGGAGGATTAGCCTAGTGAGCCGCGGCGCCGGCCCAAAAACTGTTAAAAGGAGATGCTGCAGTTTTTAAACAGATTTTAAAGACTACTTCAAAATATTTATGAACATACATGCGTAGCAAAAACCTCATTGCTTTCTTTGACTTACATTTTTAAATAACTCTTTAGAAATCTCCAAATTAAGACAACATTTTCTAAATAGGATATAACACATCGAATTTCAACCTTAGTTACTTTCAAGCAGTGTTGAACTATTTTCATATGGACAATTTATGAATACATAAATGTTAGCAAACCCAAATAGTTTTTCCATAGAATATAAGGTACGAAGAGTACCAAAGTTTACATTTATACACATTTCTCTCATTTGCCTTTACCCAGATTACTTTTAGCAGTAACACCTAGATGACTGAAGATGCTGATAGTATATCATACCTCTATCTGAATTAAGGTCACAATTATATTTATATGGAATTCTACTCCTTTTTATAAAACTCTAGCTATAAATCAGTGACATTAAACCAGAGATTGCAAAGTTCCTTAGGTGGCTGTAACAAGCACTGATTACCAATTGCTGTTTCAGAAACCTGTTAAACCAAATTGCAAAACAAGTTTGGCAAGTTACAAAGCAAGATTTTTTTAAAGGCAGTGCTCTTCCTAGATTCAAAAGATAAATTTCTTTACACCCAATGTCCAGGTATAGTTGAACCAACTTCTCCTGCATGAGATTGTTATTTACCAAAGGTATCTTTGAGATTCTAATTGAATTTGAGTCTAGTTTTCCACTGGAGATTGTTCACCATTATGTTAGGTTTAATGAGAGAGGGCATCCATCAGAGCAGATGGGTGGGCACCCTTCCAGAGACTCCTAAGGAGAATCTGATAGGTGATAGAATAAAGGGCGGTGACCTACAAGGAGGCTCCTGTAAGAGCCTGCAAAGAGGCAAGGTAGAGAGAGAAAAACTAGAGGCCCTGCAAAGAGACAATAACCTTATGCCAGGGTGGGCGCTGTGGTGTCGTGGGTAAAAGCTGCATCTGCAGCACCGGCATCCCATATGGGCGCCAGTTCAGTCCTGGCTGCTCCACTTCCAATCCAGCTCTCTGCTATGGCCTGGGAATGCAGTAGAAGAAGGCCCAAGCCTTGGCGCCTGCACCCCCAGCGGGGATGCAGAGGAGGCTTTCAGGCTCCTGGTTTTGGATTGGCCCAGCTCTGGCCATTGCAGCCATTTGGGGAATGAACCAGCAGATGGAAGACCTCTCTCTCTCTCTCTCTCTCTATGCATCTGCCTCTCTGTAACTCTGCCTTTCAAAAAAATAAATCTTTAAATAAAGAAATAAGTAAGTAATCTTATGCCCCCAAAACCAAAAGCCAATATTGGAGGTGTCTAATTGTGGGGCATCAGTCAAACCAGCCTCAAGGATCAGGAGGTGTCAGGATCAGGTCAGGTCAGGAGGTGTCTCAAGTCCAAGACTTCATCTAGATTAACCCATATATATTCAATAGCATCTGAAGTTGTTGGGCCTGCATTCTTGCCTAGAAACCTCTGGGCAAAATTACAATAATCGGAGCGATGGTCTCCTTATAAAAACTCTCCTCCACTGAGATTAAAAGCCTCAGTAGTCAAATACAATAACAGAGTGATCCTAGTGGCTCACTAAATAGACCCAAGGACCCTGTGAAACTCTAGAAAAGAATTTAATGTGAATTGGAACACATGCAGGGAAATGGAGGCAAGAGGCCAGTTAGGAGACAAGAGTTCTGAGACAGGGAGTCAGAGTAGAGGGGCTGGCACTTTCCACAGCTCACTTAGACTGACTTCTTCATCCCCTAGCTTGTAAGCAGGCCAGGTGGTGGTGCAGAAGATGAGGCAGATTTCTGTAAGCTCAGGGGTCAAAGAGATCTCAATGAGAGTATAAAAATGGAAGCGTACTTCAGGTCTTATCTCTCCTGAGTTTGAGACATTTCCCAAAACTCTTGCTGCTGTGGCATCCAGACGTGCACTGAAGCCCACAGGGAAGGGAGGAAGGTGAGGTGCATATTTTTTTTTTTAAGATTTATTTATTTATTTGAAAGAGTTACACAGAGAAAGAGAGAGAGAGAGAGACAGAGAGGTCCTCCATCCGATGGTTCACTCCCCAGTTGTCCACAACGGCCGGAGCCGCACCGAAGCCAGGAGCCAGGAACCTCCTCTGGGTCTCTCTCCCACATGGGTGCAGAGGCCCAAGGATTGGGGCCATCCTGTACTGCCTTCCCAGGTCATAGCAGAGAGCTGGATCAGAAGTGGAGCAACTGGGTCTTGAACTGACACCCATATGGATGCCAGTGCTTCAGGCCAGGGTGTTAACCCGCTGCACCACAGTGCTGGCCCCAGCATATTATGTTTAAAGTGATTTTTTTACTTGCATTTGCACACAGCTATTTTGATTTCTTTAAAGTCTTTAAGGAGATGCCACAACTTTCTAATACTTGCAATTCAAGAGAATTGAAAGACATAAAATTCAGCTGTAACTAAAATTAGTACATGATTAAGGTATTTTTCCCTAAACATTCTTTTTTTTTTTTTTTACACAAAAGCTTATTTAAAGGCTAAAGTGATAAACATCAACACACATACACACACACACATACACACGGTGGTTAGGGAGGGGGAAATCTATCTTCCATCTGCTGGTTCGCTCCTCAAATGCCCACAACGGCCAGGACTGGGCCGTGCTGAAGCCAGGAGCTTGGAGCTTCATCTGAGTCTCCAATGTGGGTTTCAGGAACTCAAGTACTTAAGCCATTGTCCACTGCTTCCCATCGAGCTGGGGCAGGAGCAGAGGAAGTAGTATTCCAATATAGAATGTGGGAGTCCTAAGTGGTGGCTTAACCTGTGTGCTGCACCTCCTGCCCCTCCCTGAATTCTTCTGTCAGGGGCTATCGATGAAACTTTTAGAAAGATATCACAAATAACTTCATGATGTACTGTATCCAAAACACTTAGTTTTTGAATTAAAGACCAATTGGATCTATTCATATTGCTGGTGTTGTTCTATACCTTAAACTCACTATTCTGATTAATAGAAAACTTTTTAAAATGACCTCTAATATAGTAGCTGGTTTGTGTGATGATGCCTACAATGCACATTCACTTAAAACTTGTTTTAAATAAGTGAGTTGTAGTTTAGCATCCAAAAAAGAGACCTGTTGTACAGTGTGCTTCTGTTATTACATGTCTGTATTACATTATTTAAGACGATGTTTGAAATATTTTGAATTTTGATTGTTTAGGCAAAGTGTAATAAAAAAATGCAATCCAATAAAGAATGTGGATGAGCCAGTAAGCTGTAGTGTTTCATCCTGCGCCCATCCCAATGTCTGCGTTTGGAATTAAGGACTACGATGTTTATCCGGTTGGTTAATCACCAATGGTAAATTTTTTAACCAACTTTATCTTTTCTGCCTCTTCAACTAGACTGTGAGCTCTTGAATGGCAGTACCTGTATTCATTTTTATATCTTAGTCTAGATTTCATAAATGCTTAAATTTTTTAAAATTGTTTGTCCATGTTTCTGAAATTTCCTCATCCCATCTTTTGTACTTTTCAATGTCTTATTTTTTCCCTTTATCTCTCCTAACCTCCTTAATGTTCTCACTGTCTTTTCTTTCTTTCTTTCTTCCTTTTTTTTTTTTTTTTTGCCTTTCTTTACTCTCCCTAACCTCCTGGGGAACTGCTTGGTACTGGGAAACAGGATATCTTTGTATTGACAATACCAGGCATACACAGAGCTGTGTAGATGAATAGCAACCGAAGAGTATAGTTGATCACCATCATACAACAAGCACTATATATTAGTTAGCCTTTTTTTTTCTTCTCTTTTTAAAGTTTTTTTTTTTTTTTTTTTTTTTGGACAGGTAGAATGGACAGTGAGAGAGACAGAGAGAAAGGTCTTCCTTTCTGTTGGTTCATCCTCCAATGGCCGCTGTGGCCAGCGCGCTGTGGCCGGTGCACTGTGCTGATCCAAAGCCAGGAGCCAGGTGCTTCTCCTGGTGCCCTGGGCCATCCTCCAGTGCACTCCTGGGCAACAGCAGAGAGCTGGACTGAAAGAGGAGCAACCGGGACAGAATCCGGTGCCCCAACCTAGACTAGAACCCGGGGTGCCGGCACCGCAGGCAGAGGATTAGCCTATTGAGCCATGGTGCCTGCCCATTTAAAGATATTTTTAAAATTTATTTGAAAGAGTTAGAGAGAGGTAGAGTTACAGATAGAGAGAGGGAGACAGATAGAGAGGTTTTCCATCCACTGGTTCACTCCCCAAATGGCCACAACAGCCAGAGCTGAGCAAATCTGAAGCCAGGAGCAAGGAGCTTCTTCTAGGTCTCCCACATGGGTGTAGGGACTCAGGGACTTGGGCCATTCTCCTCTGCTTTCCCAGGTACATTAGCAAGGTGCTGGATGGGAAGTGGAGCATCTGGACATGAACCGGTGCCCATATGTGATGCTGGCACTGCAGGCTGGTGCTTTAACCCGCTGCACCATAGCACTGGCCCCTAACTAGCCTTTTTGATGAGTACTTTTACAACAGAAATTCAAAATTCAAAATTTGGTGAAAATGAAAGTAAAAGACAAGTTTATTCTTATGCAAAAACATTTTTAAGTTTATGCATATATTTTTTTTCACCATAATATGCATTTTCCTTGAACATTTTGAACTCCCCTTGTATTTGTAATCTTGCAACAAATCCTGTGATTTTAATTGGAAATATAGCCATATAACAGTCTTTGCTACTTAGTAAAACTATGGGTCAGATATATAAATGCTCCTTTCCATAGATTAATTTAAGGTAGTATGTATGTATTTTTACATGTTTGAGCATAAAGTATTCACCTGGCCATGAGGCACTGAATAAAAAGTAAGCTTATAGGTTTCTTTCCAGAGTATTTTCCATAAAAATAATATTTAGCTTTAGATATGCTGGGAAAGCTTTGTAGCGCCCCCCCCCCCCCCGCCCCAAGTCAGAATACTGTATTATCTTTATTTATTTGAGATGCTGAGAGAGAGAGAGGGATAGAGAGAGCCTATGTGCTAAATGCTGTGTTATCTACAGGTGTCTGGGAGTCAGATCATTGTATCCCTTCAGTGGAATCGGAATCTGTAGTTTTGCCAAGATAGTCTTGGATGAAAGACCTGTTAAGAAAATATTGAACAGTTTTTCTGATAATTTTGTTTGCAGAAGGGCTCATGGGTGAATTGTGTGTGTCATTTCAAGGAAGAGAAACTCCTGTATCACAGAGCAGAGCTTGTGAGGGCATAGTTCATGGTTAAGAGTGTTGAGAAGTCACCATGGCTGTGCTGGGATAGTCAGGAAGGGCTCTGTTTGGACAGAAGAGCTCATGCCAGTGGCATCTGTCTCATCTCTGCCTTGCCTTTGCACCATCAGCTTGTGACCCAAGTCCAGGCTATACTCAGTTTTAACCAGAGGCATGAAGCAGCATGGAAATACATTATTCTTTGGACTGCAAAATGAGTCTAACCTGCTGTAGAGGAAAACCTTGGAAGCAACGACTTTTGGTAGAGTTTTTATATACCTAGCAGTGGCAATACTGTGAATTCCATGTTTTAGTGCTCCCCTACCCCAGTTCTTTCTTAAGAAAATGGCATCATGGCTTTGAGTTTGTAACCACTCAGAAAATGCTTCGCTAGTGTTTTGCAGTCCAGTTGTCAGGTCACTGTATAGGTGACAAATACAGATTTGGGGTCTACATGCATTCTATTTCTTGGTCATCTTCCTTTATGTGTTGACATTTATAATCAATGAATCATCAGAAAATAGCCAAAGATACCTGTTGTTTGATCCTCTACCCTGGTAAGAGGAAGGGTACCCTTGCCTGCTCTGGGGGGTAGGAATGCCTTGGTAAGAATAACCCAGGGCTTCAAAGACAGGGATTTGTTTTATATGGATGAGACCAGGTGACCATTGTTTCTTTCTCAGAAAGCTCACTGTCTAAAAACGTTGCAGAATGAAATGCATACATGGCTGTTCACTTGAAATTAAACTTGGTTTATGCATATTCAGTATCTACGTCTGTTTAATAGAAACTTCTAACTTCAGAAATTCGCTAGTGTAATAGGCAAGAAGTACCTCATATTGCCTCCCATTATTTTAGTGTATAATTATTAGACTTCACATAATTGGGTAGGTTTTCTGTTTAGTAAATTTTAATTGTATAGAATGTAAACATAAGCATATACTGTCTACAATGGTTGAAATTATTAAAAGTATATTTTGTGATTATTATACTAATCTGAGAAATTTCAAGTTACTCTTGGCTGAATCTTCCTGATACACATTCGTGGAACCACATGATTCTTGAGGGCCATTAGAATTGGAGCATTACTTTCTAGCCCTGTGATCTTTGGTAAATTAATAAAGCCCTTTGTGTGTTTTCCTTCATCTGTAAAATGGAGATAATAATAAGTACCTGTATCATAAGAATGATGGAAGGATTAGATTTGAGTCCATGTGTGCAAAATGCTTATACAAGAGCTTAGAATTTAATAAGTGTTCAATTCATTAGCTGCTGTAATAATTTATTTTATATTAAATATTTTTATGTTATATGGAGATAGAAAGTATTCTGTATGTACACTTGATGGAATGATATAAGGATTTTATTCAGCTGAAGATTCCAGATTTGTTCTCTTGGTCCACATATTAGCAAGGAACTAATTCATTTAATTAAGGCCAGAGATGCTTGTTGAATTTGTCTTATGGAATATCCTGGGCACTTCAGAGATTATAAGATTGTTACCCTCAAGAAACTGCTTACTCTAAGATAGCAAAAGAGAGAGCATGAGTAAGTGACTAAACTATTCCTGAATGTGATATAAAAAAGCTGGCTTGTTTGGGCTCAGGAAATATTACACTTGATACCAAATTGCACAACAAGCACACGTTTTTTTGTTCCTGAACAGGTTTCTGCATGTTTGTGCTGAGCTTGGTGAAGAAGCATTATCGTCTGCAGTTTTACATGGTGTGTATGAATCATTATTCTGTAGTCACCACATATAATAAAAACCTCCCCCTCTTTTTTTTTCTCCTGTAATGAGTAGATACTAATCTGCTAGTTGATGTTGTGTCTGGATGAGATGAATATTTCAATTTTGCCTGAACATTATACACAAAATGTTAATGGAATGATTTTTGAGGATTTCAAAAATTTTAACTGTTGCCAAAGTTTCCTTAAAACTTTTCTTGAATATTTTCTCCTTTATTTCTTCCTTTTTTTTTTTTCAAATATTATTTGTTTGAAAGGCAGAGTTACACAGAGAGAGGGAGAGACAGAGAGAGAGAGTGAGAAGTCTTCCATCTGCTGGTTCACTCCCCAAATGGCTGCAATGGCCAGAGCTGGGCCAATACGAAGCCAGGAGCCAGGAGCTTCATCCAGGTCTCCCACGTGGGTGCAGGGGCACAATCCCTTGGACCATCTTCTGCTGCTTTCCCAGGCATGCATTAGCAGGGAGCAGGATCATAAATGGAACCAGCGCCCATATGGGATGCTGGCGCTGCTAACCGGGGCTTTATCCCACTGAGTAACAATGCCAGGCCCTTGGATATTTTCAAAGATTGTAAAGTTAAAATAAGTGTTTGGATTTCCAAAATGTGTACAGATTTGCAGAGTATTCCTCATCTTCTAGACAGCTGCTAAGTCTGGGAAGCATTTGCTGCATTGTTCTATGGAGAGGAACCTTGTTTATCTGCTATCAGTGCAAGGGTGAGGGAGCCACGCTCTCTAGTTAGGGTTAGTCATGGGATTAATCATTCTCTTTGGCATATTTTGTTCTGCATTATCAACATCTATGTTCAATGAAATTTATCAGTTTACAAGATGCACTTATTTCCCTAAAATGTAGCTCATTAAATTATTAAAATGTGATGTAGTGTGAGTATTTAGACTGAATTCATGCATTAAGGCTTGTTCTGCATATGGAGTATATTCCCTGTTTATACTTTGCTCCTCATTAAGACACCCATCCTGTCGAGTATCCTTGCTGAGAAATCATAGTATTTCTCACAGTTCTCATTTCTGGGGACCTGAGAGTGAAGAATCAAATTCTTAGCAAATCTCTCAGAACTGCTGAGACAAATTAGAAATGATAGTCTCCCATGAAAACCCAGTCCTCTCTTTCTGTCCTCAAGGGATTGATTGGTTCCAGGACCCCCAACGTCACCAAGTTACTCATATGCTCAGTTCCCTCACATAAAGTGGGGTAGTGTTTGTATATTACCTCTACACAGCGTCCTTGTACCGTAAGCCATCTCAGTTACTCGTAGTGCCTAATACAGAGTAAATGATAGGTAGATAGTATACTCCATGGTTTAGGGAATCATGACAAGAGAGATGTCTGTACATGTTCAACACACATGTAGTTTTTCAACAATTTCTGATCTGTGATTGGTGGAATCCATGATTGTGAATCCACAGATTTGGAAGGCTAACTGAATAAATAGTGCCTATTGAAAAAAATAAAAAACACACTTATGCCTTTTGAAGCAACCCACATAAAAGAGAATTGGATCTGTTAAACAATAAAAATAGTATAACAGAAAGCAACTCCTGTGAAATACTGTTTACTGAAATAAGAAACAGGTTTAGTAAGAATACATCAAAATCTTAAGAATTTTGGAAAGTTATTTCGTAAGTTCCAATCAAAATGATGAGACAGAGTACATAGCTTCCTTTTTGTTTGTATTTTACCCACAGTGACTGTGCTGGAAGTTACTAAAATAGCCATCTCTCAGGTTAAATGGAATTGATAAAACACAGAGGGCTTTGAAAGTGAGTGCTGTCATTGGACAGATCTGTGAAGATCAGTTTTCAAGTATGAAATGATGATGCTTAAGGGCAGTTGAAACCTGCTGGTTTGAATCACTTGAGTTAGAACAATTTATGGTAAAAAGTTATCACAAGAAACTCTAAAAGAAACATTTTTTGTCATTTTTTGTAACTTCAGAATAGAGTCAGAGTAAAATCTTCCTCTCTAAATTCCATAACAACCTCATAAATTTTTCATTATCATTTGAGTTGAATAATTCAGGATTATGATTTATTTGTACATGCATTTCTAATTAGTACATCTTAGTATTATTAGCATTCCATTTGTGTATAAATTAAGGTTTACCTTGTTAAATGTTTTCATTCTTTTAAGCTCCCAGTAGGCAATAAAATGAAAATAATTTACTAATGACGTTTATTTTGTATGACTTTATCTTACCAATTTTGGCCAAAAGCCATGGTAGGAATTTGTGTTTCATGATTGCATTTGCTTCCCTGGCTGCACAGACCAGTTGTTCTCACTAATGTTTGTGTTGTTGGGCTATTAACAGTTCGCATGGACTCATGTCACTTTACTGATAACCGTTACTCAGTCACATCTTGTCATCCAAAATCTGTTTGAAGGCATGATATGGTAAGGGAACAGTATTATGCTCCTTAATATTTATGTCATAGCACTTGTAAAACTCTGTAACATTGGACGTTGTCACAGATTTCTTCTAAGATGTACTATCTGTTGTCCCTCTACACAATATCTTCCCAAGTTTTGCTTACTGTTTGGCAACTGAAGACAAAATGCTTCATTAACAGCAACTGGAAGCCTTTCTCATTCAAGTCCCCAGTAAATGCAGGAGTCCCCACAGAGTTAATTACATTTCAGGTGTTAATTCTCCTTTCACGTGACTTTCTACAAAGGGCAGGCTTTAAAAAGAGTACATTATTTGCAGGGGATGTAAGAAGAATATTACAGTTTGCATGTCAGCAGACAGCCTGCCAGAAATGCAGAAAGGGGGTAGGGTCTGCTTTACAGTCATGTAGGAATAGGTTTCCAGATGTTTCATGTACGGAGTTACTTTTTACAGTGGCCTGCAGATTCAGAAAGCATTTTTATTAGTTAAAAAACCATAAACTTTTTTATTGTTTAGAAACTAGTTGAAATGAAGGAAAAGCTTAAGATTTTAAAAAATTCTAACTGTATTTCCAGTACATCTTTTTATTTTCATTTTTAAAATAAATTTATTTATTTGAAAGTCGGAGCTTACAGAGAGAGGGAGAGACAGAGAGGGATATCCTCCATCCAGATGGCTGCAACGGCCAGGGCTGGGCCAAGCCTAAGCCAGGAGTTTCTTCCAGGTCTCCCACTTGGGTGCAGGAGCCCAAGCACTTAGGCCATTCTCCACTGCTTTCTCAGGCACATTAGCAGGGAGCTGGATCAGAAGTAGAGCAGCTAGGACGTGAACCAGGGCCCATATGGTGTGCTGGAGTCACAGGTGGTGGCTTTACCCACTATACCACAGTCTGGCCCCACATTCTTTATTTTTTTTTTTTTCCCTAAAGACTTATTTATGTTATTCAAAAGGCAGTGTGACAGAGAAAGGGAGAGACAGGAAAAGGTCTTCCATCCATTGGTTCACTCCCCAAATAGCCTCAGTGGCTGAGGCTGGGCCAGGTTGAATCTGGGATCCTAGAATTCCATCATTGTCTCCTATACGGGTAGCAGGGTCCTAAGCATGTGGGCCATATTTTGCTGCTTTCTCAGGGACATTAGCAGGGAGCTGGATCAGAAATGGAACAGCTGGGTCTCAGACTAGTGCTCATATGGGATGTTGGCATCACAGGCGATAGCTTAACCTGCTGCACCACAATACCAGGCCCCCTTCATTTAAAACCCATTTATTACAATATTTTTAGTCTATGGGTTTGGTCAAGATAAATTTTATTTATTCACAACTTCATGTTTTTAGCAACATTTGTGTGTCTGTAAATGATTGCCATCATTCATTTTAAGACTGTTAAGACTGTCAAATACAAACTTGACTGGGGGCAGTTACTGAAGAAAGTGGGTTCTGTACAATTAGTTAGGCTAAGATAGAGTTCAGATTAATGACTTTTTCTGAAAGAGAATTTGTCTTAAGAGGTTGGTATAAATTTATCAGATTGTATTCTGTCTTAATAAATGGCTCTATTTAAAAAGGCTGCTTTTCTTAAGATAAACTTCCAGTCTGACTTTGTTTTACTTCTTATTATAACTATTCCTCATAAAAATTTAAATAACCATAACTATATAAATTGATTATTTCATATATTTCTTACCAATCATCTCTTAATATGTTAGTTTATTTATAGATATTACTCTGGTTAATTGCTAAGTGGGCATATTTGGTTGGTATTTATTGCTTCTACTAGTGTTGTCATCAAAGGTTGTGTTCTGGACCCAGACCGAAGTATAATCCAGAGGGTTATTACCCTGGGTCATTGTGAGTCACAACCTCCATGTATGAAAATTTGCTACTTTATCATATGGACTTTCTTCTGCTGACTTTTTTTTTTAAGGTTCCTTGTTCCAATATCAAGTGTTATCTGCAATGACATAACTGCTTACCTTTTTGGATTTTTCTTTGGAAGAACTCCATTAATAAAGGTAATGGGAAAACATCACAGGCAAGCCCCTACCGTAACTTTACCGATTAGCCGCTGGAGACCATTTCCCATGACTGGGTGCTCTTGCACATTTTGCATGCCCGAAGTGCCTTGAGTTTGCTTGGCTGCACCTAGCAGCCACAGGGCAGGGACACAATGCCGTGTTGCCTCGTAGTTGCCTCGGTGTGCTGTTAGCTCCTGAGGACAGCTTGACTCCAGCAGCTGGCCTCTCCCTGGTGAAGGCTTGCCCGTCTTTCTGCTGACTTCTTTGCCCTTAGCCATGTACCTTGCTCCCCAGCTACCCTGTATCAGGCCTTCCTGGCCTTGCTTTGCCCTCAAGCTGCAAGCTGTGAGTACAAAGAATGAATATATGCCACCCTTATTCCAAGAGCTATGCCAACTCTCATGGAGGTTTATGTAAGCCTAAAGGTGACGGCACAAATATTTCAGTATGTAGTTAAGTCCTGTGAGAGAAAAAAACAAATGAAGCAAACAGATATTACCAACATGTGACGTGTCTGAGGGCCTACTCTTGGCTGGATACTCACAGGGAGATTTGCACAAGTAAATCAGGATCATAGGAGCAAGGAAGAAGGTTTCAAAGGGAGAAATGTGCATGGTATTATGGGAGCCCTTGGGTGTGCATTGTGTGTTTCATGAGTGGAGTAACTCTGTCATTTAATTTGGCCCTTTGCAGTTGTCTCCTAAGAAGACGTGGGAAGGCTTCATTGGCGGTTTCTTTTCCACAGTCATTTTTGGATTCATTGTGAGTTGTACAAGGATATTTACTTTGAAAAACTGCATGAAGTTTTTAGTGTGTTCTAAACCTAAGAAAGTTAAACCAAAAAATGCCTGTAATGTGGTGCCTACCAAGGAGGACCTGCTGTGCCACAGTAGCACTCATTGTGACTACACATCAGAATCAGCTTCACAAACTGTGTCCCGACCTTCGTCTGGGCCCGTTAACTCCCGCTGGTGATTCTAGCAGGCCGGAGACCCACTGTTGTGCAGTTGGGTTTTGGTAGCTCCTTACTGCTGTTCTGTCAGGAGGTTGGGGGAAACATGGGTCATGGCATGAGTGGTGGCTTTGAGTAACAGCAAAGAATGCAGACCATGTTGAAAAGCTCTGCCTTCCTAACACATGGAGACCACATGGCGCAATGGGTGGTTACTTTTGTAAGCTCAACTTGCAGAAAAAGTCTGTTGTTAGGAATAATTAACACTCACCTTCATTGTTTTAACAGTTATTTTAGTTATGAAATTGAGGTTTTTATTACAGGGTGTCTAGTAAGAATAAGTACAGTACAATGGTTGAATATAAGATGAATATACATAAAAATTATTCTTAGAAAGTTTAAATTTCTTTTTTTTTTTTTTTTTTTTGACAGGCAGAGTGGACAGTGAGAGAGAGACAGAGAGAAAGGTCTTCCTTTTGCTGTTGGTTCACCCTCCAATGGCCACCGCGGCTGGTGCGCTGCGGCCGGCGCACCTTGCTGATCCAAAAGCAGGAGCCAAGTACTTATCCTGATCTCCCATGGGGTGCAGGGCCCAAGTACTTGGGCCATCCTCCACTGCATTCCCTGGCCACAGCAGAGAGCTGGCCTGGAAGAGGGGCAACCGGGACAGAATCCGGCGCCCCGACTGGGACTAGAACCCGGGGTGCCGGCGCCGCAAGGCAGAAGATTAGCCTAGTGAGCCGCGGCGCCGGCCAGAAAGTCTAAATTTCTCAGAATCTAGTATCTGTTACTTGTTTATATCCAAGTAACTAGTAATACCTGAAGCTTAGAGGGATGTGTGTGTATGTGTGGGGGAGAGAGGGAGAACATTAATGGAAATGTGCTGTGATCCTGCATGGGAAAACCACCATAAATCCTGCATTTAATTTATAAGTTTAGCTTTTTCTCTATGAAAAGTCCAAGACAATTTGATAAAGTTTTCTAAAGTTTTTGTGCAAGAGAATTGATAATAGTTGCTAACTAGAATGAGAAAGAATCCAACTCTATGCCATGTGTATATATTATAAATCAAGAAAAATTGAAATATTAAATTAGGTAATATAAGAGTTTTTAGTATCATCAAAGACTAATTTGGGAGTATTATAGGACTAGCCATATCATTCAAAGGAAATAAAGAACTATCCCATGATAATATAGTGCCTGAAAAAATTAATGAAGGGATTAAATTAAATTAATTTTTGTAATACATGGTTTTTAATAAACTGGAAACAAAATCAGTTAATATCCATTCTTAGTATAATATTTGGAGCCTTTAATGAATCTTGAGCAAAATAATGGAGTGAATGGCAACAAGATAAAATGAAAAAGAATAAACTGTTGTTTAGCAGTTTAAATTTATAATAGAATTCTTTATTTTATTATCTTCTGCTTTGCTTAGACTTGAACTGGCACTTGTATGGGATGCTGATATTGTAGGTGGTGGCTTAACCTACTGCGCCACAATACAGGCCCTGATGAGCTCCCACTTTTTTTTTTTTTTTTTAAAGATTTTATTTATTTTACTTGAAAGTCAGAGTTACACAGAGAGAGAAGGAGAGGCAGAGAGAGAGAGGTCTTCCATCTGATGGTTCACCCTCCAGATGACCGCGATGGCCAGAACTGCACTGATACAAAGCCAGGAGCCAGGAGCTTCTTCTGGGTCTCCCACGCGGGTGCAGGGGCCCAAGGACTTGGGCCATCCTCCACTGCTTTCCCAGACCATAGCAGAGAGCTGGATTGGGAGTGGAGCAGCCGGGTCTTGAACCGGCGCCCATATGGGATGCCAGCACTTAAGGCCAGGGTGTTAACCCGCTGCACCACAGTGCTGGCCCCAAGCTCCCACTTGATAGCTCAGGACAGCTAGCTGCAGCAGTATGACCAGGGAAAGAATAACTGAATTACAGCTCTCTGGAATGGTTAGGAACAATGCTGTTTCTCACCTGTGCTCTTTGGTACTGTTTCCTCAGTAATTTTGAATCACTAGTTAATTACTGATGAAATTAATGTAAGATTGTATGCAGTCAACTGCAATCCTTTATTCTCCTATAACTTTGTAGACATTAACTTCTGTGATTAATTATGTGTGTTTCTAAAAAGTAATATCTTCTGTGATTGTCCTTCGTGTTCAAATCAGCTTTTCCTTTCTCCCCTCCTTCCTTTTTGTGATCATGTAGGTGTTGCTAGAAATTTCATTTTCTAAAAGTCTATCAAGTGTTTTTCTGGGACAGTGTTTACCAACTAAGTTTGAAAATCCTTAGCAGGATGTTAATAGGAAGACACACTGGCCTTCTACATCTGGCCCGTGTGATACAAAAAGTAAGACACACAGGTGTAAGCGATGTTGCGTGAACTCTCACTTCATTTTGCAGGCTGCCTATGTGCTCTCCAAATACCAGTACTTCGTCTGCCCCGTGGAGTACCGCAGCGACGTGAACTCCTTTGTTACGGAGTGTGAGCCTTCCGAACTTTTCCAGCTTCGGAGTTACTCCCTTCCGCCCTTTCTAAAGGCAGTGTTGAGACAGGTAAGAGCCAAAGCTCTTGCTAACACGGTTAGCGATCCTCCTCTACTCTGAAGAGTTTGCTTCTTTTGAAAGTGGGATTTGGATTTTACAAGAAACTGATTTCTGCTGAATTTTTAACTTGATATAGAAATGGTTTTGCTTTTCAGTAAAAAATATGTTCTATCTCCTTGCGATTTCCCTTTCTTGAACATAGTAACTGCAGATGAGGTGGGTGCTGGGCGTTTACTTGCCTCATGATTTACTGATGGTGACATATTTTGTATTTATTTTAAAAACATTTTTCAACATCTCCTAGATTTTTACAAATCAAATAGATTAGGATGAGTTTCATACTTTACTGGTGTGAATTAACTCAATTTAAAACTTAGTTAAAATGAGGCTGTTCAGAGAACCCCTAATTTTTACAGGGCATTTGTCAGTACAGAAAGCTTCTGCTTCTAAAAATGAGTTTTCCCTCCAGAAGCACACTGGTGCCTTAGAGCATCTTTGACGTCTCCCCTAAAGGACGCTGACGTGCTCTGCAGCCACACCTTCCTGACCATGTCCACAGGACTGGTGGGTGGTCAGTTAAAAGTGGGGAATCAGATCATCACGTGTGTGTCTTTGCATGTGCAAGCAGAGGTCCACCTGCATGTGTGTGAAGCATTTTACTTCGAACTAAAGTCAATCACTTAAACATCTTTTTGTGTGTTATTTTCATTTTATTTGAAAGACAAAGAGCCGTTTGCTCCCTCAAATGCCCACAACAGCCAGGGCTGGACCAGGCTGAGTCTAGGACCTGGAAGTACATTGGGGTGTCCCATATGATTGGGGTGTCCCATATGATCCCTGGAGCCAGCGTCTGCTGCTTTCCACAGTGTGCATTAGCAGGAAGCTGAATTGGAAGCAGAGTAACCAAGACTCACTTGTACTCTGCTACGGGACGCAGGCTTCCCAAGTGGTCATTAAGCTGTTGTGCCGAAGTCTGCACCTGACATCCATCGCTTTTGAGAAGCAGATTTACATTATGTCTGTCCTTGAATGCTTAATACACAGGTTCCATGAATTTCTTTTAATGTCCTAGTCATCTGTAACCTGCCATAACATTGGCGTTGCTGCCAGTCTTTGATTAGGTGCAAGGCTGTTGCTTGGAGAACAGTTCCAAAACTTGGTCTTCTCAGACGTCTTTCTCGAGCTACACTCATTAGGCACCATTTACAGTTTCTAGTTTCAGATTATTTAAAACAGAGCAAGCACTAAGGATTTACCATTCATTTGCAGAATTCTTCTCATGATTATGGTCCTCTCTCCAGTTGCTTTGGAATTGTCTTGCTGGTGCTTATTGTGGTACTCTTCTTTAAACACCTTGTGTGTTTCCACAGCATTCAACTTAGAGAAAAAGGCCAACTTTCTCCTTATTTCATCATATACGAGTAAATAAAGTACAATGTTTTATAATTACAAAAACAAAGAACTATTAGTAAAAAAAAAAAAAGTAGTTAACTGATTCTTGCTGAGCCCACAACTACTGCTGTAAAAGTTGCTAGATAAACTAGAAGGTAGCCTAGGAGCGGCAAGATTGCAGTGTGCTGAGTGCCTGTCCATGTGCTTCAAGGGCCGACAGAGTGTGGCTCGCTCAGCAGAGGGTGGCACAGAGAGCTTCCAGGGTAGTTTTCTCCCACGATCCTTGTTGGTGAAGTTAACAGACATGTGGTGCATGCTTCAGCTTGCTGTTCAGGGCTCTATCCTTGGATGGTATGCATGCCCAAACACAGTCTCAACACCGCTAGCCTTCACCTCCCTTCCGCTTTTTTCTCCTCTGTAGGAAACAGTGAGCTTGTACCCCTTCCAGATCCACAGCGTTGCTCTTTCAACATTCGCGTCTTTAATTGGCCCATTTGGAGGCTTCTTTGCCAGTGGGTTCAAAAGAGCTTTCAAAATCAAGGTATGTATTGGGATTCTTTGTTCTGCGAGCAGAGAATATAATTAGAGCGTGTAACTCAGCTGGTGTCTGGTTCACTGTTGGCCTATATGAACCCCTAGGCAGAGACTCCTACCTGTGGAGATGCTGCTGGCTGACGGAGTGGGTTCCTCTTGGTTAGGTTCCGGCTGTGCCGCGTCACCACACTTTATAGTGTCATGACGATGGCCTCTTTTCTAGACACGGCATGTGTCCTCGCACGTTGGGACATGCAGAATCTTGATGTTCAGTGCTGTGAGAGCTTCAGAGTCTTGCCCCAGCCCCATTTGAAGTGATGTGCAGGAGAGCCTTTGGCTGTGTGACTGCCTACTCTGCCAGATTAGGGCCCACTGGACTCCCCCTGTGAGAGGCAGATAATGGTTGGATGTTCTACATCTATCAGCTCTGAACTTCCTCAGCTCATCGGCCATCTAGGCAATCTGCCAATGAGTGGGCGTAGTAGGATTTCAATAAAACTTGACAGAAACAGGTTGAGGCTAGGTTTGGTCTGAGGGGGCACAGTTTGCCCACCCCTGTTTCAGGTATTGCCATGTGTGGTTTAGCCTAGATCAGTGTGCAGCAGTGTTACCTCAGTCCTGTTACGTCCCGTCCGTGCTGCTTCCCTGGGTTAAAGGTGAAAGGCTGTGCATGACCAGTGACAAAGTGGCTGTTGGAGGTGGGGTGGTGAGGGAAGGCCTCCCTGACAGAGTGGCATTTGAGTGGAGATCTGAGAACAGGGGAGCAGGTCCTGGAGAAACCTAAGGAAGGGAGCTCCTGTGAATGCAAAGGCCTGTGGGAGGGGCGCAGGGGAGACTGCACTGTGTTGAGTGGCCAGGGGAAATATGAACCCTGTGAGCACTTGCCATGGGAGGGTGCTGTGGTAGGTGGGATGCAAGCTGCTTGCCATGTGCTGGAGGAGGTGGTGTGTGGCCACACAGCTTGCAGCTCGCTGCACTGGTTACCGCTTGTAATATTTATTTTTATTTTATTTGATAGGCAGACTTACAGAGAGGGAGGGAGAGCCAGGCCAATGCAAGGAGCCAGGGTCTCCCACATGGATGCAGGGGCCCAAGCATGTGGGCCAACTCTTGCTGCTTTTTTCAGGCCATTAACAGGGAGCTGGATCAGAAGTGGAACATCCGGGTCCCGAACCGGTGTCCACATGGGATGCCAGCATAACAGGAGGCAGCTTAACCTTTAGCACCAGAGTGCTAGCCCTAAAACTGGATAACCCCTCATGCTTGATTAGTAGAGAGAGGGAGGAAGGAAATGAGTTGGCAAAAATTAACCACAGAATTTGTCAGTAGTTATTTTAAGTAGAGAAAGGTTATATATAGAATGGTCTCCCTTGCTTGTTGTTGTTGAACTAATTTTTTTTTTTTTTTTGGCGTGTTTTAAACAGAGGTGTGGTTGCTGTTCATTTTCTGTGTTTTTAGATAGCCTGCATGAATAGAGGAGCAGTCAGATATCTGCATTTCATGGTTGCTTGGATGTGTGAATGTATCCGCAGAGTCAGTTTGGAGGGGCTTACTCCCCACTCGCAATGTGGCCATTTATGGGCTAACGCGTCCCAAATCAGTTAGCTGTTTTGACTTCTTTTTCACCCCAACGTTAAAAAGGAAGAAGAAATATTTATCATAGGAGTAAACTGATTCTTTCAGAGTAAGACCTACTAGGGTAAATACGAGTTGAAACTATTTGTACATCTGCCAGTGGCTCCTGGTGAACACAGGGAGAGGCTACAACCAAACGAGATCAGGAATAGCTAAATGAGTTCTTACTTAAGATAAATTTTGTTAAGTAAGAAACGTTGGTGCTAGATTTAATTAATGTTTAATGAGTGTCCATTGGATGCTGTGGGTGAGATGTTATTCCAAAATGGGCATGAACTCACAGGACAGTTTTAGTCTGCTGGATGTATTCTAATAGATTTGTTTTTATTGGAAAACCTTAATAGTATTTCCCATGGTACCAAAGAGACATTAATAGGAATTTTGTGTTGGGTAATTTTTTTAAAATATGCTAATATGTTTGTTTGTTTCTAAAGGATTTTGCAAACACCATTCCCGGACATGGTGGGATAATGGACAGATTTGATTGTCAGTATTTGATGGCAACTTTTGTGCATGTGTACATCACAAGTTTTATAAGGTACTTATACATGTAAATTTTTGTTTTATTAAGTGCTTTCTTTGGCTTGTCATTTCTATCAACATTAACTTGAATAAGCTTTCCCTGCCACTCGTAATCTACAATACCAAAGTGATTGGTGGTTCCTGGAATTACAGCTCTGAACAGTATTGGTTAAATTGCAGTTGCTTTACATACATTTGAGCAATTTCAAAGACATGCAGTTTTTGTCATAGTCCTTAACAGGAGCATGTTAAAGACCCTGTTAACGTGGATGGTGCTGGATTTAAAATAAGAGCTGTAGTTTCTCAGCCATGGGCATTGCACTGATCAGGAATACTAAGAGTTAAAAGGGGAGAGAGCATAGTCCATCCAGGCCACCAGTTAACTGCTTGAGATACATCACACAACAGGTTCTAGGGTTTACTGTAGCAGAGAAATAAACAAAGCAAGGCCCCCACCCACAGAACTTCCTGTTGGAAGATCAGAGTTTGAAGGATCAGAAATGGACAGTAAACAAACAAATATATCTATTTGTTTTATATATAAATGTGTGTGTATGTATGCATGTACACACACAGACACACACACACACAGAGTGAACATGTGTACATAAGTGCCATGGAGAAAAAATAAAGCAATTCAGGGAATACAGTTGTATGCTGATGGGTGGGTGGACTGGGGTTGCTGTTTCATACATGAAGGCTTATCCTTGTTAATAAACCTCAGTGTTTTGGATCTGCCTTAAAATGCCAGGTTTGGGTGTGAAATCTGACAACATCCACCACATATTAATTTCATTTTCTGTGGTCTCTCCTGGAGGACCAGTAGGCAGAACACGTATTACTTAGTAGTACCTGAGTCATGGAACAGATGCATTTCCTTCATGGAATTATTTGTAGTGAAACTCATATTTATAGACCCTAAATAGACATTTTAAATATATCCCCATAGTAAAGAGAGAACTTTAATATTAACTTTTATATGTATGTGGGGAGGTGGGGAGTGCAGTCTTCTCAAGAGTTCATCAAAGAATTAATCTTTTCAAAGAATCAACTTCTGGCTTTTTAATGTCTCTGTTGTATATTTGCTTTCTATTTCATGAATGTCCATTCTCATCTTTCATTCTTTTATCTTTTTTTAAGGTTCAGTTTGCTATTCATTTTCTAGATTCTTGAGATAAAGCTTAGATTCTGATTTTCAGCCTTGTCAAGTGTAAGGGTACCTCAAACATTTTACTGGAAATTTGGAATTGAAAGATATATTTATTTTGGTGTAAAAGATTTTGAAATCCTTATATATTTTTTTTTGATAATATGCATTTTCCATGAGCTTTTTGAAAGTCCCTTGAATTCCATTTGAGATCACAAAATTCCTCTTAAGGACATCTTTATTTTCATTTTATTTCTACAAGTTGTGATATTTATATTTTCATTATTAAATTGTAAATATTTTGTGAATTTGATTGATGTAGGAGTTATATAGAAGAGCATTGGGTCATTTCTAAACAAATGCTGGTCTTCGCCTTTTCCCTCCCTTATTGACATTTGTCTTAATTCCGTTGTGGTCAGAAAACACCAGCCTATTGTCTATTCCAGTAAATATTTCATGTGCACATAAAACAGATGTGTCTTCTGAAGCCCTTGGATGTAATGCTGTATATGTCAGTTAAGTGAAGTTTAAGTTTAATTAAGCCTCTGTAGTGATTTTTTTTTTTCTGTTAAGAGAGTTCTGTTAAATCTCACTCTTAAGGATCAATTTGTTCCTATTTCTAGTTCTGTCAGTTTTTGCATTATGTGTTTTGAAGCTGTTGTATCAGGGACATAAAGATTTAGGGTTGTCATATCTCTGTTCACTTGATTTCTTTTGTCCTAAGTCTGTTTTTTCTTTTTTAAAGAAACCTGCTGTTGTCTCAGTGGAGAGAAGTCTTGCTGAGCCACATTGTCTGCCACTTGAAAGCAAATATTTAGATTATTGGAAATACAGTAGGAGTGCCAGGGCGCAGCTGTCTGGGAGCACCTGCTGACATAATTTTGCATTTAGCTGAACTTGCTAAAATGGCCTTCTTTTTTCCATGGGGACCTACCCTGGGTTTGTTCTGTGAAGTTGCTGAATCCTTGGAAGAAATGTACTAGGACTGCCTGTGTTCTGGCTTGGCCGTGAGAGGCCTGTGGCCACAGTGTTTTGGCAGATGAGTTGAGTCCTGCGCCTGAAGGTGACCCATGGGATGGCCAATCTGGGCTGTTGTGCAGTCTTTTAAATCAAAGATTTCTAGAATAAATAACACCTCCTGTCATCCTCATCTTGATCCTGCTGTCTCACAGGCATTTCTTTGTTGTAGGAAGTGAAATTTCCCACTTCCTACAGTTCTGTTTGAACAGTTTTCATTGTAAATCGCACATTAATTTATCACACATGTAATTATCTTTCTTAGAATTCTCTGCCCCTCGCCCCACGCCATATATATTTTATGGTTTGCCTCTTACCCATTCTGTTTTACCTAATGGTGTCCACAAAAAGCAGCCGTCCTCTGTTTTTCAATTCAGGTGGACGGGAAGAAGTGCCAGGAATAATCATGATGCATCAGGATTTGAATTTAGCTCATCTTTACTTTGACCGATGAGTATCTAGCAGTGTAAGTGCAGAAACATGCATGGTCCTGCTTTCCAAATGGGTTGAGACTACAGTGGTGTTGAGAGGGAATGATGTGAGCATGGGGAGGACCATCAGGCACTCTGTCCACACCTGAGCCACCGTGGAAGGGAAGGGAAGGAAGTGCTGGTGCTGGCGTCTGGAGGAGTTACTCAGACCTTGTAAGAGGTGGGTGTGAAGGAGAGGGGCTTCCCCCTTCCCGTCATCCATTGAACTAGAGCACAGCTGCTTTAATTTTGTTCTCTGTGTTGGGGCTTCCCTGAGGCTTTTTTTTTTTTTTTTTATTTTAGTTATTTATTTGAGAGGTAGAGTTACAGACAGAGGGAAAAACAGAAATGTATTCCATCCTCTGGTTCACTCCCCAAATGGCCACAATGGCTGCAGCAGAGCCAATCTGAAGCCAGGAGCTTCCTCTGGGTCTCCCATGCGGGTGCAGGGGCCCAAGGACTTGGGCCATCGTATGCTGCTTTCCCAGGCCATAGAAGAGAGTCCGATCTGAAGTGGAGCAGATAGGACACAAACCAGTGCCCATATGGGATGCCACCGCTGCAGGTGGAAGCTTTACTCAGCCACAGTGCTGGCCCCAAGACCTTTTTTTTGCTATGGCCCCCTTGTCTTCCTCAGGTAGGGGCCTCAGTGCTAAGTTCAGGACTTTCCATGAACTGTCTCTTGAACATTCATAGCTCCATGGGGGTAGACCCTGCCCCATGTGCATTCCACTATCTGGGTTGCCTTTGAAGCTAAACATTTTAGTTATATTTCCATACCTTCCTTTGGTTTATCCTGTATCAACCAGGCTCCTTTCTTTTCAGAATAATTTTTTAAATACTTTTATTAATACAAAGAGAAGGGATTTCATGTAGTTCATAGATAAAATTCTAAGAATATAATGCTACTCCTCCCACTTCCTTTCGTGTTTAATTTTTCAATAACATTTTTTAATTTACTTTATAGTCACAAGCTTAATGCTCTACTAAATAAAGGGCTCAACAACTACAAAGTGGAAAGATTGCCATTCAACAGGAATATGGCCAAGGGCTATACACAATAATCAGACCCCAAGATGTCCATTTTACTCATTAAATTGTTTTTGTACTCTTATATATTAGCTACCACACATCAGAGAAAACATGATATTTGTCTTTTTGGGTCTGGCTTATTTCACTAGGCATAATGGTCTCCAGTTGCATCCATTTTGTTGCCACAGACATGATTTCAGTCTTTTTAATGGCTAAGTGTGTATATATATATCCCATTGTGTATCTGTGTATACACACACACACACACACACACACCACATTTTCTTTATCCAGTCATTAGTTGATGGACATCTAGGTTGATTCCACATCTTAGCTATTATGAATTGAGCCACTGTAAGCACTGGGACAGGTAACTTTTTGATATGCTGATTTTATTTCCTTTGGGTATATTCCCATGAGTAGGATAGCTTGATCATTTGGTAGATCTATTTTTAGATTTCTGAGGATTCTGTCTTCCACAATAGTTGTACCAGTTTACATTCCCACCAGAGTATTTTAGGGTACATTTCTCTCCACATACTCTTCAGCATTTGTGTTTTGATTTTTGGATGATAGCTATTTTAGCTGGGGTGAAGTGGTACTTTATTGTGATTTTTATTTGCATTTCCCCAATGGCTTGTGATCCTGAGCATTTTTTTTGGTGTGTCTGTTGGCCATTTAAATTTCATCCTTTGAAAAATGCTTGTTCATGTCCTTTGCCCATTTCTTAACTGGATTGTTTATGTTGTTGTTGAGTTTCTTGAGCTCCTTATACATTCTGGATATTAATCCTTTATTAGATGCATAGTTTGCAAATATTTTCTCCCATTCTGTCAGTTGCTTCCTCACTTTGTTGAGTGTTTCCTTTGCAGTTCAGAAGCCTGTTTGCTTGATGTAATCCCAGTTGTCTGTTTTTGCTTTTATTGTCTATGCTTCTAGGGTCTTAATCAAGAAGTCTTTGCCTGTGTCAGTGTCTTACAAAGTTTCTTCCATGTTTTCCTCTATTAATTTGATGATTTGTTCTTAGGTTTAGATCATTGATCCATTGTGAGTTGGTTTTTGTATAGGGTATAAGGTAGGGTTCTTATTTCATACTTGTGCATGCAGAGATCCAATTTTCCCAGAACCATTCATTGAAGATACTGTCCTGTCTCCAGGGAGTGATTTTAGCTCATTTGTTAAAGATGAGTTGATCGCAAATGTGTGAATTAACTTTTGGGTTTTCTATTCTGTTCCATTGGTCTTCATGTCTATTTTTGTGCCAATACTAGGCTGATTTGGTTATAATAGCTCTGCAGTATACCTTGAAATCTGGTATTGTGATGCCTCCAGCTTTGTTCTTATTGTTTAAGGCTGCTTCAGCTATTTGGAATAATTTTTTAGTCTTGTCCCAACTCAGGATTTGTTATTTATCCCCACTTCTAACTATGGTGGCTCTTTAGAAAGTTTTGTTAAAACTTACATCTGCAGCTTCTAATCTGCCTTGTACTGTTCTTGTCCTTTGTATATCTTTCCACATCTAGGCCTAAACATTCGGCATTAAAGTGAGCTCTCATCAAGAGCTCTTTCAATCTGATGAAGACTGCTACTCTCATTTATAGGAACTTCTTGTTTTGTTTTTAAAGATTTATTTATTTGACAGTCAGTTACAAAGAGAAGGGAAGAGGCAAAGAAAGAGATCTTCTGTCCACTGATTTATTCTCCAAATGGCTTCAACAGCCAGGGCTGGGCCAGGCTGAAGCCAGAAGCTAGGATCTTCATCTGGGTCTCTCACGTCGGTACAGGAGCCCAAGTACTTGGGCCATCCTCTTGCCGCTTTTCCTAGGCACATTAGTAGGGAGCTAGATTGAAAGCAGAGTAGCCGGGGACATGAATCTGAGCCTTTATGGCATTGTCGGTATTGCAGGCAGTGGCTTGACCTGCTGCGCCACGATGCTGGCCCTGCGTTGTTTGTTTTAAGTTGGGGTATAGGCTTCACTTAGCCCTGTAAGAGTGGCATGAACCTTGTCTTCTCTGCCTTATCATCAGGGGCCCAAATCCTAGCAGAGTGCTGCAGCAGTTGTTGGTGCTTCAACCAGAACAGCAGCTAAATATATACAAAGCCCTCAAGACTCATCTCATTGAGAAAGGACTCCTGCAGCCCACCCTGAAGGTATAACTGGATCTGCAGAGGGAAGGCCTGACAAGATGGAACTCTCCAGAGAAGCACAGGCAGATGGAATTTTGTTAATTGTACAGAAAAAAAGCAGTTGAAAATGCAATAGATTTGAAGTTTTACAGACACGAATGTTCCTTCTCTGAAATTACTGTGAATATTTAACAAACACGTACTTGATCTAAGTTATGAAATAAGTAGCCAATTGCCAGCAAAATATCCTGTACCTTTTCTAAAGTGTATTTTCTGATGTTAACTTCCTCCCCCTACTCGCTAGGTTTCATCATTTAAAAGCCTTGTATTTTTAAAAAGTCAAACACTATAAAATGAGAAAATTGAGGATGTCTCAAGATTGCACCTGGCAGTGGGACCTTTTGCACTAATATTTACTTTTACACTTGGAGCTGCTCTCAATTTTAACAAGATCTTTTATGTAAGGCACAACAGGAAGTCTGTTCTCCTGCATTTCCTCTTCTTGCAGCCTGAAGTATTTTCTGAAGGGCTGTGTTGGACACCCCAGCACCACCACCGCCACCGCTGATTGTCCACTTTTGAAAGAGGTAATCATTTGCCAGGGGAAAACATTGTGCTCTTAGGTTGGTTCAAAACTCAGGAGAGGAAGGCTAATTTTCTGTCATTACTGGTTTCTTAGAAAGAGCAGGTATCAACTCTACTTCTGATAAACTTGTGTAGAAAAATATAACCTTGCAAAGAGTTTTCAAGAGAAACAAAGGAGAATTCTGCTATAAAAAAAACAAAGTATGGACCCTTTACAGATGCTCTGAACTGAAGACCGTAGCTCTGGAGGCAGCAACAGCCTGTGGCATTGACTATCTCATGGTCAAGTCCTTGGCTTTTCCTTGTTTCGTTTTTCTTTTCCTAAGTACTGTATCCATGAGCACACAGTGAGATCATGCGGGTAGTGAGTAGGGGCAGTGGCTGAAGCAGGCCAGGGGATGCCTGATGGAGGGAGGGAGACCTGTCCCCAGAGGAGGCCCTGTCCACTCATGTCCTGTGCCTGCAGCCTGGTTCCCAGGGGCAGCCCCCTGGAAGCCCAGCTGGGAAGGAGGAGGATCTGCCTGGACACCCATCCCAGAGCAGCTCCCTGGTCATAGCTAATCCTTGTCCCTTTGCTCTTCCACATCATGTCATAAAATTTGAAGACAGGAGCTGATTATTTTTTCTTCCAAGAATGAAAATCAAGCAGAAGTGATTCCCACCAAGAACAAAAGCCCACAAGTGCCAAACCTTTCTTTTGGTGGACTGGGCGCCGTAAGCAGAGAGCACATTTCTGATTAGTGGACATCCATGAGCTATTTAATGTTGCCGTGCATTCTCTGCAGCCACATTTGAGGATACTAGATGGTGGGCACTAAGCGTTCAAAGCTTGTCCAGTGCTCGTGGCTAAGTAGCCAGAGGGGAGAAACAGATATATTTTAAAGAACGTTTTGCTAATGAAAAGAAGACATATTTTTGTTTAAATCAGAAACAGATTCTGGTTCTACATTTCCATCCTACACCTATACCTAAAATAGAAGACTATAGATGTAGTTACACTTAGTACCAAGAGTCTCATTCCTTGTCTGGCCTGCATTCAGTTGATTCATCACCACTGGATGTGTTCCATCAGTGTCATTTCACATGACTTCATAAAACTCTAGACCTCCCATTGGAAATGCAGGAGAGAATGAGCACTTTGAAAACCTACAAGTTAATTTTTAGCACTTTGTGTTATTTGCCCGATTAGCAGCTCCAAATGTTGATCACAAAAGAATTTAGGATATCAGAGTTTAAAAAATAAAATGAAAGTTCTCTGATAGCAGCTTGTATTTGAAGCTCAATAGTTTGCACAAGGAAAACACAAAACTCCCTCTGTATTTTTATTTAAATTATTCGGTGAGGCATTGCACTACAGAATGGTGAGAAAGCACTGCTGATTGTATGTATTATAAAATCATTATTACCATGAAGAAAACATGAAGTTGGAAGTATTTGGGGTCACAGTTAACGCTTTTTTCTCAAATATACTTTTAAGAGTTGGGTGTACATTCTATATGTAAAAAGTAAATTCTTAATTTTAACAGAGTTCTAAAGATTGACCTTTTTAGCATACTTTTATAGCATGTATATTGAAATAGAATATATTTTAACAAAAGATTGCCATAAAACCCTGAATTTGATCATTTTTATATTTGCACTGTGAAGAGGGCTGAACTTCCAGTGTGGCTGTGTGGTGATAGCAAAATCAAAGTCTCGGAGCCGCTTTCACAGGAACGGCTAATTGTTCACAACTCTCCGTGCCAGGAGGTCCTCTTATGGTACTTGTGCTTGGCTTTTTAACCTGTGGGATGCAGATGTTTCCTCAGTGCTTCACCCCTGGGGTGGTGCATTTGCATTTATTATCTGAGAATAAAAAATATTCCACCCACCCATGCGTTTTTCATTCATAGTATCTCTTCACTTGCACTTTGGTTTGAGCACTGATAGTGTCACCTTGTTCACTGAACGGCAGAAACCGTGTATACATCTGTAGTGGATGTGGGTGATAGCTTATACTACGTGTCATTCAGTTCTCAGAATCTTTTATTAAAACTGAGATAGGCAAATAAAACAAACAAATCGTATTTGACTTTGTGGTGCCATTTTCTCACTGGAAAGGAAACATTCAGTCGTTCAACCAGTGTTAGAAAACAGTGACGAATATACTGAAGGCCTGTGGCATGTGTTCCGTCACCACGTACCAGCCAACTGAAGAGAGCTACTCAGGAAGGAAGGAGTTCTTTTTGGCTCATGGTTTTGGAGGTTCACAGTCCAAGACTGGGGGGACCCATGGGGTTTGCAGGTGCATGGCAGTGACAGATCACATAATGAGCCAGGAAGCAAGCCCTCACGGACCCTTCCTCAGGTCTGGAGATGAATTCCTCTGACGATGGACTGACCGTGTGTTTGTGGAGGTCAGAGTTACTGAACTTCTGTGGTATTGACACAGCTTGAAATTACACATTACTTTCGTGAGTCTCTGAGTTATGTCTGGGCCTCACTAGAACTTGAAGTTCACTGGATCTTGGCCCTTGCATTCTCTGCGGGACCTGATGACTGCACTGCAGGGGCTGCTGCCTTTGAGCAGGTGGATGGATGGATAAGGAGTCTGAAGACTCAAAGCGTATGGTCCCACTTGTCTCCTGGGTTTTCCCACCCCAGGGTTTTCATTGTATATAGTTTTTAGGTAGGCTTCATTTTTCCTAGCTAAGAGGGTTATGAATTTGCAGTGTCCATCCTGGAGTAGTAAGTCATCCTAGTTCTATCTGTTCCTCCCGTTACCCATCTACATTGCGGGGGGTGTCAGGTTGGTGGGGCTGAGCAGAATGGTAACCCCATAACCCCACCTGAGCCATGACAACTTTAGAAGATGGTAGCATAAATGTCCTTGAATGGAGAGCAGCCCATCCATTCACTTCTGCAAACCTGAAATGCCCACCATATACCCAGCACCAAGACAAACATCAGAGTCATACCCTGTATGTATCCTGTCATAGAGACCAACTGACAGACAGGTACACACCACACAAGGTGGGGATTGACCAGGTGATGACAAACAAGTATAGACCAGGAACAGAGGACGTGGGAGACCCCATCTCCCCTTTCCTGAGGACCTCCTTGCCTGAGGCTAGTCCACAGCCAGATCTCTCTAAGTTAATTCACTCATCTAAGAGGGATGGTATCTGAGGGGTCTGTATGGAGTAGCAAATCTAAGCAATTTAAACGGAGCCAAAAGGCCCTGTTGGTCTTCCTGTACCAAAGTGGAGAACTTACCTCCTTAAGGCATCAGGTAAGCATCAGGAGTCCTGTGAAAGCTGATGATGGAACAGTTTCTGATGACGCCACAGTGAGGTTTCGAAAGAGGCTGAAAGACTCCCTAATGTGGCACGTGCTGCTGAATGAAGCAAGATCCTTGTTGCCCAGAGAGTGCGCGAGCCGTCAAGTCTCCACCCCTTCAGGTCCCACTGCCCTCTCTAGGGAGAGGGGGAAGCCTCCAGGTGCTCTGTGCCACCTTACCACATGACAGGGCTTTCCGCCCTCACAGCTCCTGTCCGCGTGTGTCCAGCTTGACTGATGGAGCCAGCTGCTTTTCTGTTTGAGAACTTGTGATTGCGCACTTCAGGGCTTCACCTGGTCCAGGTAAGATGGACGTACACGAATCATCAGAAATCTGTTTTCTGTTTTCTCCAAGTTTAGTCAGATGTAATTTTCATATCTAAAACAGTATGCAGCATCACCAAATCCAGGTTGAGGACATTTCCACTTTCATCCGGAAGGTTTCCTGCTGCCCACATAGACGTTGTCCTTGCTCCAACCCCCAGTTCTGGGAAACCCCTGATTTGCTTTCTATCTAGACTCACTTTTCTTTACATCTCAAGTGAACGGAATCATATAACATATAGTGTTTTGCATCTAGCATCATGCTTTTGCATGTATTAGTATCTCTTCTCTCTGTCTTTTTATGCACTATTTTTCCATGTTTTGTTAATGCATTTACCAGTTGATGGACATTTGGGTTATTTCTAGTTTTTGGCTCTACTGAAAAATGTTGCTATGAATGTGGCCATACATGCCATTATGGACATGTCTTCATTTTTCATGGGGAAATTGCTAGGGTTGGGGTTGCTGGGTTGCTTGGTAAGTTGTTTTATAAATCCAAAATATTTTCAGAAGTGGTCATATTTTCTGACATTTCTTGTTTGCAGTATGCAAGGGTAAAGTTTGCACCCTCACCAAAATCTGCCATTGTCTGTCTTCTCAATTAAACCCAGCTGGTGGTACAGGGAGCATTTGTGGTTTTAATTTGCATTTCCCCAATGACTGAGGGTGTTGAACATCTTTTCACCTGCTCATTTCCCGTTTGTTATCTTATGCTTATTTTTAAGTGAGATGATGTTTCTTATTAAAATTATAAGAAATCTCTTCTAGATACAAGTCTCTTATTAGATGTGATTTGCAGACCCCCCCCCCCCCCCAGGCTGTGGCTTTTTATTTTCTTAATGGTGTCTTTTGGTGCTGAACAACTTACATTTATATATATATATATATATATATATATATATTTTGACAGGCAGAGTGGACAGTGAGAGAGAGAGACAGAGAGAAAGGTCTTCCTTTGCCGTTGGTTCACCCTCCAATGGCCGCTGCGGCCGGCGCGCTGCGGCCGGCGCACCGCGCTGATCCGATGGCAGGAGCCAGGAGCCAGGTGCTTTTCCTGGTCTCCCATGGGGTGCAGGGCCCAAGCACCTGGGCCATCCTCCACTGCACTCCCTGGCCACAGCAGAGAGCTGGCCTGGAAGAGGGGCAACCGGGACAGAATCCGGCGCCCCAACCGGGACTAGAACCTGGTGTGCCGGCGCCGCTAGGCGGAGGATTAGCCTAGTGAGCCGCGGCGCCGGCCTACATTTATATTTTTAAAAAATAGTTTATTTGCAAAGGAGTGAGATTGATCTTCCATCCACTGACTCACTCCTCAAATGCCCACAACATCTGGGTCTGGGTCAGGCTGAAACTAGAAGCCAGGGTATCCCAAGGTCTCCCAAGTAAGCAGCAGGGACTACCCATGTTAACCATCACTTGCTGTTTCCCCAGGTACACACTAGCAGGAAGCTGGAACCAGGGGCAAAGTCAGGACTTGAACCCAGGCTTGAACCTTATGGGCTGTAGGCGTTCCACGTGTCATTTTATTTGCTGCACTAAATGTCCATCTTTACAACTTTTACTTTTGATGATGTCCAGCTGATCACTTTTGTCTGTTGAGAACATGAACGCAGCCTTGGGTCAGCCATGTAGGTGTGGTGCCCTAGGCCTTCTCCAGGTCTGCCGAGCCTGTGTGCAAGCCTCATCCAGGAGCTGGGGGGCCAACCCCAATTCCAGGCTTGTGGGGTCATTAGCCCTCCCTATATGCCCTCTGCTGCAACTGCAACCTGCCTGACTTCACTGGGTGTAGGCATTGTCCGCTGTCTCGAACTCAGGGAGTCTCCTTTGACCACTGGTGTCCTCAGCCCTGCCCTGGAAAAACCCTGGCCCCAGCTGAGTGGGCGCGGCCCGGGGCCAGGACATCACGAGCTCCTGCTGTGTGTCAGCATTTCTCAGGATTGTTCTGTACTTGTGTTCGTTTTCCAGTTCCCTCAAATGTCAGTTTTGCCCAGGTTCATAGAGGCTTCCTGGGGAGAGGATGTGCTGGAGCTGAAGGTTCCACCTTGACAATTCTGCTTCACAGAAGGGACTCATCTTCATCTTCATCCATATGTAAGGACCTCGCTGGAGGGGCAGCAACCCGCTGTTCATGCTGAGATGAAAAGAGCAAAACAGGGCCTAGAGAACATGCAAGGTCAAGGTGCAGGCAGCTTGCTCCCTCATCCCACGAGCTCCAGTGCCCAGGAGGGCAAAAGCAGAAGGGGGCCTCACTGTGGCTGCTGCTGCACCCCATCTCTCAACAGGTACCATTTGGCACCTCCGCAGTGACCCCTCACAAGAACCCCAAGAGCATAACTTTTCTCGAAGTAGAAGCGACATTGCAATGAGTGTGGATCACCGTTTTCCCCTGGAAGCCCACCATTCACTCTGTGACAGATACCCTACATTCACCACGCCTAGACATGGAGCTGCATTTGGATGAGATAATTAAATACATCCACTGCTCTCAAAAGGCTCTGCAGACTGGTGGGGAGACACAATGTAGAAAAGCTGGGATGGGGATCTATTCAGGAAGGGCCCCACACCTGGGGTGGAGTTGGGAGGCGGTGAGCTGAGGCTGCGGGAAAAGTCCAGGCTGAGCCAAAGGAGGCTGGTGTTTCCCGGGGATGCTGCTTGCTTACCAGTTACCTTCTTGGAGTTACAAAGCAAAGTAGCCTGTCCCCAGATCAGAGACTTAAATGTGAACGTGCGCATGGCACAGGGAGAGAGTGTGGGTTGGTTGGTGCTGAGAATAAAAACGGACCAGAAGCACCACGGGAGAGACCGCAAATAAAAGAGGGCGACCACTTTGGAAAGCCGTCCTGCAGCTCCACACAAAGTCACCCGCACCGTTACCGCGTGAGCCAGCAATTCTGCTCTTCGGTATTAGCCCAGAGTCATGAAAATGAAAACATTCATCCACACCAAAATCTGCCCGTGACTGTCTACAGCTACATCAGTCACAACAATACAAAAGCGGAGCTCTCTTGGCCGGCGCCGCGGCTCACTAGGCTAATCCTCCGCCTAGCGGCGCCGGCACACGGGGTTCTAGTCCCGGTCGGGGCGCCGGATTCTGTCCCGGTTGCCCCTCTTCCAGGCCAGCTCTCTGCTGTGGCCAGGGAGTGCAGTGGAGGATGGCCCAGGTGCTTGGGCCCTGCACCCCATGGGAGGCCAGGAAAAGCACCTGGCTCCTGGCTCCTGCCATCGGATCAGCGCGGTGCACCGGCTGCAGCGCGCCGGCAGCAGCGCGCTGGCCGCGGCGGCCATAGGAGGGTGAACCAACGGCAAAAGGAAGACCTTTCTGTCTCTCTCTCTCTCACTGTCCACTCTGTAAAAAAAAAAAAAAAAAAAAAAAAAAAGGCGGAGCTCTCACCTCCATCCAGAGGTTAATGAATAAATAAAAGTGGCAGGCCCCTGCAAAGGACTATGCCCGCCAGCAAAGAGGCGGGGCGTCTCCCAGAGACTCTAGGAGTGGGTGAGCCTCTCGGGGGTTAAGAGAGTGAAGCCCATCACAAGAGACCACACAGCGTTGCGCGGTTCTGTTGTATGAAATGTCTAGAATGGGCAAATGTGCAGAGAAGGAGTGATGGTGCCCAAGAGCTGGGAACAGAGGGAGGAGAATGGATGTGGCTGCTGGCTACTGGGAAGAGGTTTCTTTTGGGGGTGATGAAAATGTTTGAAAAATGGATAATGGCAATGGGCTGTGTGACCGTAAATACAAGGTTTTTTAAAAAGTTCATGGAGGCCGGCGCCAAGGCTCACTAGGCTAATCCTCTGCCTTGCGGCGCCAGCACACGGGGTTCTAGTCCCAGTTGCCCCTCTTCCAGGACAGCTCTCTGCTGTGGCCAGGGAGTGCAGTGGAGGATGGCCCAAGTGCTTGGGCCCTGCACCCCATGGGAGACCAGGAGAAGCACCTGGCTCCTGCCATCGAATCAGCGCGGGGCACCGGCCACAGTGCGCCAGCCGCAGCGGCCATTGGAGGGTGAACCAACGGCAACAGGAAGACCTTTCTCTCTGTCTCTCTCTCTCACTGTCCACTCTGCCTGTCAAGAAATAAAAAAAAAAAGTTCATGGAAAGATGCAATTAGAAGTTTATTTTGGTGCAAAATATTTTGAAATCCACACATACAAAAGGTGTTCAAAAAGTTCATCAACAATGCGTATGCTTTTTTTTTTAAAAGAAAAAAAAAAACAAAACAGGTTTTCATCTACTTGAAAAGGAGAAAGCAACAGCAAGAGAGAGGGAGAGCGCCCAGAGATTCCCTCTGTTGGTTCTCCCTTTAGGTGCCCACAACAGCCAGGTCTAGGCCAGGCCAAAGCCAGGAGCCAGGAACTCCATCTTTGCTTCACACATGGGTGGCGGGGCCCAAGCGCTGGAGCCATCCTGCACTCCTTCCAGGACACATTAGCAAGAAGCTGGGTCAGAAGTGGAGCGGCAGGACTTGCACTCCGGCGTGGGATGCAGGTGTCCCAAGCAGTGACGTAATCCACTGCACCACAATGCCTGCCCCTAGCGTGGGTACTCTGAAAATCTAGGATTGAGTTCCACGTTTTTTTGCACCAAAAATAGCATCTTTTCCTTCTATTTTTCAGTAACTCTTGGAAGTACCCTTATATACCCCAGAGAACTGTATATTTTAAACTGACAATTTTTGTAGTACATCAAGAAGTTGTTAAAACATCTAATTGGAGAATCTGTAAGGATGGAATGTGGTGAACAGGTCGGGGTGGAGAGTGTTCTAGGCCTGGGTATAGTGCAGGGAAGCGCTGCCAGTTGAGCCATCACTGGGAACAAGGAGCCAGCTGCCCTTCCTCGATTTGCCTGCTGGGCAGAGTGGGGGATGGGGACGGCCCTGGACTGAACTGTTTCAGCGTAGGAACTTTGAATACTTGTTTCCAGTCCAGCGAGAGTTTCAAACACCAGTGTGTTCTAGCACCCTGCCCAAATGCAACACAAGGAAGATGATTTAAGAACTCTACAAAAAGCATTACAGTTGGAGGGAAGTCCAGGGCTGCCTGATGCCTTCAGCGAATTCCCAGAGCAGCTGCTCGGCCCGGCTGGGCTCTAGGAGCTCCATGCAGCAGTGAACAAACAGACCAAAGCCTCAGCTTCCGGTGGCTTCTGCCCTACAGGGAGACACCACACAGAAGTAACGCCAGCCACTTCCACGAGTCCCTGTGTTTCCCATTCCGACGGCGGGAGGATAAAGCAGCTGAGGTGATGCTGGGGATGTGGCAGCTGGGAACACCACTGTACATACTGTCGGTGGGCAGGGAAGGCCTCACTAAGAAGGTGACGTTTGCCAGAGGACCTTGAGATGGTGAGAGAGCAAGAGGCACACACCTGGGTCAGGATGATGGCGGGCAGAGGGCTGGCTGGAAGCAGAGCTGGCAGGGTGCGGAGCCCAGTGAGGGGAACGAAGAGCTGAGGAGCCTGTGGAGGCCAGAAGCGGGGCGTGAGAGGCTCAGGCACTGGGGCAGGCTCACCGTCCTGCTGCGTGGAGAATGGGCCGGTGGGAGGCAGAGGCCGAAGGACAAAAATACGAGCACTCAACTCTCAGACTGCAGGTGAGCGCGATGTTGGGCAGTCACTCACGACACATCACAGCAGATGGAGAGAGTGGGCCGCAGCGAACCCATTTAAAAGGAGAAAGATGAAAAGCAATGGGATGGCAGCCCGACAAACGCAGGCAGGCAGGCAGGCAGGCAAACGGGCAGGCAGAAAGGTTTGCAAAAGACCCTGAGAGCTCAGCTGGGGCTGCGGCAACAGCCAGGGGAACTGCAGTACCTGGGAAGGCTCTGTGTCGTGTAACTTAGTAAGAAAGGATCTAAGATGAGATGATAAGGTAGCAGAATGATACGAAAACAAAGACTGCAGAACCAAGAAAACAAATTGCAGAAGACAGCGTGACTCTTCTGAACTGGAAACAGAAAGTAATGGAATAGACTTGCTGGAAATCCAATTACGGATCTCTACACAAAGCCCAGCTCTTTGTGTACAGGCTAGAACATTCCTGAAGAGGGCACTTCGTTATGTCATTTTTGTATCACTTGCCAAGCTTAGCTGAGCACCTAGCAGCATAAACACAGAAATGGCTACGAGGAAAAAGACCTCTGCACTCCCGGATTAGAGCTGGAACCACAAGCGCACTTGGTGACACTGCGTAAGTAGAGCTGTTTCTTCCTCCTGATAGAAGCAGCCAGCAGTGTAACTGAAAGGCTCCTTTATGCTTGCCTGACCTTTGCTCTGGGACCTAGTCCCTAGAATCAATGTGAGCACAAGTGGCTTCCCTTCATGAACAGAAGTAGCATTTTTAGGACATAAACTTTGTCTAAACTTTGTACTAGTGCTTAAGGGCAAGATTCCAAGCAAGTTGCTTTTCTTTAAATAATGCTGAGCCCTGCACACAAATGCAAGCTTGCAACTGTCCTTGCCTTTCTTGAGCAAGAAGTGAGATTGCTGAAGGCCAAGGTTGAAATTCTAGTGCTTTATCTTCTGTTTAGAGCAGGACATGATTATGCACGAATGGCCCTGGAACAGCCTCCTGACTGTCCCGTCACTACGGTGTCCTCTAAGGAAAAACCAGCGGGGGAGGCAGGAAGCTTGGACTGAGAGCTGGAAATGCCCACTTTACAAGCAGGGCAGCTCCGGGAATGCCAGGCACCCTCTCTCTTATGTCAAATGAAGGTCGGACTCAGGCACTTTCAGGGCTCCTTCCACTCCAACATTCTGCCACCTGTGTGTCTGTGGACGCTGAGCTCCCTGCTGCTTAGCCTTCTTCCAGTGTTTTGGTGCAGCATCCCTGTGCTGTTCCTACCATGGAGTGAGAGCACGCTTGTCAAACACCTCCTTTTCTACATACATCGATGGGAGATCTAACCCTTAAAACAGTTCCCCTGGGGCAGGTCTCCCCATACACAATTTCCTTATAAGCAAACTCAAGGCCTGGAGAGGTTAAGTCACTCGCCCAAGAGCACACAGTCAGTGGCAGAGTGAGAACCTGGCTCCTGGACCATTGCTAAGCAGTGTATCATCCCAGTTAGAACTGTTATCCAGTGTTAGAGGATTAACAGTTTTTTTTTTTTTTACCTTATCAAAACATTAAAGTCAGCATATGAAAGTCTGACTGTAACAGTCCTGTTTCTCTTAAGTTCTTAAGAGCAACCTCAACATGGTAGGAACACGTTGTTTGTGTATCTTGGAGCTGTGGGGGTGATACCCCGAGAGCTGGCTGTGGCCACCATGCTGAGTGCCATGTGACAGGGCTCCACCTTGCACCTGGCCAGGTTCAGAGGAGCTGAGCTGAAAGCACTGGCTGCGATTAGGAAGCTCACCAGCGTCACCACCCACTAGATGCCTGCACGCTGCTTTGCCTCTTAGGCAGCAACTCTGGCCCTATGGTGTGGGGAGCAACTGGGAGCAACTCGGACTAGACTAAGTTACTGGAATTAAGACTTATTCTATGCATCTGCTCTCCCACAATATGGCGCTGGGAGAGGAGGAAACAGCTTCTACGCAGCTGCCTCCAGTTCAACCAATAAACAGCAGGACCTGCTCCTGATTGGAGGAGAGCAGCGTACTCGGTGTGTGGGTAGCAGAGTTGGGATTGGTGGAAGAGGACTATAAAGGAGGAGAGAGACAACATGCACCAGGGAACATCTATCTGAAGGAACACCTGAGCAGCCCCCGAGAGAGCCGGCTGGCGGTGTGCTGCTCCCCCGCGGAAGTGGGGAAGGTGGCAGGGGGAATCGCCCTTCCACGGAGGTGGAAGGGATGGTAGCCAACCCAGGAAGAACCAGCAGCAAACCCGGGAAGGGCCGAGGAGACAAAAAGAACAGCGCAGGGTTCTGTGTCGTTCCTCCACGAAGAGGGGGAGCGACATAATGGTACCCTGACTCGGATAGGAAGCCTAGGCAGGGTTTAGTGTCATTCCTCCATGAAGAGGGGGAGCAACATAATGGTGCCGTGACTCGGATAAGGAAACTTAGGAGGGAAGAAACGGGAAGAAATGGGAAAATACCGGAGAGAGAGACTAGCAAAGAGCCTAGGGAAAAGCCGGACGGAAAAGGTGCCGGAAGAAGCTATTGAAAGCCTAGGCATAGACTCGGATACAGACTGTGGGAAAGAAGTTAGGATTTAAAGTGAAAGCAAGAAGAAACTTAGACTCAGATACGGAATGCAGGTTGAAAGTGAAAGTGAAACCTAGAAGAAACTTAGACTCGGATACGGACTGTGGGGAGAAGCCAGGAGAAGTGAGAGGGGAATATTGTTGGAAGAAAAGTTAGGAAACATACCGGGTAGAGAAAAATATGTTAGGGAGGATGAAGCCGCCGCGGGGCGAGGCGCTGAGAAGCAGCCTCGGGGTGGGCGCCGGGAAGCCGTGGGGATAAGAGAAACAGAAGTTTAGAAGTAAAATGAGAGAAATAGGAATGCTGGCAGATAGAAGTAAAATAGGAGAGATAGGAATGCCCAGAGGTAGAGAAATAGAGAAAAGTAAGGCCTCCCCACAACACGGCAATGAGAGAGCTTGGATTCGGTCTGCCTGATTAGTAAGACGATAAGCACCTGTGGGCGGCTGCAGGTCACTGAAGACAGGCACGTTATCAACATCAATAAGTCTCCCCACAAGACGGCAATGAGAGGGCTTGGATTCGGTTTGCCTGATTGGTAGGGCTTGTAAGCACCTGCAGGCAGTTCTAGCAGAGCAGAGCATGCGCTGCAGGGCACTGAACACAGGCATGCATCAGCGCCTAAAAACCTCCTCACAACATGGCGAAGAGAGGACCCGGATTTGGTTTGCCTGATTGGTAGGGCTTGTAAGCACCTGTGGGCAACTCCAGCAAGCAGAGCAGAGTGTGTGCCGTGGGGCACCAAAGACAGGCGCGTATCAACGCGAAAAATAAAAAGAAAGGGGGATCTGTGGGGAGCAACTCGGACTAGACTAAGTTACTGGAATTAAGACTTATTCTATGCATCTGCTCTCCCACAATATGGCGCTGGGAGAGGAGGAAACAGCTTCTACACAGCTGCCTCCAGTTCAACCAATAAACAGCAGGACCTGCTCCTGATTGGAGGAGAGCAGTGTACTCGGCATGTGGGTAGCAGAGTTGGGATTGGTGGAAGAGGACTATAAAGGAGGAGAAAGACAACATGCACCAGGAACATCTATCTGAAGGAACACCTGTGTAGCCCCCGAGAGAGCCGGCCGGCGGTGTGCCGCTCCCCCGCGGAAGTGGGAAAGTGGCAGGGGGGAACCGCCCTTCCACGGAGGTGGAAGGGTCGGTAGCCAACCCGGGAAGAACCAGCAGCAAACCCGGGAAGGGCCGAGGAGACAAAAAGAACAGCGCAGGGTTCTGTGTCGTTCCTCCACGAAGAGGGGGAGTGACACTATGGCCTCCCTCAGACCAGTGCTTCCCAAGGCTGGGTCCTAAGACCCCCAAGAGTCCTGAGATCCTTTCAGTGGGCCTGAAGGATGGACACCATGTTCGTAATGCCACTAAAATGCTAACGTCCCTTTTCACTGCCTTGGCATTTGCACTCATTTGCAAAAGCAATGGTGGGAAAAACCACCAGCAGCTTAGTATGAAGCTGGACGGCGGCACCCAACTACCCGGAGCAGTGACTGCACCCTTCATCGCCAAGCACTTGCAGTAAAAAAACAAGTGCCTGTGTCTCTTAAGAATGTCCTTGGAGAAACAGTAAAAATGAGCACTTTTATTAAATCTCGACCCCTGAGTCATGCACCATGCAGTGAGAGGTGCCCATAAAGCAGCTCCATACTGAAGTTCAGTGGTTGTCTTACAGAGAAGCACTTTCCAGTAACCAACTGCTTCTCTTATGGACACCATTTTACTGACGGCTACTGGCCAACTACAGTTCCATGGCAGAAATGTTCTAGAAAATCGACGAGGCAAGAGCGTCACCTCAAAGAAAACGGAATATTTCCTGCAAATGACAAAATTTTAGCTTTTAAGCAAAAATTATAACTTTATGGAAAACAGCTGCCAAAATATAGCTTAGAATTTCTCAAGACTGCTGGTAACAATTTAATATTATATATGATGTGAATTTGTGGTACCATATAGTGAAATATGTCAATATTTTGAAGATCTATACACATTGGCATCGTGGTGATAAACTTAATATATCGGTGAACCAATATTTTCTAAATGAGTACTGTATGAAGCTATAAAATTATGGATGGGTAAAAGATACATTTAAAGTGCAAGATAGACCATTGGATTTTAAGGTGATAGGGTATGAGTGGTACATTGGTACAATTTCAGATTCCATGTAGTAATCAATTTTTAAAGAGACATTATAAGATACTCAAAACTGTTATCTTTAAGATTTAATGATCTGGGACCAGCGCTGTGACACAGCAGGTTAAAGCCCCAGTCTGCAGCACTGGCAGACCATGTGGGCACCGGTTCAAGTCCTGACTGCTCCACTTCTGATCCAGCTCCATGCTAATGGCAGAAGATGGCCCAACTGCCTGGGCCCCTGGCACCCACAAGGGAAACCTGGAAGAAGCCCCTGGCTCCTGGCTTTGGAATAGGTCAGCTCCGGCAGTTGCAACCATTTGGGGAGTGAACCAGTAGATGGAAAACTTCTCTCTCTGTAATTCTTTCAAATAAATAAATATTCTAAAAGAAAATTAATGATCTGAAAATGCTGTTAAAATGTTCTGCCTTTCCCAATCACGTATCTGTGTGAAGTTGGGTTTTCTTCATATGTTTCAACCAAAACAGAGCCATCACTGCAGACTGAAAGAGAAGCAGATATGAGAATCCAACTGTCTTCTGTTAAATCAGACATTAAAGGGATTTGCAAAATCATAAGACAATTCTAAGCATCTGATTTTTTTGTTTGTAAAAGTATTTTTATGAAATTTATGTTGATATATAATGGTTTTATTATTATTTTTAAATCAGTATCTCAATATAGCCAATACAATGACTACTGAGGATGGACAGGAACCATCTAAAGAAAAGCTGTTCAGGGTTCTTGAAAAGTTTTAAGGATCTAAGAGTCCTATGACCAGAAGGTACAAAGCAGTGCCGTCTTAGCCCCGCCCCTTCTTCACAGGCATCGACTGACAGAGCAGAACCTGACGCAGTTCCCAGGCTGGTTGGAACTGCAGCCTCAGACTCAATGCCTAAACCAGGGCTCCCCTAAACACCACACCATCTCTGGGTGCAGCAGTTAGGCTTCTACCATCACTAATCAAAGTTGGAAGAAACAGCAAATAAAAGAGAGCTTTGCAATGGGTGGGGAACGTGAGAGTAGCAGAAAGCAAAGCCTAAGCCAATGCTGCGTCAGCCACTCCGTCAGGCTGCTTCCTCTTTGATGCCCCAAATGGGCAAAATGAAAGGAAGAGGAAATGTTGTTGAAGGTGAGAAGCATATGGGGGGCAAGGGACTCCCTGGGGGTCATTTGCAGGCTTATCCCTTTAAACCCCGAAAGAATTTCTGCAATGAGACTTCTGCGGTGCCCATCCTGGCTGCACAGAGGCCTTCTCACCGTCCTGAGAAGCATAAGCAACAAAGCACACAGGATGTGGCAACTGCCCGGGGCTCACTCTCTCACCATGAACTTTTTAAAGAAACTGCTACTGTTTTAGAAGGTCTTGGCAAACACCGGCCGGCGCCGCGGCTCAGTAGGCTAATCCTCCGCCTTGCGGCGCCGGCACACAGGGTTCTAGTCCCGGTTGGGGCGCCGGATTCTGTCCCGGTTGCTCCTCTTCCAGGCCAGCTCTCTGCTGTGGCCCAAGAGTGCAGTGGAGGATGGCCCAAGTACTTGGGCCCTGCACCCATGGGAGACCAGGGGAAGCACCTGGCTCCTGCCTTCGGATAGGTGCGGTGCGCCGGCCGCAGCACACCAGCCACGGCGGCCATTGGAGGGTGAACCAACGGCAAAAGGAAGACCTTTCTCTCTGTCTCTCTCTCTCTCACTGTCTACTCTGCTTGTCAAAAAACAAACAAACAAACAAACAACAACAACAACAAAAAAACAAGAAGGTCTTGGCATTCCTCTTCCTTCTGCCACTAAGGGGAGCTGCACTGGAGTGAAATTTGTAATAAGCACAATGTCCTCAAATGCGGGACTCTGTTTAAACGAGATTGAGCTTAGTATCCTTTAGAAGGAAAGTAAAATCACGCAGACAGCCTGACAAACATAAAGGAAGTGTTTTTGGGGCCTGTGCTGTGGCGTAGCAGGCTAAGCATTTGCCCATATGGATGCTGGTTTGTGTCCTGGCTGCTCCTCTTCCAATCCAGCTCTCTGCTTATGGCCTGGGAAAGCAGTAGAAGATGGCTCACATGGGATACCTGGAAGAAGCTCCTGGCTCCTGGCTTTGAATTGCCCCAGCTCCGGCAGTTGCAGCCATGGGGAGTGAACCAGCAGATGGGAAGACCTTTTTTTTTTTTTTTTAAGATTTATTTATTTGAAAGGCAGAGTTACAGAGAGACAGAGGCAGAGGCAAAGAGAGAGGTCTTCTATCTGTTGGTTCAATCCCCAAATGGCTTCAATGGCCAGAGCTGGGTCAAACCGAAGCCAGGAATCAGGAGCTTCTTCTGGGTCTCCCACATGGGTACAGGGGCCCAGGGACTTGGGCTGTTCTCTTCCACTGCTTTCCCAGGCCATAGCAGAGAGCTGGGCACGAAATGGAGCAGCTGGGACTTGAACTGGTGCCCATATGGGATGCTGGCACTGGGGGCTATGCCACAGCACTACCCCTGGGGAAGACCTTTCTGTCTCTAACTCTCTCTGTAACTCTGTCTCAAATAAATAAGATGTTTTAAAAAAAAAAAGGGTTTTCTCCACCCTCCCTTCCTGGGAAGGCTGTTCAAAACCAGTAAGTGTATGACAATGAAAGCGACGTGGGTTCTGGGACACTCTGGGATTGGCGCTAACAGGGTGGCCTGCACTTCAGAGGACTGGGACAGCCAGGACACGGGGACCAGTCGCAATGTGACTGGAGAAGGGGTGAGAAGCTTAGGCTTCCTTCGCACAATCTGCTGGGTAGGGGAGAAGGTTCAGGGCAAGGTAGCCAAAACCATGCAGGCAGGCGTGTTTTGCTAGGTGGAAGTCTGAGGGTCATGTCTCCCAGAAGGTATTTTCCTGGCTCTACCACCTCCCACGCACACTCAAGAGCCCTGGGAGTTCAGGTTAGGAAAGTCAGAGGGCAGAGAGCCTGGTTTTGAAGGAGGGATCAGCGTAGAGCTGGAACCAGAGCCCTAACAATCGACAGCTCTGCAGTTTGAAGAAGGAGCTGCTGAATGGAGCAGTCACAGTTAGGAAGACTGTGCAAGGCGGAGGGAAGCAGGGGCCCTCAGCGTGTTTTCCCTTCCTTGAAGAACTGACTAAAACAACTTTTGTGGGGTTTTTTGGTGGTAAATAGTAGGTATTTATTTGAAATTAAAAAAAAATACTTAAGTACCTGGACTATTGCATTTAATCATGTATTATAATTGTGTTACTCTACCTTTTTGCATCAGAGACAGATATACAATGAACATTCAGATATCACAGATTGTACACTAGATAGCAATTCTTCAGGCCTTTTACATAACCACCAAAAACAGATATTGGATTCTGCAATATAGTACAAAAGTCCACAATCAATCCAGTCTTAGCCAGTATCTTCAATTTACTTCTGTTGCTGTACAAATAATTGGCCATTACTAGGGCTTACAAGTTAATAACAGGACAAAAAATATACATTGCACTGACACAAAAAGTCAGTTGTGTTAATAGTCATGCAACAAGTAACCAAACTTGCTGAAATTAAAAATACTTTCTAAAAACAGTTTTAACGGCATAAATATTTTATACACAGTTCATTTACCAAAACAAAATGTATTTAAATGATACAAAGCAAAAATAAGTTTCTACCAACTTTATACATAAGAAAGTGCAAAATAACTTATCTAGAGTGTTTTGCTATTATCCAGATGGTTTGCTGCTATGGGCAGCTATTCTCCTCTTTAAAAGCATGACATTACAGTTGCACATTACACACGCGTGTTAGAGTAGTACATGGATGGATGGATGGAGAAACTACAAAGATTAGGCAGGAGCCCTGTGAGGTACTCTCAGAGAAAGAAGACAGACCACACAAAGATGGATGTACATGTTGAGGGTTTATGTTGGTAAACAAATTTACATGGAACACAGATATTAAGAGAAACAGTTTGTGTACGTGGGTGTATTTGCATGTGTGAGTGACTCTGTGATTCCTGCATTAGAAGCAAAAAGGAAAGAAACCTGATTGAACAAAACAGTTGCCCACAGCACCAGCTGCCAGAGGAAATACTATCATGAGGGTTTTGGTTTCCACTTTTTAGTTATGGAAGTCGTGTCGGAGAGTTTAGAAGTGTTCATCCCATATAACTTCAGAGTACGTGGAGGAATAACCTTTAATAACTGCATACACACATTCACAGATTCAAGTCTTTAAAGAACACCTCTGCCCTCGGGGATGGGGTAGACATGGGTCATGAACAAGAAGAGGGGGACGCTTCTTTGAAAAAGTGTAGAGTAACACTGCTCCACCTCACCTAGGGGCAGGGGCAGAGTCCAGCCGTCCGGGCAAGCACAGTCTCTGCAGCTGTTGACCATCAGTGTGACTGATCAGAATCGCAGGAGACAGTGAACGGGGAGGAGGAAGAGGAGTAAGACACAGAAAGGAAAACGGAACGCAACTTCTCTTCAAGTAAAAGCAATTAATGCCAATAATCCTTTTATTAACAAGTATATTTAAACTTTTAGAAATGGAAGTATTTTAATCACTTTTGATATGTAATCATAGACTGTAGGCTCAAACCTAGGTAAATAAAGATTTAAATTTAGTAAGCATAAGGCACTAAAGCAGCCTTTATATTTTCTCTTGGAGACCTAGTTATCAGGAAGAACAAATCTGTTCTTAAGCTGGTTTCAGCCCATTAGGTACAAGATCACTGTTATACCAAATGCCTCTTTTTGAAAACATGTGCATATCTGTGCATTTTAGTGCATAAGTGTGCCTGCCACCAGGGCCTGCGGATGATAAGCTGGGAAAGCCAAAGCCTCTGTCCTCTGAGTGATTCTCCCGTGGGGGCGTGAAGGCCAATCCTTCCTGTCTCGGGCCATGTGTGAGCCTACATTTTTCAAACCACAGGGCTTTTAGAATTGTTCATAATATTATCACTAAGTATCTGAAAATGTTAAAATCTAGATTGTTTCATTTCATTATATATACATATTTATGTACATAACACACATTTTTTAAAAAAATCTCGCCACCAAAGCCCTTTGCTAAACTTTCCTCTGAGCTCCCACCAGCTTTAATCCCCTTGGAGTTGTGTGTTCTGTATCCAACTAGCAGAACAAAGTAAATAACTCAATATTAAAATACTGTAATTATATTGATAGCAAAATCAAAAAATAGACATTGATACAGTATAAATCTGACTGTTTCAGGTAGATGGCATTAGATGGTGAAGGTTAATCTTAAGCAGTTCTGACATGATCCAGTTTTACAATGAGGTTTCAAGGTTACTTCTGTACACTTTTTTTTTTAATCCCTTTTTTTGAAAATAAGCTCTAGTAGAACATTAGTGTCACTATAGACACATAATTATTGTGTTCTATGCAAGAGAAGCTAATTTTGGATTACATGCAAATATATTTCTATTAGTTGAGGCAGGGCTGCTTCCTGCACTGTATTTATTAGCCACCTGAACACCTTGATGCAATGCTAAGAAGTTATGTTTTGACCAAATAGCAGTCCCCAGGTGAATTTAAGAGGGGTCCTGTGTAAGAAGAACAACACTGAGGTGGTGCAGAGACAGGTACAAGATGCCCAAATATTTCCAGGTGGTCTTTCAGGGGGCCTCTGATTCTCCCACTGTTTCCTAAAGAAGGAGCACACGATTTGCGTTACGAGCCTTGTTTAAGTGGACATACTGTGGGCAACTTGAAGGAAAGGACATTAGGCACACAGGCTGGATTGGAAAGGAAAAAAAAAGCAAAATACCACAGATAATGTCTCTGAAGATTTAAAAAAACATTTACAATTAATTGGTAAGTGAGAGATGTCACACAAACCATAAGTAGTTCATTGAGTTAGTGGTTTAGTTTGAAGTCTCATGTTACAGGCAGTTAAGTCCTTATTTAGAAAAAAAGGCCTTTATACTTATTTACAATATACACAGTTAACTTGCAAAGAAGTCAGATTTACAACTATTTTCTAAAAGCCTTTTTTTTTTTTGTCGTTGGTTTTTCCAAATAAGGATGAGTAGCTCTATAAAAATGAGATGCAAGAAAAGACAGTTAATAGGTGAGGATTTTTCTCTTGGAGACAGCTATTGTTATCAGGGAGAACTGGATACTGAAAAGGCTGCTCCCAGGAACCACCTCCTGCTCTTCTTGTGCTGTTCACCTCAGTAGCGCCCGCCTGCCCCTGCGCTCTGGCCCCGTCTATTCTCTGTTCCCTCTGAGCGCAACACGTCAAACACGCGGCAAGAAGAGATGTGTAAACGGAGACTGTTTTCCGTGCCTTCCAAGCTGTGACAAGGGAATCGGGAAGGGGTCTACAGACCGTGGTCTCCAATCGGCTTGTTTAATCTTCAACAATTCCGAGGCCCATCTTCTGAACCTCTTTCATGCTGTAAGTTGTAATAACAGTTCTGACAAACACGCACTGGTGATGAAATTTTCAAGCGCTTGATTTCAGACTGAAACCGGCTGCACCTAAAGGAAAGGAAAAATCAATCTGTCACTGGCCCCTTCCACGCCTGGCTGCTCGGGCTACAAACATCACTTTAACAACTAAATGGAGAGCTTGCTGTATTATGTCCAAGGCCAGGAGAATGCCAAGGACATGCGGGCTATGTCATTTGGTTGACCAAAAGACCAACAGGAATGCTGCATTATTTGTCTCCATCTAATGCAGAAATGTAATATTAAACCAGGGGAGTAATTTCACTGACTGAGGAGGATTTAAACAACAACAACAAAAGAGAGTAATGATTTTCATGTGTGATCAAGCCCCTGGGTCTGACAGCCCAGTTTGGGCCCATTCTACCTGTGCAGGAATGGTTCTCGTGGCCTTTCCATTGGGAGGCATGGCAACATCTTTACTGTGGCTCGACCTTTTTCTTCTAGAAATCAGAAGACCCACTGCCTATTTAAAAAGAGATCTTGGGTGGGGAGCAGTGCTGTGGTGTAGTGGGTAAGGTCACTGTCTGCAGTGCCAGCATTCCATGTGGGTGCTGGTTTGAGTCCCGGCTGCTCCACTTCTTCTTCTTCTTCTTCTTCTTTTTTTTTTTTTTTAAAGATTTATGAAAGTCAGAGTTACACAGAGAGAGGAGAGGCAGAGAAAGAGAGAGAGGTCTTCCATAGGTTGGTTCACTACCCAGTTGGCCACAACGGCTGCAGCTGTACCTATCCAAAGCCAGGAGCCAGTAGCTTCTTCTGGGCCTCCCACGGGGTGCAGGGGCCCAAGGACTTGGGCCATCTTTTACTGCTTTCCCAGGTCAAAGGAGAGAGCAGGATCAGAAGTGGAGCAGCTGGGACTTGAACTGGCGCCCATGGGGTTGCTGGCACTGCAGGCGGCAGCTTTACTTGCTATACCACAGCACCCACCCCTGCTCCACTTCTGCTCCAGCTCTCTGCTATGGCCTGGGAAAGCCGTAGAAGATGGTCCAAGTGTGTGGGCCCCTGCATTCATGTGGGAGAAGCTCTAGGCTCCTGGCTTCTGATTAGCCCTGCTCTGGTCGTGTGGCCATTTGAGGAGTGAACCAACAGATGGAAGACCTCTGTCTCTCTGCTTCTGCCTCTCTGCAACTCTGCCTTTCAAATAAATAAATAACAATCATAAAAAAACAAAACAAAACAAAACACATTTTGGGGCCAGCATTGTGGCATAGCAGGTAATGTGATAGTACGGCCTGTGATGTTGGCATCCTATATGGGCACTGGTTCATGTCCTGGCTGCTGCACTTCCAATCCAGCTCCCTGCTAATGTGCCTGGGAAAGCAGTGGAAGTTGGCCCAAGTCCTTGGGCCCCTGCACCCACATGGGAGACCTAGAAGAAACTCCTGGCTTCAGCCTGGCCTAGCCCCAGTCATTGCAGCCATCTGGAGAGTGAACCAGTGGATGGAAGATCTCTCTCTCTCTCCATCTCTCTCTGTAAATTTTCCTTTCAAATAAGTAAATAAATCCTTTTTTTATTAAAGATATTTTGGTTACTAAATATCCAAATATAAAGATATTTTGGTTACTTCTTTTGTGCTTTTAAGCATTTTGATTGATCCACTCCTCAAGTGTTAATGTTAAAAACAGGTAGTCTGGCTTTTCTTGTTAGGTCCAAATTCTTTAAAAAGTATTCAGAGCTGGGTGTGTCTTTGGATGTAGCATTAAATCACTTCAAGGCTGGATATTAACAAGATTGCAGAGGGGATTTACAGATTCTCCATAAATCTACTGGAAGAGAGTCCAGAGAATAACTGAGTGCTCTGAGCTTCAGGGGTTTGAAGGACCGTTCCTGGGCAGCTCTGCCCTTGGCGCCTGCTTCACCACAGCCAGTCACCAGTCTGTGTCACATCCTATGATGAACTCCCCAAGGGACACAGACCACATGTGAGAAGTAACGCTTGGAAACTTCTACTCGAAAATGAACAAGGTTATCTTTATCTTAGCACAGGCATAAAAAAGCAAAAAAAAAAAAAAAAATCACACACAGTCATAAAGAGTATATCAAAATGAAAACCTAGCACTTAAATGCAAGTCACAGCCTGGCAGAAGGTATGCAAGATATATAAAATACAAAATATTAAGGCCCATAATTTATAAAGAAGTCCTTGAGAAAAAAAAAAGAGACAATCATAAAGGGAAAATGGGAAAGTTACCCAAGAGGAAACCCAAATAGCCATTAAGCGTATGAAAAGATATGTTGCCTCACTGACACTGCCAGTTAAAACAACAAGGCACTATTTTTTAGCTATCAGGTTGCCACAATTGAAAAGGTTTGGCAACACCGTGTATGACTAAGAATTTGGAGGACCTTCATATCCTGTTGGAGGCAGTATAAACTAGCTCTACTGTTTTGGAGGGTAATTTAGCAAAATCCAGTTAAGGTCAAGAGTAAGTCTATGTTCTATTGATTTCACTCCATCATCTCTAGCTTAGTGTTAGGACAGCATGTAAAAAGGTATGTACTGTAGAATTACTTATAGTATAGATAAAATGGAAAAAAAATTCCTTAAGAGGCCATCACAAAAGAAGTAAATTCTCATATATTCATAAAATAAAATACCTAAGAGCAGTTAAGATAAATAGGGTAGAATACTAATTATTTATATAAATAGATTTGAAAAACAATATTGAGTAAAAAAGTTACAGATTAAGGCCAGCATTGTGGCATCAAGAGTCAAGCCACTGCATGGGGCTGGCACTGTGGCATACTGGATAAAAGCTGCTGCCTGCAGTGCCGGCATCCCATATGGGCACCGGTTTGAGTCCCAGCTGCTCCCCTTCCAATCCAGCTCTCTGCTATGGCCTAGGAAAGCAGAAGATGGCCCAAGTCCTTGGGCCCCTGTACCCGCGTGGGAAACCCGGAAGAAGCTCCTGGCTCCTGGCTTCAGATCGGCGCAGCTCCGGCCCTTGTGACCAGTTGGGGAGTGAACAAGTGGATGGGTGACCTCTCACTCTCTCTCTCTGCCTCTCCTTCTTTCTGTGTGTTACTCTGAATTTCAAATAAATAAATATTTTAAAATAAAAAAGAGTCAAGCCACTGCTTACTACTATGCAGGGTATCTGACCTGGCTTGAGTCTCAGCTAGTCCACTTCTGATTTAGCTCCACGCAAAATCACCAGGGAAAGCCGTGGATGATGGCCCAAGTGCTTGGGCCCTTGCCACCCATGTGGGAGACACGGATGGAGTTCTGGTTACCGGCTTCAACCTGGCCCAGCACTGGCTGTTGCAGCCATTTGGAGCCATGAACCAACAGACAGAAGATCTCCCTCTTTCTGTTTCTCCCTTTCTGTTACTCTGTCTTTCAAAGTCATAAAAGAACATGTTGCCAAAGGGTATAGTTAGCTATGTAAAGCTGAAAACCACAGAAGATGATAGTCTGGAAGGTTCATGGAGGCGACAGATGCTCATGAAAGTCTAAAGACATAGGGGAGGAAGGGGGTATGACTGGCGGAGGGTACAAAAAGGACTTCAAAGGTGCACACACCTGACACACATACACACACCTTGGAAGCCAAGTGTGATGCGACAAAGCCAGGGCTTTACTCTCTGAGTCACAGGTCACCAGGTGTTTGTGATGACCCTTTCTGTCTTACAGGCTAGAACTATCTCATGATCACCTAGTAGGAAGGAACAAAGAGTGAAGACTGGTCTACACTAAGACTGGTCTACAGCAACTGCAGCGGGGACACCAGGGCGGGTGAGGACTGCTGTGCCGGGCCTCGTTACCCCTGCTGGAGCTCCCTCCCCGGACAGGCCAGCAGCACAGGCGCCGGCCGGCTTACTTCTGGCAGAAGAGCTGCCCGCAGTTCCTGCAGTGGTGCCGTCTTTCGGTGAGGGAGAAGCGCACTGAGCAGCCCGAGCAGCTGTCCCCGCCTTCGTCCTTCACCCAGTGGTCCGCGGCGGAACGGCCCGGCTGGTCACTCACCGACCAGCTGAACACTCGGCCTCGGCTGTCGCCGACGAGGATCCTACTGTGATCCCTGCAGGAGACAGCACAGACACAGTGACCCACGGGAGGCCTCTGGGGGTGGGGCTGGGCGAGGGTCACGGTGAGGCCCCTTGGTTCTCACAGAGGAAGTACAAGGGTGCTTCAAATAGGTTGTGGAACATGGCATTTAAAGGTAAGTTTATTTTGGTGTAAAACTTTTTGAAATCCATGCATAGCTTTTCATATCTTTCCATGAACTTCTTCAAGACTTCTTGATGCATAATTTCAAAATCATTGTGCACCAAAATAAACATTTGTTAATTTCATTTCCCCACAAACTTTTTAAAGTCCTCTTGGGTGTATAAAATGAGAAAACCAGAACTGAGCCCAAATGTATACTTCCACTCCCACTAATTCTGGATCAAACCTTGCTGTATCTTTTGAACAACAGAGAAGGCTAAGTTTTGCTATATGCTTTTAAATTCAGAATTGAAATCCATGGGGCTGGTGTTGTGGCACTTCGGGTTAAGTCTCTGCCTGCAACACTGACATCCAATATGAGCGCTGGTTCGAGTCCCAGCTGCCCCACTTCCAATCCAGCTCTGCTAATGCGTCTGAGAAGGCAGCAGAAGATGGCCCAAGTGCTTGAGCCTCTGCCACTCACATAGGAGACCTGGATGGAGTTCCTGGCTCTCGGCTTCGGCCTGGCCCAGCCCCAGCTGTTACAGCCATTTGAGGAGTGAACCAGTAGATGGAAGATTTCTTTCTCTCTCTGTCTCTGTCTCTCTCTCTCTCTGTATCTCCCTCTTCCAAATAAATAAATCTTAAAAAAAAAAAAAAAAAAGAATTGAAATCCAAGCACTGACAGCTTGCTCCTGCAGATCCATCTCTCTGAGCCATACAAGACAATGCACGGGAAATCTGTTCCCCTTAAAAGCCAGGCTGCAGGTTGGGGGAGGGACAGCTAAGCAAACAAAAAAAAGGGGAAGAGTTGCTGGACAAAGCCTGACACTTACTTGGAGACACCCAACGCAGTGACCTCAGCTGGATGTGCATTGTCCTTTCGATCAAACGCCGTGTGCATTGTCAACTTGCTCCTAAAGACCAGCTGCCGCTCCCAGCGGTACCCTGGGGTGTAGAAGTGGAGGACATACAATACTACACTGAGTGAACCAGTTTTGGGTAGATGTACCCTATGACTATGACCTTAAAATCTGGTGTACCCCAACATAGAATAATTACAGCAGCCTCTCTAGTGCTTGGCAGCTGCTACCTCAGATAAAGATAAAGCAAGATAGCTCAACAATCGTTGGCTAGGTCAGAGAAATGTCTCATTATATAAGACAAGCCCAGGAGAAGGGGGAGGGCTGGCCTTATGGCACAGCAGGTAAAGCTGCCACCTGCAATGCTGACATCCCATATGGATGCCAGTTTTAGTCCTGAGTCCGGGCTGCTCGCCTTCCACTCCAGCTCCCTGGAAATGAGCCTAGGAAAGCAGCAGAAGATGGCTCAAGTCACTTGGCCTCTGCCACTCTCATCAGAGACCTATATGAAGTTCCTGGCTCCTGGCTTCAGCCTGGCCTAGCCCTGGCTGTTTGTGGCCATTTGGAGAGTGAACCAGCAGGTGGAAGATCTCTCCTTTTCTCTCCTTTTCTCTCTCTCTGTAACTATGCCTTTCAAATAAAGAATAAATCTTAAAAAAAAAAAAAGAGAGAGAAGGAGGATCTTAAATGTGAGAAGGTGTATGTAATTTCTCCCAATGCAGCCTCGACTCTCTATCATAGGCCAAGTTTCCAGCTAATGTAGTTTTACTTATTTATTTGGAATTAACAACATGCCTATTTTTAAAGGCTTTCATGATTTCACTATTTGTGAATGAATACAATTTTTGGTTTGAGGTGTTTTTCTTTAAAAAATGCCCAGCATATTGCAAACATCACTGTAGGACAGAATTGCTAGGTTCAGGTTATACAAGAAGACACATTAAGAGGCCTTCCTCCATGGGCAGCCTAGGTCACAGCACACATCAGGGATGGGGCCCAGAGAGAGCTAGACACACCCCAGCCTCTACCCTCCAACCCTCACACTGCTCCAAGTAGCAAGAAACAGATACCAGACTTTAAGTTACCAGGTTTCAATCTGCTGTAATTCCGTGCTTCGATGGGGTTGGGGTGGGGGTGGTTCAGGGGACCCTGCAGCGGGCCTCTGGTCTGACCCTCTGAATAATTGACGAATATGAAGCCATCCTTCTCATCAAGGCTGAGCTGGTCGGACCAGCGGCGGGAATCATCAGAGCCGCTGTCCGTGCACCAGGTAGCTGTGGCTCGGCAGGAGGCTGCCCTCGGCCTGTGGCTGGTGCTGCTGGGCTGGCTGGGAGTGTCTTTAGGATCCTGGCTGCTGCTCTGCTCGTCTGCTTCCGAATCACTGCTGTCCTCGTCTTGGGCTTCCTGCCCTGGGTAAAGCATTGCGAGGATTAGAAATGCAGACACAGCACAGACCAAACTTTGTTCATCCCACTGGGATTTACTCTCCCTACCAGTTGTAAGATATAACATACAGGACATTTTAAGCTAAGTATAACAGACAAGGCAGAAAACTGCCAGGATTTTTGGCTAGACAACAGATATTAATTAAGATATGGGGCAGAATCTCTGAAAGAGTTAACAGAATGCATCCTTAGCTTGGTACCAGTCTTTCACAGTCTGGCCAAAACCTGCCCCTACCACCATTCAGCCAGACATGCCACTCAAGACCCGACACACGGCTCTGCTCCTCCTCACAGCGAGTTCTGCACGTGCCCTCTGCCCCACCCATCTTTCCAGTTGTCGCCATTCCAATACCACCTGTTGTTCAAGGCACAGCTTTAATACTTCCTTCTCTAAAACCTCACCCAATTCCTTCCCTGAAAGTGTTCCTGCCCTCCGTGGGACTCCTCTGACCGTTCTGTGCCTCTCCTGTATTGTGAATCTCTCACCTGTAACCACTGCTTCTGTGAATTCTTTCTATAAGACATTAGAAAGAAGTGTGAGAGCAAGGGCCCCGCATGGTGACTCGCACAGAGCAGTCACTATGTAAACGACTACAAAGATGAGTGAAGTATTCATGAAAGCTCTCATTTAGGATTTTTGTTTTCATTCCTCTTCCTGTTGTTTTTTGCATTTCTTCCCATCAAATCCCTGCTCTCCTGCAATAGAGTCTACTGGAGGGAAAAATGCATGAATAATAAGTATATCTAATTGGGAAAAGGAGGGAAAGCAATAGCAAGTGCGCAGGCACCAGCCTACTATACACACACATTAAAAAGCTAGGCAAGCACTGTTGCTACTTATTAGGAGACTGGTGGACCCTCTTGAATAGTTTTCACTCTTAGGCCTGACGATTGTGAGCTCTAAGGTCCTCACACCAGCAGCCCTGGAAATGGCCTTGATTTTCAGCAACCTTCTAGCTTGTCATCTTTTCCTTCCTCCCACACAAGTGCCCACAAGCCCCACCACCTCTGCACTGTCCAGAGTCAATCCTTCCTCGTGGGAATTCGAGCCTTTTTCCATCTCACTTATTCATCTCATATTCCACTGGTAATCATTTAAAAGCTTTGTTAAAGGAAGGGAAAGTAACCCACTTGTACCTGGTCCTCTAACCCAACGTCTCCAAACGCCTGGATGACCTTTTTGATAGGGCTGCAATTGCTAATGTAGAAATTTACATGGATTAGCATCTTAGAAGCATGAATATGACATGTTCCTGGGATCTTTTCTATTTTCTGGTTATGGAAAGTAAAGGCTACTTTTAGCTTATGGACAGAAAAGATTTGCGTCCTTTTGATAATAAGCTTTTTCCCTGAGTAACTCCCTCACATTGTGAAGGGCTCACTGAATTCTCAGTGTGCCAAAGTGAGTCACCATGAAACAATGTGAAGGCCAAGCTTAAAACCTTGGTTTTCTCCGGGAAGCCCTGTGCACCAACAGCTCTGCATTGGGCGCCAGCATCTGGGGAGCTTAGCTGCGCCCGGCGGATCTCGCCTTGGTTTTACGGCGTTGTTTCCAATGACTTGATTCAGACCACCTACCTCTGCTTCTCACTGGGAAAGTTTAAAGTGCTTCATTCAGATATCAGAGTAGGGGGCTTCAGTAGGCTTCAGGTCCAGTGAACACCTTACTGAGCAGGCCCTGGGTGGGGACCATGACAGGGGCTCTGTGAAGAGTGTACAAACACTGTGCTGGCCAGGGAGTGGGCAGAACAGGCGTGGACTGCCTTGTGGAGCTGCTGGACTTCTCTAGCACCATGTCCCCTGGATCTGCTTTTCGGTGTCGTAGAACTGTGGTGCAAGCCTTTGGCAAGTTTGCTGTATCTGGGATGGGATGCAGATGTCCACCAGGGGTCACTACCACACGGGGTGCTGTCCAGTGACCTGGAGAAACCCTGTGCACGTGCCCACAGGATGACATGCAGACAGTGATCACGCTTCCGCAAGTCACACCCACTGCAGCCTCTTGTTCCTCTTTGGTACAAGTTTATCCACACTCCCCATTTAAAAATAAAGCACCATGGACATGACTGGGTAATTTATTCACAGGCAGGAAATACCTATTTGTGCTTCTGGACAGTCTTCCTGCATTTCTAGGACTTCCACAGGCTCAGGAGCAGGAGTTTCTGGGACTTGCAAAAATTCCATTCTCCAGAACTACATTTACAAAAGCATGAAAACAAGAACCAGTTAGGAAATAGATTAAGGAAACAATTTCATGTTCCTGGAGGAAGCTGAGCTCTCCGGTGGAAAAGACACTTTGATTTCTGTTGCTGTACACAGCCAGGTTTCCCAGTTATCTTGACAGAAGGGAAAAGGATCATGGTCAAGGGAAGCTTAAAACATGGTTCGACTAAGCAAACATCTGCTTCTTACAAAAATCACTCAGAGCCTTGGCTAGCCTGATGCATGCCGTGGGCCTCAAAGAAGGAAGGCGTGTGGCAGGTAGGACTGCGCAATGGCTCTGTTTAGATAGGAGCTTTGGATTAGGCTTCACACACTCATGAAACCCCGTCTCGAGACGGCAGGCTCGGGGGCATGCGTGTGGGCTGGGATGTGTGTGCATGTGTGTGCAGGAGGCCCAGGGAGTGGTGTGGGAGTGGGCTGACAGCCTCGCTGTCTGTAGCACGTGACTGTGACCAAGAGGTGGTCATCGGCTGCTCTCTGCTTTGACAAAGCAAACAGGCACAAAGAAAAGTCTCGAGAAAGAAAAAGTCAAATATTTGAAGAGACTACAAAAGTAAACACTCTATTGATTCTCTTTTCTGAGGAGGCTCAACACACAGAAAATGAAGGAAAGGTAAATCACAGCTAGGCTTCCAAAGGAATCACCTGGGGTCCTGGCCGGGGCACGGCCCAGGCCTCTGGAAGCATCTTCCGGCTGTGGGACTCTCGTAGGGAAGAGACTGTCCCGGCATACTGTCTCTCCCCAGAAGTCATCTGACAGCCTGAAACCCTAGTACTTGTGCAGTGCACACTTTAGCAAGCCCAGTGTAACATGGGAGTCCCATGTTACGTGACCTTCCTTGTATCAGTCAAGCTGTCAACTGGTCTGGACTGACAGATCTACTTAGCAGGAAGGAGAGGCCAAGTCACTGGCAGTCCCCCTGTCAGATAACACAGGGGCCAAGGCTGTGCGAATCAGGGCAAGAGTCTGCTAGACATTACTGCAGCTGCAGACCGTGCCACACGTTGCAGCTAAATGGGGGCCGTAAAAACTCTAGAAAGTCCTTCCCTGAGCTCACTTGCACGGACAGTGCCCCCCACTGCGTGGCCGGTCGCTGTGCCGTTCCCTGAGCTCACTTACCCGAACCACCCCATCGGAGTGGCCTGTCACTATGACGTTCTGGGTGTCCCACTCATTCATCTCCGACACGCAGCAGCACACAATCTGCTGGCTCCTCCCTGTGAAGGTGTTCACGCTCACGATGGGGTTCCCGTTAATGCTCCACACGTGGATGTAGGTGCCAGCGCAGGACACGATGTCCCCCTGAAAGGAAAGGAAAGCTTCATTCTCCTTGTTCTTTCGAATTACGTTCTGATTTCAGAAGCCAACTGAATCCCTGGCCTGGCTCTCAGAAAGCCTTCCAGACCTCACAAGAGTGGCTGAGCAACTCCTGAGGCAGCCTGGAATTCGATGCTTGATGATTAAAAAAACAGATCCCTTGAAAGGAGGCTTCTTTAAGGCTTTCAAAGTTGAGTGGATGCCGTGACAGAGGGAGTCACAAGGGGGCCTAAGTGGGGTCACGCCCCGGCATGCTGCTGAGCAAGCTCTCTGCAGTGGGAGGGGCAGGCGAACTGCTCCTCTCACCCCCCCTGCACTTTCCCTCTCCATGTTGGGGCACGGATCCACCTCCACTCACTTTCACACAATGAGTCCAACCGTGCAAACCACAGAGTGGAAGACAGATTCTTCAGTCCAGCTATGGTTTTCAGTCTCTTCAACAAACTCAAAGGTGAAGTTTTTCTAACACTTGTAGTATCCTCTTTTAAAAACCAGTATTCACAAGAAAGGTGAGGAAAAAGAAAAGAGAGGAAAAAGTAAACTGGCACAAGGATCACTTTTTTGGCAAACTTTTTAAAAAAGATTTAAATATTTATTTCAAAGGGAGAGAGAGAGAGAGGAGAGAGGAGAGAGGAGAGAACAGAGAGAGAGAGAGAGAGAAATTTTCCTTCTATAGATTCACTCCCCAAATGGCTGCAATGGCCAAGGCTGGGCTGGGGGAGCTTGGAGCCAGAAACTATATCCTGGTCCCACATTGGGTGCAGGGGCCCAAGCACTTGGACCATCATCTGCTGCTTTCCCAGGTGCATTAGCAGAGAGCTGGATCAGAAGTGGAACATCTGGGACTCAAATCAGCACCAAATCCTAAGGCTCCTTGAGCTCATGTTTTCATAGGTTCTGAAGATAGAAAAGAAAAAAGTTTTTTCTCAAATTCTACGGGCTGGGCTTCACTTGAATCTGGTGGGAACACAGCCTACCCTGTGTCTGACACCATGATCGATACTTTATTAGACATCCCACTTCACCCTTACAGCAACCTGGTGAGGCTGGACACCACGAACCCTGCTTTTCAGAGGATGAAAGCAGGGTAGAAAAAACTCAAGGAACTTGCTAATCCAGAATCACGATGTTAAGCCAGCTCTCTGTAGCCCCAACGCTTATACACCATGCTAAGCTTCCTCTGTCATCCCTGAGATAACCTGAATGTCACAATGCTGGGTTCCAGCTTAGAAGAGACTGATGTTCAGCACAGTCCCAGGACACCTGAGATGCTACAGGGACTTGTCAACAGCAGAGGGTGAGCCAGAAGCTTAAAGCAGCACCACTGTCAGAGAGAAGGTAAAAGGGAGGCAGGGCTGAATGATAAGAACGACGGGGTAGGGGGGCACTGCTAGTGCCAAGCTCACTACTGTTCCTAACACCCCCACTCCCCACCCCTGCTCTTCCACTGAATGACAAGAACCCTATCGAAACCTAATCATAAATAATGCTTTGCAAAGCACTGCTGTGTAAGCCTCTGCGTAGTCACACAGCCAAGTTCTGACCACAAATGTCAGTAGCTGAGTTTCAATTGATGGCTGCAGTCTTGGGCAAGGGACAGGCAGCCCCTAAGTTCGGCACCAGGTGTGACTTTCTTCCCACAACACCAGGGCCCCTCTCTCTGTGCCCTGGAATGGACCCTGTGGTTGCTAGGGTTGAGCCCCAAGAAGGATTAAAGAACAGCTACAGGGTGGCATTGGCTCAAAATGTAAACTAAAGCAAGGCAGACTTGAGGTTCGTTAGAGAAACGTATCAGAAATGAACATTTTTTCATAAGTTTTTAGGAAAGTACAAAAGCATTTTTTATAAATTTTTTTCCTTTAGTACCTGCAGCAACTACTGCAATCCAGTGGCTGTATACTTGTTTTAGTAACAATTGACTACAAATAAAATCCTTAGTATTTAAGTCATGAAAAGACCCAAACAGAGTTCTTGACTTGGCAACAGTGCAGGACCACCATGGTTCTGGGGCACTGACATTTTCGTAAAGCTCTTTAGGTAGAAACATGTGCAAGACTGACCCAAACTGCTGTTGTGAAAACAACCTAAGGCTTCCAAATAACACCAAGAAACAGGTTTGACTCCTGCAGCCCTACAGGTCCCCAACTCGTTCCCAACTCTTGGTTCTCCTGATATTATCAATGACAGACCAAGTGCTGCTCACTAGAACAGAATTAATTTCTTTGTCCCTTTTCTTTGAATGACTTAGTACCTTCTGGTAGGAATAACACACAGAGCATCCTTCAGAAGGAAGGCTGTCTGTGTGGGTGATGATATGAGTGTCACGGATGGGACTACTGTGTATCATGAAGGGTGGCCTTGGGGCACAGGCATGGGTAAGATGAGAAGGGGGCTATAGGAAAGAAAGAGGTAAGGTTGGGGGTAAGTTCCCGTTCATTTCCAAAACTGATGTGTATACACGGACATCATCAACACATGGATGTGTGTCATCTGCACACGTCCCTCAGACATGGGGCTTCAGTCTTTGGAAACCTATCCCTAAGCTTCTCTGCTTTCCAAACCATACTAGCCATAAACTTCCCTTTTGTTCACTGCAGGTGGCTTAGTCTGAATAGGGTGCTCCCAGGAGCCGTTTTTTAAAAAGATTTTATTTTATTTATTTTAAAAGTAGAATGCTAGATTTCAGGCATGGAAAGCCAAGACACTCCGGCAAAAAAAAAAAAAAACAAAAAAAAAAAAAAAAAACAACAAAACCTAAATGAGGGGTCTCTGTGAGTGAGATCCCAGTGGAAAGAACAGGTCTTCAAAGAAGGAGGTACCTTTCTCTGAAGGGAGGAGAGAACCTCCACTTTGACTATGACCTTGTCTAAACAAGATAAGAGTCGGAGAACTCAAAAGGCTTCCATAGCCTTGGAAACTCATGACTGGAGCATAGGGAGATTGCTGATGCCATAAACAGGAGTGTCAATTTGTAAAGTCAACAACAGGAGTCACTGTGCACTTACTCCTCATGTAGGATCTCTGTCCTTAATGTGCTGTACATTGAGATTTGATGCTATAATGAGTACTCAAATAGTATATTTCACTTTGTGTTTCTATGGGGGTGCAAACTGTTGAAATCTTTACTTAATGTATACTAAACTGAACTTCTGTAAAAAAAAAAAAAAAGAAAAAAGAAAAAGAAAAGAAATTATCAATTCCCAACTTGACTCTCACTGGGATTAAACATGACAATAGGTCTGATCTGATTTCATCATCATTTTAAAAAAATCATCTATTATTTTTCACTTTATGTTTCTGTGTGGGAGCAAACTGTTGAAATCTTTACTTAATGTATGCTAAACTGATCTTCTGTATATAAAGAGAATCGAAAATGAATCTTGATGTGAATGGAAGGGGAGAGGGAGTGGGAAAGGGGAGGGTTGTGGGTGGGAGGGACGTAATGGGGGGGAAGCCATTGTAATCCATAAGCCGTACTTTGGAAATTTATATTCATTAAATAAAAGTTAAAAAAAAAAGTAGAATGCTAGAGAGACAGACAGAAAAAGAGAGAGAATCTGCTGGTTTATTCTCTAGATGGCTGCAACTGCTGGGGCTGGGCCAGGCTGATGCCAGCAGCCAGGAACTCCATTTGGGCCTCTCACTTGGGTGGCAGGGACCTAAGTACTTGGGCCATCTTCTGTGGCTTTCCCAGGCCATTACAAGGAAGCTGGATTGGAAGCAGAGTAACCAGGACTTGAATTGGCACTCTAAATGGGAAGGCAGTGGCTTAACATGCTGTACCACAATGCTCGCTCTCTAAAAATCTACTTTAGGGGCTGGTGCTATGGCACAGCAGGTTAAAGCCCTGGCCAGCATCCCATATGGGTGCCAGTTCTAGTCCTGGCTGCTCCTCTTCTGATCTAGCTCTCTGCTATGTCCTGGGAAAGCAGCAGAAGATAGCCCGAGTCCTTGGGCCCCTGCACCCACGTGGGAAACTTGGAAGAAGCTCCTGGCTTCAGATCGGCACAGCTCTGGCTGTTGCGGCCACCTGGGGAGTGAACCAGTGGATGGAAGACCTCTCTCTCTGTCTCTACCTCTTCCTGTAACTCTGTTTTTCAAATAAATAAATAATTCTTAGATAATTTAAGAAATCTATTTTATTATGACTCATTTTATTTATCTGTATATAAAACACTTATTTTCAAGAAGACATATAGCTTTGACAACTTTGGGTTTGTGTTTTGAAGATAGATCTCTATATATTCATTTTTTCTTGTTATTCTTTTCACTTTATAATAATAAATAATTTGAAAATACTTCATTAAAAATTTCAACATGATTTTAACATTCTGAACAAATCCTACAGATTCCTTTTTTTAAGCAAAAGCATATTCTAGAATGTTTTATTTTGACCCAATCTTGCTCTCTTTTAAGTATGTGGCAGTGAACCTATTTTAAGGCAAATATGTTCTCTGTATTATAAACTGTAACCTTTCTTTGCTTTTCAAATGACACATGAATCAAGAAAAAGGTAGTGACTTTTATATAATGAGTGCCTATCAACTTTTGGAAACATAGGTTCATTTTCTTATTTAGTTTGGTCAGAATCATTTGTTTTCTTGAGTATAACCCAGTGGTCAACATCCTACTTACTGTTAACTCATTGATACAAAGCGCTGAAACCGGAGCTCGATGGCCTCGGAGCTGGGTTAGAAACGACAGCTTGTTCAAATCCCAAATGATACAGGTTCGGTCCCGGGACCCGCTCACGATTATGTGATAGGCTAAGGATGCCGTGGCGCAGGTCACAGTGTCAGTGTGACCAAGGAGAGCCTGCAGGTGAGAACAGAAAAAAATCAGGCAGATGGCATGGACAAGGTTTCGTGAGTGACTCCACAAGCTCATGGACAGAGGAGGCAATGCCAGGGAGTGGGTGCCTTGAGCAGCTGGGCCGGGGAAGCCTAGACGGCAGACCTGTCTCCCATGACCACCCGCCCTGCCTCTTCCCGTGGGGGTGGAGCCAAGGCTGCAGTTCTGGAAGGAAGGAGGAGCACCTGCAAGTTATCTTGGGTTTCTTTACACCATTTCTGTGTGGGGAGGTATTGAGTATGCACCCCCCAAAATACAGCTTAAACTCTGCAACTATCTTTTATGCCACATACGCTTGTTCAGTCAATTCTAAGGGATTATAGTTGGACGAATTTTTTTTTTAAATACATGAACTTTGAGAGTGAATGGTTGCAGGGCATGGCCCCAGACAGATCAAGGGAGAACATGGTCCCAATCTGTCAACATACACGTCTGACCATCTCTGCCCGGGAGGGACTTCTTCCGACTGGAGTGAGAGCTAAGGTCTTCTGCCAGAATGTGAAGAGAAACAGGACCCAGGGACATGGCAACGTGTAAAAATACGCATTCTGAAGGAAAGGATTCCCATTACCGTCGGGAGTCTCTGCCATCTCTGCTGGCAGGAGAACACGGCTGCTTGAATAATGAGTTGGCTTGAAATTCAGGTCAGACAGACACCCTTATTGTGTGCTTAGCAAACTCCCAAAGCTATTCTAAAGTGAAAAGTCCATTTGACTGGCACATCAGTTTCGAAGTCCGATTTCCAAATGGAAAGTATTTTAGGCATCAGCAAAAGGTGCCGTCAGCCTCGCAGCTGTTCCTGTGTACTCTACTTTTCTCCAAGCCTTGCTGCAGGGCCTGGCAACTCCAGGACGGTTCTGGCCTAACCAGAAGCTTGCTGGTGTAGTGCGGGGGGGGGGGGGGGGGGTGGTCAACTCTTCCCACACACATCTAAGACGCCACCATGTGGTTAAGCTTGGCTTTAAAACGGCTTTGGCATCTGAAGGAACTGAACTGAAATACCAGCTCTACCCCCGCAGTGCCTTTGGATGCGTCTTGACCTCTCTGCGGTATCCAGTGGAGGTAAAAACCTACCTTGTAGGATTGTGAGGACTGCAGTTTTATTTTTTTTAAGTAAGTAATTAATTAACTTGAAAGGCAGAGAGACAAAGAGAGGTTCCTATTGCTGGTTCACCCTCCAAATGCCTACAATGGCCAGAGCTGGGCTGGTTGGTGCTGGGAGCCAAGAACTCAATCCAGGTCTCCCACCTGGGTGGCAGGAACTCAACCATTTGAGTCACCGCCACTGCCTCCCAGGGTCTGCATTGGCAGGAAGCTGGACCCAGGCACCAGAGCTGGAACACAATCCCAGGTACTGTGACAGAGGACCCAGGCCTCTTCATCACTACGCTCTATGCCGCCTCATGGAGATTCCTGCTTTTAAAACACCAGCACAGAGCTCTGAACACAACAGGTGTTCAATACATTTTAGTCAGTATTCTTAAATATATTTTCAAATTCGTATCACAAAAAATGCTTAAATACATGTTCCTTATTTTAAAAAAAACTGCATGGTATATTTGGTCACAAATTAAAATGTTAAAAGATGGCTTAATCATAAAAGGATTCTTTAAAAATTGACAGTAGAATCAGGTACATAACAGGTGATCTAAAATACTTGCTAATTAAATCTCAAAGGTTCTATTTTAATCTATTTTCGTGTTTGGCACATCCTTAAGGATATGACATATTAGGAAAAAAGAAAAGCAGAAGATTCAAAGACTTAGTGATCCAGCTGAATGGAAGTCTCCCTGGAAGGAAATGAATATAAATGAATACAGGGGCCAGCACTGTGGTGTAGCGGGTAAAGCGACCACCTGCAGTGCCAGCATCCCAGTGCCAGTTTGAGTCCCAGCTATTCTACTTCTGATCCAGCTCCCTGCTAATGTGCCTGGGAAAGGAGTAGAATAAGGCCCAAGTCCTTGGGCCCCTGCACCCACATGGGAGACCTGGAAGAAGCTCCTGGCTCCTGGCTTTGGATCAGTCTTGCTCCGGCCATTGCAGCTACCTAGGGAGTGTACCAGTGATGGAAGACCTCTCTCTCTCTGCCTCTGCTTCTCTGCAGCTCTGCCTTTCAAATAAATAAAAAAGTAAAAATAAATGAATAATAAATATCATTTTGAAAAGCTCAATTTACATATGAGTAAACATTTACTGAAAAGCATTTATAATACTTAAATATAGTAAAATATTATCTAAAAAATTTGCTTCAAATTTTTTACAAAAGTACTAGTTAAGTTCTTTTATTTATTTATTATTTTGACAGGCAGAGTTAGTGAAAGAGAGAGACAGAGAGAAAGGTCTTCCTTCCGTTGGTTCACCCCCCAAATGACCACTACAGCCAGCATGCTATGCTGATCTGAAGCCAGGAGCCAGGTGCTTCCTCCTGGTCTCCCATGCGGTTGCAGGGCCCAAGCACTTGGGCCATCCTCCACTGCACTCCCTGGCCACAGCAGAGAGCTGGCCTGGAAGAGGAGCAACCGGGACAGAATCCGGTGCCCCAACCAGGACTAGAATCTGGAGTGCCAGTGCCGCAGGCGGAGGATTAGCCAAGTGAGCCGTGGCGCAGGCCCTAGTTGAGTTCTTAAGAGCAACAATATATTCTGATTTCCATTTTAAAAAAATTTCTAGCTAAAGAACATTTGTTGGGGGACAGGTGTTTGGCTCAGTGGTTAAGATGCTAAAACACCTGCAGCCCCTATCAGATTCCCAGGTTTGAGCCCCAGCTCAATTCCAGATTCATCTAATGTGCACCCTGTGAGGCAGCAGGTGATGGCTCAGGTACCTGGGTCCTGCCTACCCATGTGGGAGACTTCAACTGAGTTCCAGGCTCCTGACTTTGCTCTGGCCTACTCTTGATCATTGAAAGTACTGGGAATGCGAACCAGTGGATGAAAGATCACTGTCTGTCTTTAACAACAAAAACTGTTAACAAATAAAATTTAAAAACTCCATGAAATTCTTAATTAAAAAAAGAGCATTTTTTGGTTTGGTCCTTCATGTCTGCAGTACCTCAGAACTAAGGGAGCTTTCTGGTTTCTCTCGAGGGTGGGTGGTTAAGATGGAGTACGTCCACCTTCTCATTTTCTGCAGATGCTGTTACCTGCTTGAGCGTGAGGGTCTTGGCCTTTTCCTTGGAGGTGCCCATCTCCCACACGCACACGACGGTGCTCGTGCCGCCTGTGATGGCCAGCTTGGGGTTGGGGCAGATGGCACAGAGAATCTGGCCCCACTCAGACAAACACTCATACACAGTCACTGCCTGTAAAATACAGTGGGTGTGAGATACACATGTCATCCAGGGCTGCAAACTCTGAAAATCCAGGAGCGGCGCCGGGGGAAGGGGAAGCATGCTCACTGGCTCACATTTTGGGCTGGTTTTAGTTTAGCCACATTTCCACGGAAGCTCCACCCTAAACCACCTTGCAGCTTCCTAATTATAGCTGCTGTTAAAAAATATAATTAAGAAGGGTTTTGGTTTTAACGGGAGTCTCCGCTTTGTCCATTTTGGGAAAATGGTGTTCACGCTGTGTGAGGCCACATTAGACACAGAGGAAAACCTGGTGGAAGGAAGTGTTTGCTGTACTGATTAAAACAGACCAAGAAAACCTGAGTGCGGCTGTTTAAGGAGGACGCTGATGAAACAGAACCAGGTTAAGTGCAACGTCGCAGACTGCGTGGGTTCTATTCAACTCACAGTTGGGAGGGGACTGACAAACCCGCAGGACACTGAAGGATCCACTGCCTCTCCAGTGACACTGATGCTCTCAAAACAGCCGCTGCTGCTTTTTGTGAGATTGACTAACAGGTTTTCTGTCTGCTTCATTAGGGTACTGAAAGGGGTTAACAGGCCAGGTCCTGACTGTTAAAAGGAGGCTGCCCTGGTTGGCATGGAGGTGGCGCACCTTGCTGGCTAGGATTTCTTGGAGGAGTTCTTCGGAGTGGGAGGGAAACTGCTGTCCTCTCTTATACACCTTTCCAGAAGAGGTTTGCCCTGCAGGAAACATGACTGCTCCACGAGCTCCCTTACTTTACTTTGATGCGGGAGGCTCTCCTTTCCTTTGGGCTTTGGGGGAAGAGCTGACAAGCCCTCAGACAGTGTTCCGCCCACCCCCACTAACTAGGATTTCCAGACCAGACTGGGGCAAGATTTGCAGGGAACAATGACAAACCTTGTCTGACTCATAGGTCCCCAGTCTGCAGCTGAGGTCTGCGTAGCCCCAAGCGAAACTTTTGTTCCATGTAGGTGGGATGAGAACTTTATTCTGTTCTACTGCAAGAATACCTTTATCTGTGCATACTATTTGTCCCACAGGTTCTTTGAGTTCTACAAAGAAATAAATAAGTAGGTTAGGATAAGACATTGTCCCACAGGCAACAGTAAAGTAACCTAAAATATTCATAACAAACCAAGCATTCTGGCACCTATGTTGAGACAAAATGACCCTAAGGTAGAGTTTGGATCTTGACTCTCCTGCTAGAGCTGCATGGTGGGCTGTCAACCCTGCCAGGTGTCGTTCAGAGTTTTCCTGAACCCTTTCATGTCTTGGGTTTGGCTCCTAACAATCAGGCCTGACTTGATCCTTGTGGCTGCACAGAGCAACCTGGGATGCTCCCCTGAACGCTATAGGGCCATGGACCACCAACTCATCTGTCTTCAGCACCTCCCGAGTTATGCCAGCTCCTAGACTTCCACAAGAGGCAAGGACTCTTTGCTATGCATGAGAACTTGCAGAGCCTACCAGTCCACCAGAGCAGTCACCAGGCAGTGACTGGAGCTGGCACAGAGCACAGTCTATATAGCAAGGCAAAACGGCACAGAGTGGAAGCCAAGTTAACAAGACTTTTATGCTCCAAGTCTTAAATTTTTAAAAAGTGACAGTTTTAAAACTTTGCAAAAATATTTGCTCATTCTAAGAGAAAAAAAATCTTCTAAAACCTCTTTGAGAGATTTCATGCCATTAGATAGAAGATGTCTCTTGTCTGGCATATTAAAAGCACAGTCCTGTTACTGCTAGTTATGCTAGGCAGAATGCAGATAAATGAAAAGGAAAAGTGAAGATGGAATTTTTTTCCTACGTATAAAGTTGAAGTTAGAAGAGTGTAGAGTTTGGACTATCTTAACAGGAGGGAGAAGCCTGTGTAGTTCTTTTTGATGCAAAATCCAACAGGCCACCAAAAAAACCATAAAAACTAGTGAATCTTTAGTGATTTAACAAAAGCTACATGGCATTTATTACATATTATACTACTGCTGAAAAGAAAATTTATAATTGCTAACCTAGGATAATTAAATAATCCCATAATTTCATGAACCCAAGTTAATTTCCCATCACCTTACCTTTCACGGGTGTCAGAGAAGGCCTTAAGTTGTCTAGATGATGGAAAAAGATCTTGTCACTTGTAGAGCCTGGTGGGACGGACATTCCTGCATTGTCACCGTTGAGGCGACTCCTCACTCGCTTTGGTGGATGAGGTTTTTTAAACAACTGGTATGAAAACAGATGACATATTGTATCATGAAAGATAATACTTACTAAGACTCCTTTTATAACAGTCATTAAGTACTGATTTCACATAGGCTTCACAATAATCATTAGGCACTGAATTATCTTTATTTTAGATTTTAGGAAAGAAATTCAGAGACTAAGAAGGTTGCCAGCCGGCGCCGTGGCTCAATAACCTAATCCTCCGCCTGCAGTGCCGGCACACTGGGATCTAGTCCCGGTTGGGGCGCTGGATTCTGACCCGGTTGCGCCTCTTCCAGGCCAGCTCTCTGCTGTGGCCCAGGAGTGCAGTGGAGGATGGCCCAAGTGCTTGGGCCCTGCACCCCATGGGAGACCAGGAGAAGCACCTGGCTCCTGGCTTCGGATCAATGTGATGCGTCGGCCGTAGTGCGCCGGCCGCAGTGGCCATTGGAGGGTGAACCAACGGCAAAAGGAAGACCTTTCTCCCTCTCTCTCTCTCTCTCTCCCTCTCTGTCCACTCTGCCTGTCAAAAAAAAAAAAAAAAAAAAAAAGAAGAAGAAGAAAAAGAAGAAGGTTGCCAAGAACTCCCACCTTATCAGAAAAGGGAAAGGAATATGATACTAAAGGTTGGGTTGTTAGTTGGACCATCTGGTGCCAAGTAGCAAAGTGATGAGTGGAAAGTTGAGCTAGTACATATGCTACAAATGGAGTAGAGACCAAGAGAGAAAAAAGATAAGGTCCCTACCCTGAAGAGGTACACAGCCCAGCAGGAGGCACAGGCAGGGAAGCAGAGATGCCAGGATACCTGGTGAGTGTGAATGAGGGATAAGCCAGCTCTGGGGAAGACTCCACAAGGGAGGGAGCCAAACGAGGCCTCAGCAAGATAGAGCCGTGGTCAGATCCAGGGAGAGGGAGCCAAGAAGACTCCCTCCAAATGGTGGGATCAGAGTAATGAGACAGGCAGGAGCAGTTAGATCTGGGGGGACTGAGAGCCCTCGGTGCACATTCCGAGGGAGATCTAAGCACAATGAGACTCCGCTGTCTCAGGGAGAAGCCATCTGCATGCTCCTGCCTTGGGCAGACAGTGTAAGGTCTCACAAGTGTCTCCTGGCTACATCCATCGTTTCACAGCATCCTCAGATCACACCCAAAGTGTACCTGAACTTCTTCTCTCCATGTCTCCCACATCTTATTCTCTGCTGGCCTGGAAGCTTATCGAGGGCAGGACCACACCTTTCTTTGACATTTCCCAAGTGCCCAGCGAAGGGGCTGGTGGTGCACAGATAATGCTCATTTTCCCTCATGCACTGAAATTATTGAATAGCAAAGCAACTATGACATTTGACACCTCTCTGCCTCGCAACTTAAACTCTTTTCTTCAGTTTAAATGCCTTCATGCCTGACCTCTCTCAATCTCCATCCAGAGTAAAAAGCTGTATTGGTCAGACATAATCTATCACAACTCACTTTTTCAGTTTCTTTGCTTAGCTATCTCAGAAAACACACACACATACACACACACACACACACACACACCACCACAATGATGGTTAGCCATGGTGGCCTGATTTGTTCTTTTATATAAGCTGTCACTTGATAAACGGAAGTGCCTCAAAGAAAAAACAGATGCCTCTTGCCCACCTGCCTTTTTCTGTCTTTTCCCTTCCCCCCACAGTGTTTGACAGAAATACACAATCAACACTAAAACTTAAAAAAAAAAAAAAAAAAAAAAAAAAAAAACTTGTGTTGTAATCATGTTCAGTGCTAAGGTTAATTCAGTCAACTTCCAAAAGAAAATCTATGTAAACTGTAGCTGACAGATGCTTATTTTTCAGTGATGCTTACGAGTTAACCAATTCCTTTACTGACTCAATCTGAGTCACTGGAGGCAGCTAGACTTTTTCTCCAGTTGGATTATTCCTGGCTTCAGCACGGTCTTTCACTGGGTGACTTAGCAACATCACTTGGTGTCTTTTAGGTGCTACTAATTTGATAAAAGCATCAACATTATTTTTTAACTGTGATATTATAATGGAAAAGAAAATAAAATCTTTGGCATCTTTGCTCAGGGTTAAAACATTAATGGGTAAGATTTTATTTTTCAAATATTACCAGCTCTTCTAAACAGTCATGCAGAAAATCAATATTTGAGGAAAATATCTGAGGAACCTTATATGAAATGAGATTTCAGATAAGTATACCACCATCACACTTTGTGATTTAGACACTATGAACTTCCAGGAGGGAAAAGAGAACACATTTGTGTATTTGTGTCCATTCTAGGCTCCCAGCTCTTCATAGATTTTACTGCTATTTTAGCTGTGTACAAGATCATAGATCAGGGCTCCTTTATCTTCCACAAATGTAAATAATGATGTGACTCCAAATTTCCTCTGGTAGGGGACCAGGTTGCATTGTGAAGGTGTGGTTAAGGGCAGTCTTATTGTTTATCACAGCCTTTCCCACATATGAAGACTTGCCTATGTGCAATGTGTTTCCTTGGAAACCTCCAAGTTGGTTTACATACAAATAAGGACTCAAGGAGAGACGCCTGAATCAGCAACAGAAAATACATAGTCAGGGGCCAGCATTATGGCACAGTTAGTTAAGCTGCCACATGTGATGCTAGCATCCTTCATGGGGACTGGTTTGTTTCCCAGCTGTTCCACTTCTGATCAAGCTTCCTGCTAATGGCTTGGGAAAGCAGTGGAAAATGCCCCCAGTGTTTGGGCCCATGCCACCTACGTGGGAGACCCAGATGAAGCTCCTGGCTCCTGGCTTCACCTGGCCCAATGCTGGCCATTGTAGCCATCTGAGGAGAGAACCAGAAGATGGAAGATCTCCCTCTCTGTGTCTACCCATCTCTCTGTAACTCCATCTTTCAAAATGAATGAATGAATGAAAGAATGAATCTTTAAAATAATACATGCAGTCAGTGCCAAAGTGCAGAGCTAGCAGCACTTGGGTGAAAGTGGATGGTTCGAGCAGCTGGGCAAAGAGGGAGTGTCCAGGCTGTGCTGCAGTTAATTCTCAGGGCATCCTACCCTTCTGCCTTCCCAGAGCCCTGGGGATGAAGTCTCTTAATTAAGGTTTGCTTATCACTGAACATGAGATCAAGACTCTGCAGAAGCTGAGTGCCGAGAGCCTTAGCTCTTGTTCTCCAGGTTGTAGTCCTGCTGACAGCAGCCATCGACAGGTGCTGAGCATGCCTATGGCATGTGCCCTCGCAGCACAGCACTTAACTACACCTATGCTGAGACTCTAACCCAAGCCACCATCAACCATTCCCTGATGCACTATAATAGTTTCCTAATTGGTCCTCTGCCCGTAATTTCACACCTGTAGTCTGTGTGCATGTGTGGGAGGCTGACAGAAAGAGAGGAATTGAGGCCAGAATGAACTTTTAAAGTTTAAATATGACATCATTTCCCTGACTAAAATCAACAATGGCTTCCCACTGACATTAAGGTAGAACCCTTCTCTCTGTGTGCATTTGGGCCAGCAAGGGCCATGCTGTTAGGTTTATACAGGTACAGGGAAACACACCCTGCTCTAATCTGGAAGTGAGAATTCTATTTAGACAACAGAAGTTCTATTTATCTGGACTGCAAAGGTGAAGAGAAAGCAATGGTCTAGGAATCTATTGAAGCTAATGAGTGATATTTATTGTACTTAATTAACTAACTTAGTCTCACTACAAACTATAATATGGTCATCTACCTTTTCAAGAATGTAACAGAATTTACAAAAGAGTATTCTGATGTAAGAAGAGAACATCCATACCTGTTTAGGGATCTGACCAAAGTTATTAATGAAGCCGATGGTGGCTGTCTCCTTTAGTGGGTCATTGATGTTGTAGATATCCACTTGGCCCTCATAAAAAAGATGATGGAAGACATTTACGGCTTCTACTGCAGCAGGCCCTTGCTGTTTATAGCCAAAGATTAAGTCAATCCACTCATGGAGATGGGCACTCACGTAGTCACACTCCAAAGCCTGCAATTCGAAAAAAAGGCTCTGTCGATGTATAATTTGGGACATGCTCAAGCTGACTTGCCCCAAATGGTAGAGTTAGAAACATACCAGGGGATTCCAATTCAATCCCATCAAGGTGGCATGTACCAATGCCATCTCACTATTCCAAGTGATCAATTTCAGTTCACAATTGATCATAATGAAAGGACTAAGAGTCTAAGGGAGCACATAAACAAGTCTAGTACCTGCTAACACTAACCGATAGAATAAATAAAGGGGAGAGTGATCCAACATGGGAAGTGAGATACTCAGCAGACTCATAGAATGGCAGATGTCCTAAATAGCACTCTGGCCTCAGAATCAGCCCTAAAGGCATTCGGATCTGGCTGAAAAGCCCATGAGAGTATTTCAGGCATGGAAAGCCAAGACACTCTGGCAAAAGATCTCTGTGAGTGAGATCCCAGTGGAAAGAACAGGTTTTCAAAGAAGGAGGTACCTTTCTCTGAAGGGAGGAGAGAACCTCCACTTTGACTATGACCTTGTCTAAACAAGATAAGAGTCGGAGAACTCAGAGGGCTTCCATAGCCTTGGAAACTCATGACTGGAGCATAGGGAGATTACTGATGCCACAGACAGGAGTGTCAATTGGTAAAGTCAACAACAGGAGTCACTGTGCACTTACTCCTCATGTAGGATCTCTGTCCTTAATGTGCTGTGCATTGAGATTTAATGCTATAACGAGTACTCAAACAATACATTTATATATTTCACTTTGTGTTTCTATGGGGATGCAAACTGTTGAAATCTTTACTTAATGCATACTAAACTGATCTTCTGTAAAAAAAAAAAAAAAAAAAGAAATTATCAATTCCCAACTTGACTCTCACTGGGATTAAACATGACAATAGGTCTGATCTGATTTCATCATCATTTTAAAAAAATCATCTATTATTTTTCACTTTATGTTTCTGTGTGGGAGCAAACTGTTGAAATCTTTACTTAAGGTATACTAAGCTGATCTTCTGTATATTAAGATAATCGAAAATGAATCTTGATGTGAATGGAAGGGGAGAGGGAGTGGGAAAGGGGAGGGTTGTGGGTGGGAGGGACGGTATGGGGGGGAAGCCATTGTAATCCATAAGTCGTACTTTGGAAATTTATATTCATTAAATAAAAGTTAAAAAAAAAAGGCTCTGTCATGGTTGGCCTTTAGAACATGAGCACAAGGTAAAAGCGACTTGACTAGTGGTCAAGACAAACTCAGGGTAAAATCCATGAAGATGATGTTAGCTCTGTGTGTGGTCAGCAGCCAAGGGAAACCCAACTTGAACCACATTACCTCGCGATGGACTCTGATGAATTCTCGCGGGTCCCCTTTTGCCCAGGGTGGAAGAATGACATCTCCAAGCTTAGTGCCATTTTGTTTACAGCCTATGCAATTGGATATATTAAAAAGAAAATGAAAGAAAGCATGGCATAATAAAGTGACAGAGAAACAGTGGGTTAGATTCATTACCAGAACTATAAAATTGTATAACCACAAAGGACCTTAAGAGATCACCTACACTGCATATCCCCCATACTGCTCCTTAAAATGCTCCCGTAGAACGATTTTCTAAGTGTTAGCAAGTGACTCTTCAGTGCATGCTGAGTTATGCAAGGTTAAGCATGGTTTTGTCTTTTTCCTGTAAGGCTCCTCAGAGGTTTCAATACGCTCACAGGCACTGTCCTTCTCTAAGAAGGGCAGCAGGCACAACATTTCTGAAACTGCCCACAACATTCCTTTCCAATGAAACTCTCTTATGAGGCTGCTGTTCTGAGGCTCCTGGACAATCTCTGAGAGATAACTGCAACACATGAGGTTTTTCACATTTCTGACTTTCAGGTTCATGAGAGAGCTCTGTAGAAATGATACCTATTTGGCAATAAGGATTCTCATGTAAAAAGATAAGATCTGAGGTAAACATGGTAGTGCAGCAGGTTAAGTGACCATATGGGATACCCACATCCCATACTGGATACCTGGGATTGAGCTCCATCTCTGATTTTGATTCAGCTTCCTACAAATTCACACTGGGAGGCAATAGATAACGGTTCATGTCTTTGGGCCCCTGCAACATTGCCATATGGAGACCGAGTTGGACTTACTCATTCCAGGATTTAGCCTGATTCAAGCCTAGCTGTTGTCAGCATATTGTAAAAGACCCAACAGATTGGCTGGTGCTGCGGCTCACTAGGCTAATCCTCTGCCTGCAGCGCCAGCACACCAGGTTCTAGTCCCGGCTGGGGTGCCGGATTCTGTCCCGGTTGCTCCTCTTCCAGACCAGCTCTCTGCTGTGGCCCGGGAGTGCAGTGGAGGATGGCCCAGGTCCTTGGGCCCTGCACCCACATGGGAGACCAGGAGGAAGCACCTGGCTCCTGGCTTCAGATCGGCGCAGTGCGCCGGCCGTAGCGGTCATTTGGGGGGGTGAAACAACTGAAGGAAGACCTTTCTCTCTGTCTCTCTCTCACTAACTCTGCCTGTCAAAAAAAAAAAAAAAAAAGCAGATAAAGGATTCTGTCTTGCTCTCTTTCTCTCTGCCACTACATCTTCCAAATAAAATAAATGAATATACTTAGAAAATGAAATTTCATGCAATATAACTTTTTTGTTGTTATTGCATCATTTAACAGAAGAAAAATATTTGGAGAGATTATGAGGGTTACCTGGCAGGAATAAAAATATCATGTTGCAGTAAAAACCACAGAAATGTAGAACATTTGTTCTACATAAACTGTTATTTTTAGGTCACAGCCAGATAATGTCTAAAGCATAAAGAAATCATTTTTTATGAAATCTATCCACAACAAAACATAGTCAATGAAACTGGCATCTAAGGAAACAGGTTCTTTTTCTTATTTTTAAAAAATAACACCAAAAAAGTCATTTTAGCTTACCTAGTTATGTTTCATAGGAACAAATCAGATTATCATTGTAAAAAATGACTCTAAACAATAATGTTGACACACTAGCTTAACAGCAGTTGGTTAAACAAATAGTTATATCAGAAATTTTTATACAGCAGTGCAGTTTTTCAAATTTTAGAATACAAAACCAATTCCAAGCAAAAGCCAATAAAAATATTTTCTTTAGAAAGTCTTGTTCCAGTGTTATTTGATGGATCATTCACAATGTGCTATTAATTGGGAGACACAAAGTTTTAATGCTTAGAGGAATTTCTTGACCTGGTTGGAAAGTATACCTTATGACTAAAAAATAAATCAAGTTATAATAGCCATTCGCCCTTCCCCCACTCACATTTGCCCTTCAATCCCCTGAAATAACTTCTAGGGATGATTTTTGGATGATAAAAAACAGGTAATAATCACCAGGCTACTTGAGATAGAAACTACTTTTCAGTATTTTGTTATAATCCTTGAATACTTATGTGATACAATTTTATTAGCAGTATCTGCAATTTAAAAATAGCTAGGAGTACACAGACTGGTAGAGAGGTCTTGGTCTAATTCTGCTGCTCTTCAGCCTTTCTCCGGGTGCATCCAAGGACGTGAGAGCAAGCAGACTCCAGGGTTAGAAGTACTCAGAGCAGGGTGAGGTCTGAGACCCAAGTGCTCTTCCTTTTATGCCCTTCACTACCTTTTCTGGGTGGATTTGCAAACAGTGTCTTGGTTTTTTTTTTCCTGTTGATGTGAAATTCACATAACCAAATTAACTACTTTAAAGGAATTTAGTGTTTAGTACACTCACAATGCGATGCAAACACCCTTTGGATCTAATCCCAAGGAATTTTTACTGTCTAAAAAGCAGCCTTGTACTCTTTAAGCAGTAGCTCCAGATTCCTCTCTCCTAGACCCTGGTAACCACCAGTCTGTTCTGTCTCTGTAGATTTACCTATTTTGGTTATTTCCTACAAATGAAACCATGCATTATGTGACCTTCGGCACTAGGCCTCTTTCACTCAGCACAACATTTTCAAGGTTCACGTATGTTGTACGTTTATCAGTACACTTCATTTCTTTTTATGGCTGAATGCTGGATTATTTGTATATGCCAAAATTCATCCCTTGATAGACATTTAGGCTGTTTTCACCATTTGGTGACTGGAAATAATGTTGCTATGAACATGCTTGTGCACATTTGTGCTGAAGCTCCTGTTATCAATTCTATATGTCTTGGAGTGGAATTGGTAGGTAATACAGGAATGCTGTGTTCAGCTTTTAGAGGAATTGCCAAACTACATCCCACAGTGGATGAACCATCCTGCATTGCCACCAGCAATCCTAATGTACGAGGATTCTAGTTTCTCCATATCCTTGTTATTTTCTGTGACCTGTCCCTGCCCCCATCACCATTCTACAGGATGTGAAATGGTGCCTCACTATGGTTTTGAGTTGCATTTCTCTGATGTTGAACACTTCTGGACATTTGTATAATTTCTTCAAAGAAATGTATATTCAAGTCCTTTGCCCATTTTTCAACTGGGTTGTTATTCTTTTTGTTGTTGAATTCTAACAGTTTATATTCTGGATACCAGACCCTTACCAGATATATCACTTGCATTTCTCCCATCCTATAGACTGCATTTTCACAGTTTTCAATTTTCATGAAGTCTCTTTTACCTTTTGTTGTTGTTGCTTATGCTTTGGAAATATTATCTATGGACCTACAAAGACTTAACCCTATGTTTTTTTATGGTTTGGGTTTTTTTTTTTTTTTTTGTGGTTTTAGCTTTTATATGCAAATAGTGTTTTTCACAGCATGTGATTTCAAGAAAGAATATGCACTATGAAGCTGAACATGATGAAGATATATGACCCTTCTTTCAGTCACTTATTTGAAGAGCAGATTGGCTGGGTTTGGAAATGGTCTGGCTAGAATACTTCTGTAACACAGATGATTGTGACTAAGACCAGTATTTCTGCTTTCTTTCTGTACTGTTCCATATCTATCTCTTTGAAAGTGGTGTCCTTAGGGAAGAAGGTAGCCATCTTCAGGGGAATTAAAAGTGAACCTAAGGAAACACTACTATGTACCCATATTCAATGCTATAGTATGTATTTCTTGATCTTTCTTGCTAACCATTTATTCTACTCCTGCTCAGTGACAGCTCCAGGCCCAATGAGAGGTCATAAGAACTTCTGCCAGGGCTATTGAGAGGGGTGTATTATATTTCCCAGTGAATTCCATTTAATAAAGTGAGGGCTGCTGATAGACAATTAAGTAAAAATAATTTTTGAAAATTTTAACAAGAAAAATCATGCAAATGTATAGGATGCAACTATTTCTCTGAATGCAAATTCAGAGGTTATAGTATAGTAATGATTTATATGCTGAATTCTTTAAAATGAGCTGAAAATATAGGTTATTAAAAATATGAAAACAGAACAATATCTAGCAAGGTTCTAAAGTGTAAATAACAGAATTTTGCTGTTCTAAAAAAATACTCAGAAGCATATATCAGCAAATTGTGTTCCAAGAAACTGTGGCCAAAGTCAAATCTATTTCCTCTAACTGCCTCTAAAAAAAAGGTACCAGTGAAATTTTTCTTTTTATAAATGCTGACTTTGTCTTATAAAATAGAACCATAACAGGATAAAGAAAAGGGACTTACTTATTCTGAAATTCTAATTTTAAAACATGTTAGCATATAAATGAAGAATGCCCAGGGCAACACACTAGATTGAAAAAACACATGAACAATTTTGATAAACCTCTCTTGGCAATTAATGTGATTCAATAGGGATAATTTTCATAAATATCTTCATTTCACCTTTGTTTTTATCTGAACAACAAAATTCTGAACAAAAGATGTAATCATCAATTTTCAAATGTCTCTCAGATACCAGGTTTGAATCAGATCTTTGAGGTGCAAGCTTCCTTTTATTTTTATGGTTAATTATACAAATACTTTGGAGTAAGTGACAGCAACTGAAACTACAAGAAGGTCTTTTGTTGTTAATGACCCCTGTGGAAAATCATCAGAAAAACGACTTACTTCTATTGGTCTTTTCTTGGCTAAGATTCCTAAAATACTGCCGTAGCTCTACGTACCTAGGTCAAAGTTGTTGGAATTGAACAGGAATTCTGGTAAGTAAAAAAACTCTGGGATAAGTTCTTTGACATCTGCCATGTTGTGCTTTGATGCAGAATACCAGGCCTCGCGCACACTGTGAAACATCCGGTCAGCCAGGTCAAAGTGGCCACCCTGGGGGCAGAATGGAAAGGTTTTATTTCACCTCTATCAGAGAACCATGCCTACCCCGCAGCTTCTGTCTAGTTCAGGGAATTGAAAACCTCAAATATGCTTGGTGACATTTCAATTTCCCATTCTCCTCTGTTAAATAAGCAAAAATTATAAATAATCACAGAAAGAAAATTAATCTAATTCTCTTTGGAGTATTCTTTATAAAGGAAGCCCAATGTATTTGTTTTATAATAAAAGTGAAATCCAAATATAAGGATCTCAAAAAGTCATTTAAAATATTTGTTTTTAGAGACATGGGAACACTATAGGAAAGTATGAGTTTTTCCCTAGTTTGATGATGCACTTCTAAGAGAACATGTTAATTAAACCATCTATTGTTAGACATATTCAATTTATATACATGTTTTCCTAATGTATACATTAACAGGACATCCAAATTCCCACACCAATGAGAGTTAAATGAAGAATTTGGAGAGGTGATAAAAGAAAACGATAGACTTATACAAGAAGTTCAAATAGAAAAAGAATTTCTTTTGATGTGTAGCCTTAAAGATATACTACCCTCCTTCAAGCAAACTCCCTATGTTGTGTTTTAAGTGAAGATGGTGCATCTGTCATAGGATGCTCACTGCAGAAAATACCAAAGTCCATCCATTGGCTGCTAAGGCCTGCCCCAAACTGGCCCATTTCCTTTCTAACCTCACCCCTCAGGACTCTCCCCTTAACTTATCCCAGTCTGCACACGCTGGTTATGTTGGTGTTCCTCAGACATCTGAGGCTCATGCCTGCCCAAGGCCCTCGCATGGGCTCTTCCATCTACCTGGAGACCCTCAACTCCCTCAGGAGTTTTTCAGAGGAGACCTGTTTTTGTCCACTGTATTTAAAACAGCATCCTGCCCTCCTTTGCTCACCAGTCCCCACTTCCCTTGAGCTATATTTTTCTGATAGATTTCTTCACATTTAACAACGCTTCAGGGGCTGGTGCTGTGGCGTAGCGGGTGAAGCTGCCGTCTGCGGTGCCGGCATCCCACACGGGTACCCATTTGAGTCCCAGCTGCTCCACTTCTGATTCAGCTCTCTGCCATGGCCTGGGACAGCAGTGTAGGATGGCCCAAGTCCTTGGGCCCCTGTACTCGCGTGGGACCTGGAAGAATCTCCTGGCTGCTGGCTTAGGATCAGCACAGCTCTGGCTGTTGTAGTCAGTTGGGGAGTGAAACAGTGATGGAAGACCTCTCTCTCTCTGCCTCTCCTCTCTCGGTGTAACTCTGACTTTCAAATAAATAAATAAGTCTTAAAAACAAAATTTTGTACACTACTAAAAAAAAAACCACTTCATGATTTACTTCTTTATTGTGTGTGGCTCATTCCTTCAACTACAATATGTAAGTTCCACCAGGAAAAGTTCTTATCTTTGCTCACTGATGTCATCCCAAGCACCGAGAACAGTGCTTGCCATGTAGTAAGTATTCAATAAATGTTTGTTGAATAAATGAAAGAAAGCATGGAGAAAACTAATTGTAACGGAGGAGGCAGTAAATGAGCTGCACCATAACACTTCTTAAAAAATATTTGTTATATTAAACCAGTCAGGGCTGAATTTCCCATACCTGGGTAGAAAATGTATGCTACTTAATTATTTGAGGAAAGCCCCCCCGCCGGCACTTGCTTATTCTAATTCTCCTTTACTCACCAACTTTGGTTCATTGACATTCCATTTTAATTCTGTTTAACCACTTTATCATTAAAACTCCACAGGACTTCTTGTAAGGCAAGATAACGGCATGAGAAAAAAAGTGCCAATCTTAACTAGAAAGAAGGCTTGAATGAATGTAAAACTCCAAACTGAAAGTCTTACCTGTAGCCTCAAGAATATCTGGGTGAAAGGCTCCATCCTTACAAGGTAAGAAGCCACAATCATTGCAGACGAATAGTGCGTCCCATAGTGGTATGCTGGAGTTTCTCCTGTGAAAGGACATGAAGAGGTAATTGAAAGTAAGAGAGGAAAAAAAAGGAAAATTGTGATTAATGAGTTTGGAAATGTTAGCACATCTGATAACTGAGACTACACAGTTAGTACTGCCATTTGGTGCAGGAATGCTTCATGATGGCACCACTGTTCCTCACTGGCAATATCTGGCAGTATCCAAAGTAAGTATAATTCAGTGGCCTTTCCCCAAAGCTGAGCACTGCTACCATTTCATGTTTTGAGGTTTATTGTAATAGCTGCCCCTTGACAGCAAACTGTTTTCCACCAAAGCAGAACAGTGACTTATAACTACTTATAACTGCTTTTGTGTTAATTTCTCTAAATTTTTGTCTACGAATATGCAATCTGATGTATTTTTATTACATATTCTACTTCACAGAGAGAAAAAGAATGTGCACAGGAATGCTAACAGGCTTACATGTAGGTTTTTTTCCTATCCTTTGTGTTTGTTTTGTCTGAGTAGGAAACACAAAAATGTTGAACATAATAAATAACAAGTATATGAATTTATTGATAATGCAAAAAAGGTTCCATAAAGAACCTCAGTAATATTAAAAGAGAGCCAGTTTCTCACAGTGTAATCCCTAGACTAAACCCAACAGAATCAGAGACAGAGGCAGATTATGCTGGGAAATTTCCATCCTGTATGAACCATGCACACTGTTTTCTGCCAGAACTCTGGCAAGCTGCTAAAAATACCTTCTAAGCATGGCTGGAGCTGGCATGTAAAACCTGGATTCCCTTCTCTAATAACCTATATATCTGCACATATAGCACATCAATAGATGAAAGATATGTAAGCAATTTGAGGACAGGTACAAGGATGTCAGGGCACTAAATGGCGGCTTACTTTAGAAACTGAGTCACAAAGTCCAGTGACAGAGAAAGATGCTCACCATTAGGATCCTCCCAGTCTTTGTAGCGCTTCTTATACTGCGCTAACCGTTCATCTGTCTGCGCTCCCATTGGCTTAGCCAGGTTTCTAAACGTCTTGGGATTAGTAAGATCCACCTCCTAGAATACAAAATGAAACTTAATTCCACGTTACTATACACCCTCCATGCTCATCAGCATGGACTCAGTGACTGGTGAGTGACGACAACGTATAAATGAGTGAGTATCTGTTAAGTCCAAAGCAGGAGCCCTAGACTCCAACACAAGGCCACGGACCTACTGCTGATCGCGTTACTTGAGAGACAGGCACAGGGCAGTTTGGGACTTGATTTAGTGTGAAGACAACTGCTTTGCAAATTGTTTCACATAGCAGGGCACTCAGGGTTCAGGTCTGGGGATGAGGAATGAGAGGGAAAGTGTGTCTACACCTTGGCAAGGGCACAGCAGGAGGCTGTGGACACCAAAGCTCCAAGTCACCATTATCATCACCCCCATAACCACGGATCAAATCTCCTTTCAGTGACACCCCCTTCCCCTCTCCCATTTCACTCCAACTGCATTTCTGCATGATTTCTTCCTAGAAGTGATATAAACTACAGCACTCAGTAATAATTCACTCACCCCTGGAAGACAACATCCTAACAGATCAAGTGGCTTCCAAATGAAATGGATTCTACAGCCGACCAGAGATTACTTTAGAAGCTCTTCTCTAGCTGACCTACTTCATGTATTTGAAAGGAAACCAAAAAGTACTCCCTGAGGCTTTAAAAGCAGAAATTTGAAATAAGTACTTAGCAGATATTTAATCTGTGCCCTTTCTAAACATCTTAGGCAGGATAAAGTGATCCACATTTACAAAATTAAGTTAGTACACTTGCCTTCTCAAAGTCTATATGCAAAGTACTTCATATATACATTTTTGTTAATTCAATAAACTTTAGAGAGCATGCTAAGTATCAGTTATTGTTCCAGGAGTCGGGAATAGAGGGAAACTTGTAAGTCTGTATGTTCAAGGACCTTACAATTGAGTTAGGGCAGAAAAATAGCACGACCACAACTCGCTCTGAAACAGGGCACCATAATAAAAAAGGGGGAAGAAATACCATGATACACAGCTACAAGGCAAAGTGGGAACAGAAGACAGAGCTGAAATGAGAGCCTCTAGAAGAGAATTAGCCAGGTGGATTAACAGGCGGAGAAGATGTGCACGGAGGGTGCTGGGGTGAATTCCAGGCAGGTGGGGCTGCACGAGAGAAACTACTGCATGAAAGAGGAAACAGGGGTATCCCAGGATAGCAGTGCTGGGAGTGCATGAGGGATACAGACAAGCAGCATATACAGAAGATGGACAGCAGACACTACATAGAAAAGATTGCTGTACTGATGATTTCAACTCTCTCCCAAATACTAATGAGGACTCACTGAACAATTCCAAATAGGGAGAGGCTTAATTAGATTTGTGTTTTCGGAGCTCTCTAACGTAAAGAGGATGTGGTGGAGGAAAGTGGGACTAGAGCAGCAAGCTGGTTAGGAGGCTGCTACAAGGTCTAGTGAAAGATAAAGAAGGCTGAAAGAAGACACCAGCAATGCTGATGGAGACAAAGGATGCTGGGAAGAAACTTGGCAGGTAGACACGCCTTGGCCACTGACCAGACGTGGGCAGCAGAAGTGTCATCGCTAGCCTTTATGCCAGCGTGGATGTTGGTGCTATTTCCTGAGATGGGGACTACAGAATGAGGGTCAAGAATGGAAGGTTCACCAATGGGATCTGAGAGGTTCCTGTCATAGAATACCTAAATACATGTTAACACAGTTTTCCACTTCCTCCTCACCAAACTGCATTCTTTTTTGGCCTCCAGACCTCTTTAAAAATCTGTATTTTCTTTTAAATTTCCCTTATTGAGTTAAAAATAATCTTTGCACCTGACTTCCTCTTTTCTATTGTATTTACTCAAAAGTGCATGGGGTGTGCATGGTAAGTACACAGCAATCTGCAGATTCTCCTATCAAATGTCCTCACCTGTGCCTGCTCAGATGCACCCACCTTTCATTAGACTAAAATTCTGAGGACAGAAGCTTCATCTTTCTTCCTAATGTGTCACTGTTTAAATCTGTGATAATACAAGCAGCCTTGATTCTAGTGAATGAGGAAGTCCAGGAATTTCTGAATTTTAAGATGAACCTTTTTTGTTTGTTTATCTAAGATCGGGGAAGCCTCTTTCGTTTTGCCTGTCACTGTGTCATTTCACAACTTGTAAAACTGCTACCAGAAAGGAGGCAGAGGAAAAGTGGAAAGTTAACACTCATGAGCACCCATTTGCTGTTGATCTTCAACCTTAAGTCATGCACATGTTGAATTTTTAGAAATCTCCCAAGGCGTCTTAGAATAGTAACGAAAGCTCCTTTTATGTGGCAGGAATATTTTGCAGAAGATTCACTTCCCATTCTTCTAGTGAACAATTCAAATTTCACTGACAGGTTCCGACATCCACCAATAGATGCAAATTATTTAGCACTTAAGGAAATTGAACAGGGGCCGGTGTGGAGGCATAGTGGGTAAAGCCGCCGCCTGCAGTGTCGGCATCCCATATGGGAGCCAGTTCAAGTCCTGGCTGCTCCACTTCTGATCCCACTCTCTGCTATGGCCTGGGCAAGCAGTGGAGGATGGCCCAAGTCCTTGGGCCCCTGCACCCATGTGGGAGACCTGGAAGAAACTTCTGGCTCCTGGCTTTGGATCAGCACAGCTCCGGCTATTGTAGCCATCTGGAGAGTGAACCAGTGGGGATAGAAGACCTCTCTCTCTCTGCCTTTCCTTCTCTTCTCTGTGTAACTCTGACTTTCAAACAAACAAATAAATCTTAAAAAAAAAGAAAGTGAATAGACATTATGAATTCATGTCCAATAACCAATAAGTGGATGAATCAACTAAACTTTTTATATATACAAAAGAAAACTATTTTCATCTTATGGAAGGAAGTGCCTGCATCTGTAGAAAATAGTAAACCACAAACAAAAAAAAATTTGGGCAACTGCAATATGTTTTAATTGTCTTTGATAATGTGTTCCATGTGGGCAATATGATTTGAGATTTACCTCTGAGTCGTAATCTGCAAGAATCCAGGGGAATACAGGATACTGCATGAGATCATTATATGATCTGCCAGCCAATGTGTTCAAGTGCATCAAATACTGGAAGTTGCTGATTTCACCTCTCTTGGGAAAGATAATAAAGATGCATTTTAGAGCAATCATTTATTTCGACTATGTTTACTTTTTAAAGCTTTATATGCAAAATAAAGAACAGTTTCTTTTTAACAGATTTCAAGAAACAGAATACTTTTGTTCCTCAATAGAACAAAAAGAAAATGTCTTCTGTATGGTATAATACCTTCTGGATGACAAAAGTGCTTCTAACTTTATGACTTGTGCCTTCTAAGTACAAATTGCTATGGAAGCTCACATATTCATTAAGCTTACCTCCCATCTCTGAGTTACAGACTTCTCTCCAACCAAAGTGCTCAGCAACCCAGATCTAAACAGAAAATGTAATAAAATAAATTGCAGGTAATATAGTTTTAAATCTGGGCAACTACAGAGTTGAAAAATGTAAGTCACTGGTACAGTAATTTTTCAAACTACAAAGAATCTGTTGACGGGTCATAAAATCAGTTCAGTGGGTTGTGAACAGTATTTCAAAATAGCATAGAATTGAACTTAAGCACATCAAAAGACACCACATACAGTACAAGGAAACATCGTCTGTGAGCTTTATTTTGGGAAGGATGACTCTGTATGTCCCCGGAGGTAATGTGGTTACATGTTTTTCTGTAAGTCACGGTCAAAAGGCTTGGAAAGCCCATGGTGCTTGTTCTTTCCTAAATGACTTTAACGATAAGCACTACCTTTTCTTCAAGCATTTGGCCTTTGTCCTCAGGTGCTAAAGCAGCTTCAGAGCAATCAAAGTGAGTCTCGTGTCATAATGTTGGGTGCTTTAGGCCTCAGAGCAAAATCTCTCTGCCCTCCTCTCACCTGTTCTCCTTTTCCTCTCTGAGGCAGGCCACAGAAACTAGAATTTATATTCCCCAAGTCGGGTCTTAGAAACTAAAGATAAATGCTATCCTTTCCCCCTCCATCTTGGAGCTGGCCATCAAGGAATTTTCTGACCTGCCTTAGTATCTGACCTGATACTAGATCCTACAGTCCCCCCTCCCCCACTTCCATACCCAGGAAGAAGCAATGCTACGCGGAGGCCAAGAAGAGTCTTGCTGGGTTTCCTCGCTTAATGTATTAGGCTCAGATCACGCCCTTTTGGTCTAGGCACATTTCAACACCTCGGTCATGCTTATACTATGAAGTCTCTATAAAAACCCGAGACGTACAGGTCAGGGAGCTTCTGGGCAGCTGAACAAGTGCAGGCTCACAGGACTGTGGGTACTCATCCGGGGGTGGGAGGGTGCCAGCCCCCGACTCCACGGGACAGAAGCTCCTGCCCTCAGGGCCCTCCCAAGTCTTGCCCTACAAATCACTTCTGTTTATTTGCACCCTTTAAAATTCCTCTATTAAAAAAAAAAAAAAAAGTGTCTCCCTAGGTCCTATAAGCCACTCCAGTAGTTTAATCAAGCCTTAGGAGGAGACTGTAGGATCTTCAACTTACAGCCAGTCAGTCAGTCAGACGTTCTGGAGACCCAGAGACCTGACCGGCATCTGAACTGAGGCAGGCTTGTGGGTCCGGGCCCCCGACCTGTGGAATCTGATGCTGTCTCCAGGCAGACAATGCGAGATGAGCCGGGTTAAAGGATGCCTAGCTGTTGTTTGCTGCAGAACTGGCTGCCTGCTGGTGGCGAGATCCCCATACCTTTTGGGATCACACAGAGGCATTGTGTAACCGAGACTGTTTTTCCAAAATATCCTCAGATCACTGACCTAGTAAACCTTTTACTTTTTACTATATTCTCCATGTATACAGATCCAAGGACATTTAACTGGAATAAATGAAACATACAATATTATCTACATAGTAGGTATATAGTTCATCTTCTATAAGATATACTGGATAAGCGGAATGAAAAGTATGAGTACTTTGTAACAGGAGAGTCACTGTTCAGAGAAATTTTACATTACATTTTTGGATAATAGATATCCTTCCTTATTATAAAATCCTATTTAAGATTTATCAGGTTTATAATATTAATAATTAATTACTGGTCATGGAATCAGGGGGAAATTTTTTGACTTTATGTTTATCTTATCATCTGAAAGGAAAGCAACAGATTTGTAAACCTTAAGTCTTAGTATAGACTACACTTTTATTTTATTTATTTATTTATTTTTGACAAGCAGAGTTAGACAGTGAGAGAGAGAGAGAGAGACAGAGCAAAAGGTCTTCCTTCTGTTGGTTCACCCCTCAAATGGCCACTACGGCTGGCACACTGCGCCAATCCAAAGCCAGGAGCCAGGTGCTTCCTCCTGGTCTCCCATGTGGTGCAGGGCCCAAGCACTTGGGCCATCCTCCACTGCCTTCCTGGGCCACAGCAGAGAGCTGGACTAGAAGAGGAGCTACCAGGACAGAATTCGGCGCCTGACCAGGACTAGAACCCGGTGTGCTGGCACCGCAGGCGGAGGATTAGCCTAGTGAGCTGCAGTGCCAACCTAGACTGCACTTCTAGACAAATTCTTTCAATCAGGTAAATATTCTATAGAGAAATGGTTATGATCATTCCTAAACTTTGTAAGACAGGAGACAACTGAAAAAGAAGATTCAAGTTGGAAATGACTTTCTACTTGTTGCCTCTGAGCTTTTAAAAGGTCTTCAACAACTGTCAACTCAGCATAGCAAGAACAGTGAAATAGTAAGTTTAAGATCATCTGGGCAGGTAAAAGAAGCAACAGATTGTTCACAAGTAGAAAAAAGCTGAATGGGCTTTAAGGAAACTTCTCACTTCCTGTATTTATGTTAACAAGGACACAAATTACTAGGAACAGAAAATGTTTCTGAGATTAACAAAAGTATATACATATATATTTTTTATTTTATTATTTTTTAAATTTGATAGGCAGAGTTAGACAGTGAGAGAGAGAGAGAAACAGAAAGGTCTTCCTTCCATTGGTTCACCCCCAAATGGCCGCTATGGCCCCCGCTGTGCGCCGATCTGAAGCCAGGAGCCAGGTGCTTCCTCTGGGTCTCCCATGCAGGTGCAGGAGCCCAAGCACTTGGGCCATCCTCCACTGCCTTCCCGGGCCACAGCAGAGAGCTGGCCTGGAAGAGGAGCAACCGGGACTAGAACCTGGCACCCATATGGGATGCTGGCGCTGCAGGCGGAGGATTAACCAAGTGAGCCATGGCACCAGCCCAAAAGTATATATATTTAACATTTGTATTTGCTAACCTTTGGCTAAAGAAAAATTAAAGTAACATAAAGAGAAATCCATAATTATTTATATGCACGTAGATTGGAATCAAATTTTATTTACTAATTACAAAATCCTTAGTAAATTTTAAATTATTTTCTTCTATGCTGTAACAATTGACTTCTAGCACAAAAGCAATGCTTCTCTTCTACCAGATGACAGAAGACGAGTAGGTACTGAGTAGCTGTAAATGAAGCTGGGCATAAGGATTCTTAAAACGGGAGTTTTACCTAGAAAGGCATTCTAAGATTACAAGCAGCTGGGGCCGGCGCTGTGGTACAGCGGGTTAACACCCTGGCCTGAAGTGCTGGCATCCAATATAGTCACCGGTTTAACACTTGGCTGCTCCACTTCTGATCCAGCTCTCTGCTATGGCATGGGAAAGCAGTGGAAGATGGTCCAAGTCCTTAGGCCCCTGCACCCGCGTGGGAGACCTGGAAGAAGCTCCTGGCTCCTGCCTTCAGATTGGCGCAGCTCCGGCCATTGTGGCCAATAGGGGAGTGAACCAGCAGATGGAAGACTCTCTTTCTCTCTGCCTCCCCTCCTTCTGTGTAACTCTAACTTTCAAATAAATAAATGTCTTTGAAAAAAAAAAAAAAGATTACAAGCAGCTGTAAAAAGCACACATGAATTCCTTATAGGTTTAAATTCATAAAAACAGAAGTTTAAATTTGAACACCAGAAAACAAAATTAGAAAGAAAACCGGGCAATTTGCAACAAATATGAGAAGCAATGAAGAAATCTTCATTACAGAAAAACTCCATACAAATTGATATTAAGAACTCAAATGGAAGAGGGCAAAACATGTGAACAATTTACAAATAATGACTTAAGATAGCTAACACACATATACAGAGCTCAAGCCTATCAGCAATTAAAGACATGCATTTAAAAAATGAGAGCACTGTATCAAAGCAGTAAACTTAAAAATTCATATATGAAGCTGGTAAGTATCTATTGAGACAAGTAAACCTATTCAGTAATGGCTGACTATATAAAGCTTATGTAAATTTTACGGCTATCAAATTGGTTTTATGTAAGAAAATTCTTAAAATTCATACCCTTTATTTTACTGAGGGGACTCTACCCTAACAAAATAATGAGGAGTCACATTTCTAGTATTATGGTAAGAAAACCTGGAAAGATGAAATATCGAAAACTATGAGAATGAATGATTTAAACATATGATGACCAGATAGCAAATAAGTTATGTTTCTGAAGAATTTTTGTAATAATGGGGGAAATATTTAAATATAACACTGGAAGAACAATGAAAAATTTATATTTAGAATATAAACACAATTATATCCATAGCAATATCCTTATGTTTAAAAGGTTAGAGCTTCCTTCTAGTTTCTAGTACTTATTTATTTTTTTATCACCACCACTGGGAAAAAAATGCTCATTACAAATATTGAATAACACCATCCAGATACGACATATCCTAATTGTATGACTGAATTACAATGTGCAAGAAATACACTACCTACCCCTGCTCCACGCTTGTGTTCGGTCGCTGCCCAGACACAGACTCTGAACTGTCTGTCAGGGAAGGCACTACAGCCAAAAACCTGGAAAATTGAGAAATAGCATAAAATTGCCAATGAAGTCTCAGTCAGGATCCAACGGAAGTCACAGAAGGGGGATGCGTTCAGACCTCAGCTGCTGCACCTGCCCTCCCTCTCAGAAACTGCAGACCCAGGGAACGCGCAGCCTTTAGAACACTCTCTTGGCTATGAGAAAGAGTAACATGATGACATCCACAGCCAAAAAGAAAGGCCCCTAGCCAGATCTGTTCTTCAGGATTTTTACCTTCGCTGTCACATTACCATTAGAAAAAGCCCTGCCATGTCAATTCCCAGGAACTGAGTCAACATAATGAAGTGCTGGAGAGCAATTATCAGCTAACTATTCATGTGACAGCAAGTACTAAGGATCGTTCAATACATGATAGGACAGACTCACATGAGGACACGTGCAAGATATAACCTTTATGTAACATTGTCATAGTTTTTTTTTCAGAGTTGCTCAAAATGTCAGTTCAAGTCCTTTAAAGGCAATGGACAATTATGGGAAAATTCCTGACAGGGATGATGTGGGTCTTGAACTTGGAACACATGCCAGAAATTTCTCAAAGATAAATTTGTAGCAGCTTCTACCTGACAAGCAAATAACTTCCTACCATTGAAAACAATGTCACCTTTAAAAATTAATGCTTGAGTAATAGTGAATCTGGGTCACTTTACCCAGGAACTCTTTGCTTAGGTGAAAGGAGTTCTGGATTACCAATCAATACCCACAAGCCCTTTCTCTGAAGAGCCACCCTCCTTTCCCAGGCACATTACTGTACTGCAACGATAAGCAACGGTGCATGGTGTTAGTTATGCCGTAACTGAGGGACTGCCAGGACCAATTCCATTCTCCAAAGACTAGGAAATACTTTTCCTGGATCTTATCAGTTAGAAATGGCCTTTTTTTTTAAAGATTTATTTATTTTATTTGAAAGTCAAAGTTACAGAGAGAGAGGAGAGGCAGAGTGAGAAAGAGAGAGAGAGGTCTTCCATCTGCTGGTTCACTCCCCAATTGGCTGTAATGGCCGGAGCTGTGCTGATCCGAAGCCAGGAGCCAGGAGCCTCCTCAATTGGATGGTGCAGGTGCAGGGGCCCAAGGATTTGGGCCATCTTTTACTGATTTCCCAGGCCATAGCAGAGAGCTGGATTGGAAGTGGAGCAGCTGGGTCTCAAACCAGTGCCCATATGGGACGCCAGCACTGCAGGCGATGGCTTTACCCACTACGCCACAGTGCCAGCCTCAGAAATGGTCTTTATATTCACTTATCCAACAGAAGTATCTTCAAATATCATGGATATGTACTGTTTCCTTTAAAAAGTAAATTCAGGAGCTGGTGTTGTGGCATAGCAAGTAAAGCCATTCAACTGTGATGCCGGCATCCCATATGGACACTGGTTCCTGCTCTGTCTGCTCTACTACCAATCCAGCTCTCTGCTAAAGCACCTGGGAAGGCAGTGGAAGATGATCCAAGTGTTTGGGCCCCTACACCACATGGATGAATCTTCTGGCTCCTGGCTTCAAATTGGCCCAGCTCAGGCCTTGTGAATTGGTGGATGGAAAATCTGTCTCTCTCTCTCTGTAAACTCTACCTTTCAAATAAATAAATAAATCTTTTTAAAAGTATATTTCAAATACACCTTGCCAAAGATAAAATATGCCTAGATTAGATTAACTGCTTGTATTTGGTTTTGTTACTTTTTCAACAGTGAAAGTATCCAATTCCCTTTCCACCACGGGAGAAGACTGTCATGTGAGTCTCTCAAGGCACTTAGTCCCTGTATTCAGTAGCAAGGATGGCACTGTCTCCACTGTGATGAACATGAAGGGAGCTTGTAACAGATAGTTTCATCATTTATTTATATTTGGACACAGGGCTTATTGATGCCACTTTTTGGGGAACCTGCTGCCTGGATTCAGCCACACCCTGCCTTACTTCCAGTAGCTGATCTGGACGGCGGGGTGGGGGGGGGGTGTCCTAATTCCCCTAAAATCTTTCTCTCAGGGCTCAGGGATAATAGCAGTATCTGATGATCTCTGCTGTAAGATATCAGGAAGAAAAAAGGTATTTCACAATAGAAATGGAAATGCCTCATTTTAAAAGTTACTTAGAAGAATCATGTTTCAAGAGGCTGGCAAAAATGAAACAAATATTTTCTTTACAGATACTGACTCACTGATCTACATTCTAGATTTTTAAAAAACCAGTAAAACAGGCAACAGCTTCCCCTCCCATCTCTGCCTATGATAGCATATCAAGTACTCCCAATAAAAAGACCTTTGATAGACTTTGTTTCTGATTCCTTTCTGAAAAGCAAGGAGGTAATTCCGTCCATCTCCAGAGAAAACTTCCACAGCAATAGGCTGAAATGATCAGAGAGAAAAACATTTAGAAAAACACAGAAGTTCATGAGTAAGCTATATTTTAACTTTTCCACTACAAATTTTTACAATGTTGAAGAAGTAAATTTGTTAAAGAACAATGTTAGAGTCATGAACCCCTGCAGATTAAGCTACACCATTAACAGATAGATTTTCTCATTCTGTGATTTCTTAAATCTTTATAATAGAATAATGGTAAAAGGAAAGTAATTATAAAATTATAATTTTGTAAAATTATATTGAGGAATTCATTTTTATATTAAAAGACATTTAAAATATTGATTTGGATATCTACAGGGAAAGATGGATAACAAAGATATTGCCCAAATTTTAAATTGTGTCTAAAAATAAAGACATACTGTTATGTATCCATGTGACTAGAATTTGTCTAAAGAATAATATGAATCCTATTTGTGTAGAAGGTTTTCATGAGATACTAGTTTTAAAATAATGCAGCTTATAAATATAAATGCTTACTGCTAGTGAACCAACTCACCTGCAGGAGGTACCTCCTTTTATGCACTTCCTTGATATCTTCATAAGCAAAGATGCTGCAGGTCCTCTTGAGCTGACTAGGGCCCTGTCTGGCTCCTCTAGGGATAATTGGCTCATGCATACTATAGGCAACCAAGAGGAAGAGGATAAACAAAAACACAGGCAAGAGATAAATTCTCTGCAAAACAAGGGCTGTGCTATTTTCAACATATGAATAGGAGGGGCACACAGAAGATCAAAATTTTTGGCTTCCAAAAATATGTTTAAAAGAACAAATTTTCAGCTACCAGCAAAGAACCATCTTTGATGAATTATAGAAAAAAAAAAAACCCTCAATGCTGTCAGGACCAAATTATGTATCAGGCACAGCCAGCACACTGTCTAAATCCACATTTAGGTCAAGAAAATGCTTTAATTTCTTTCAAAATCAGAAGAAAAAGTGAATACACTTGTATCTATCTTTATAGCAATAGTCACAAAATATAATTTTTAATATTTCTGTATAAAGGAAGGGCCCATTAAGTCATACTGTGGTCTTCACTGTTGTTAAAAGTAACCATTTGAAATATTTCCTAGGAATGAATTACGGAGGCCATTTCTACATTTACCAGCGCCAGGCATTCAAAGTGGTAAAGGAAGAGAGAAGGCCTGTTGGATTTCTAAGACTGGAGCTTATCAACTGCCTTGTAGTTCGTCCGTCTTAGTTTCCAACACTCTAGCACAGGAGTAGCAGAAGGCAAGGAAGATGGGTAAAACCCAGTTAATCCCAGCTTGGGCTTAAGTAAAAGTGCTTTTAGGGGCCTCAAGAGTACTCATCTGTGACAGCACTGTGCATTGTGGAGCAACCTGCATTTACAATTATATATATACAATTGTGTATATACTAATTTTATGTATATCAATTGTGTATATATTAACATTTTAAAAGAAGCACAGTTTATGGATTCAGATTCAATTCATAAATATATATATTATCATATAACAAGGTGCATGATACTAGTCATTCCTGACAATAAATTTTGTTTAGTTTTCATTTTACTAAACATGGCAAATTTTTTCTTTAACGCCCTGAAATAATTGAGTATTATTCTTGTGAATATGTAATGATGGACATACAAACTGAGAGATAATGTAACCCAGAACACAATTTTTGGATTTAAGAAATTATGCAAGTATATTTTCCATCTTTTACAGAAAGTTCATCATTCATGTACTTACTTTGGAGGCAAGGTTTCAATATCTCTTATTTCCCTCGTTGCTGTCATGGTAAAGCCATCAATGACATAAAAATGCTCTTTACCAAAAAGAAGTAACCCCTCACTTGTATCTAGGCCCTGAACTCGGGCACAACGGTACATGTGTTGGATCTGTAGAGAAAACCATAAATATTTATTAATATGGCTTTTTAAAAGCATCCAGATAACTTATGTTTTTTTTTTTTTAATTCTTCTATGTCAACCCCTGAACTTGGCAAACTAAATATGAATATAAGCATGCTAAGAACCAGGTTAGGCTGAGGTCAGATTTGCAGCTGATGTCAGTAAAAGCAAACAGTCATGCATTTCCATTCCTCCACCTACCCAAGCCATCTCTCAGTCCTCAACAAACACTTCCTAAATGCCAGGCACAGGTGTGCTAGCTTTCACAAGCAATGAACCAAAGTTAGAGAAGGTCCCTGCTCTCTCCGGGAGAGGACAGCCACAACAAGCTTGGCAGGAGAAGAACCTGAGTTGCATGTGTGAAGAGATTAGAGCAGTATCATGCCCCACGTGAGGGAAGATGATCTGTGGCGTGAAAACGGTCCACAGGGCCTGCTCACTCTGGGTGAGCTCCCACTTCTCTCACTTCACCGCTACGGAGTCTGCTGAGTTTCCTGCTTCCTCTGAGCCTCTGTGCATCCACTGGCTTGCAGTGAGGGTTAGGGAGCTAGCAGTGCACACAGCGCTGTTAGGAACTGCAGGCTGCCTTCTCTTTCACATAGCTCACAGTCCTCCTCTTTTTGTAAGAACACTGAGCTGGAAGAGCAGAACTATTCATCCCCCACCTGCATCCCGCCTCCCTGGCAGACGGCGGTGCCATTCTAAAAAGCCAAGCTTGGCAGAAATCATATTTTTCTCATAGGAGGAAAGGTTACTCAATCTCTCAATGTAACTATTGTTTTCTTCTCAAAGGAGGCTATCCTGTTCTTAGCCAAAATCCTTCCTTGCTTAAATTCAGTTTAACATGAGTCAAGGAAAAAAAATCAGCAAAGAAATCAAAGTCAAACAAATGTCCAATAAATGTCAGTTTTAACACACTTCCTGCCCTAGTCAAACTTGAAGCAATATGAGCAAAAACTATACACAGGGGATTAAAAGTTTTAATGAACAGAAAACAGAAAGGTAGCAGCTACCCAAGGTTGATGGGGGGGGGAAAAAAGGGAGGGCAGGGGACCAGCAAGATGTTGATCAAAGGGTATAAAGCTTCATACACACTGGAGGAAAAGTGTTCGTGTTCTGTTGCATTACAGGGGGACCACAGTTAATTATAATGTATTATATATTTCAAAATTGCTAAAAAAGACTTAACATTCTTCATACACACAAACACACACACACACACATACACATCAATTGGTGAGGTGCTGCATATGTTAATTAGCTTAACTGAATCTTACTATAATGATCAAGATCAAAACATGGTATTGTGTCCCATAAACACTTGTTTTCAAATTCAAAATAAAAATCTAAAAATAAAAAAGTTTTAAAAAATGAAACTATTATAATACATTTTCTAAAATATCACAATGTCAATTTTCATTGCTATATATGTACCACTTCAGTAACAGAAGGATAGACTATTATAGAAAAAATCTGGATATACTTTTTAAATAACTCTATCAAAGCATAATATACACAGAAAAATGTTTCTAAGTATATAGTTTGGTGAATTTCCCAATGCTAAATAAAATATGGTGTGCCCAGCACCAGACCCACAGACACAATATCCCCAAACCTCCAGGAGTCTCTCTGGGGCTTCCCTCTAATCTGATGTACTTTCATATTGACATAATTTGTTTTTTTCGATTTTCATTCAAGATTACCTAGGATTTACATTTTAACTGGATTGTTTCAATTATACCCTGATTTGTGGTTCCTATTTCTTAGTGGGTAAGATCTCTAGGGTTATATCAAGGTCTAACACAACAGGCAAAAAGAATGTCCTTTATACTGAGGTTTGGATAATAGTTTGAGCGTCTCCCAAAAGCTCATGCATTCAAGGCTTGCTTCCCAAAGTCCTTTGCTGATGGTTAATGGATTATGGGGCTGGCACTGTGGCCGAATGTGATAAGCTGCCACTTGCATTGCCACTCTGCCATATCAGAGTGCTGGGTCGAGTCTCAGCTGCTCCATTTGGAGACCTGCACGGAGTTCTTGGCTTGTGGCTTCGGCCTGCACCAGCTCTGGTTGTTAAGGCAGAGGGGGAGGTCGTTAGGTGGGTAGGGATGAGCAGACAGGAGGCAGCTCTTTCTAGAGGATAGGACATAAAAGCCAAGTTTGGGTCTAGCCACTCCCAGCTTTCTGCTTATCAGATGGTAGACTAATGGGACTGCCTGCTGTTGGACTGTGAACCTCCAAAATCTTGAGCCAAAATAAACCTCCTTCATTCCTAAGTAGCTTATCTTAGGTATTTATTCGTAGCCACGAAAAGTTGACTAATACACTTTAAAATAGATGATACTCCCTATACATTCAATTCCTTCCAGCTTTCCCTCCCTTTTCTTCTTCTCTCCTTCCCTTTCCTTTCATCCCCTTCTTTATTTATTCAACCAATTACCTTTTCATTCAAAGGTAAACTTCACTGGATACCTATTATGTGTCTGTGACTGTGTAAGAAAATGGGATAAAGCTGCCAGGGCTGTGGCGCAGCAGGTTAAAGCTTTGGCCTGCAGTGCCGGCATCCCATATGGGCATCAGTTCAAGTCCCAGCTGCTCCTCTTCCAATCCAGCTCTCTGCTATGGCCTGGGAAAGCAGTAGAAGATGGCCCAAGTCCTTGAGCCCCTGCACCCACATGGGAGACCTGGAAGAAGCTCCTGGCTCCTGACTCTGAATCGGCTCAGCTCCAGCCATTTGGGGAGTGAATCAGCAGTTGGAAAACCTCTCTCTCTCTCTGTAACTCTTTCAAATACATAAAATAAATCTTAAAAGAAAAAAAAGGAAAATGGGATAGGAAGAAGAAACTGAGCCTTCCTATAAGGATCTTACCATTTAGGGGAAGAGACAGATACAGGAACAAATAATTATGACACAATTATACAGATTCACATATCTAAGAAATTTGAAAAAGCACAGGGAAGGGTATCCAAGTCTGAACTGGAAAGACTTCATTGGTCTATCATCTGACAAACATGGTAGGAGGTGGAACACATGCAGAGGAAGATGCATATGGCAAGCCAGAAAGCTGGGAGTGGCTAGACCCAACTTGGTTTTTATGACCTATCCTCTATAAAGAGCTGCCTCCTGATTGCTCATCCCTGCCCATCTAAAGACCTCCCTCTCTGCCCATCTCCTGGACTCCCTAATTGGATGCAGGTTCTACCCTTAATCCATTAACCAGTAACATTATCCACTAACCATTTGTTTTTAAGATGCGTGTGACAGAGAGAGCAAGCGAGCAAGCTTCGGTCTGCTGGATCACTCCCCAAATGGCCTCAACAACTAGGGCTGGACCAGGCCAAAGTTTGAGTATTACTAATAGCCAGATAAAGGGCTCAAATGGGAGTTACTAGGATAGAGATCATGGTATTGAAAGAGAAAGGGGCCTATGGGCAGAAGAAACATTATAAGTCAACTGCAGAGTAAGGAGACCCAGGGGAAGCAAAGAGTTACAATGCAGAAGTTGAGGTTTCAAGGCAGAGTCAGTGTTATCAGCCTGATGGGAGGTAGGAGACAGAGCCAGAAACAGGAGAGCAACACAGTCGTCTTCTGTGGGTGGAGAACAGGGGTTAGACACAAGGCTGGAGGTGAGGCATAGATTGACTGAGGCTGCTTGTAGGAGGGACCTAGCATTACAAGGTATAGGAAAAGATACAATTATGGGAGTCTAGAGAAAGATACAATGCCAGACCACTGAAAGCATGGCTTCCATGGCTTGGAAAGAAGTAGGGCAGTGCTTCAGTCTAATAAAGTTAGAGAGGAAGATGGTGACTTAGGTGCAATTGTTAACTTTGTACCTGGTGAAACTTTATACTGTTTAGTGTTCAGATGGATTAGAAAACCTTTGAACTTGAGAAAAGTAGAGTAATGAACCCAAATGGTTCCTTAATACTGTATTCCATTACAGAGACTAAAATATTTATCTTCCTCAGTCACCCTATCAACTGTCTTGTAACATGATACCTAAACACAGTCTTCACTTCTGAGAAGCACAATACCTTTTCTCCTTCCTCCAACAGGCGCAGCAAGGTGGCATTGTCTGTTTTCTCCTCCTCTTCTATGGCGCTGGCCTCAGCAACCTGGTCCTGGAGCTGCTCCTGGTTCTCCTCATCTCCTCCGTCAGGTGCAGATCGGGAGCGTTTCAGAGGAGGCTTGACCAGACCTACAGCATGACGACCAAGATGGCCACGTGACATTGTGCGGGTCATTCGGGGGAGCCATTTAGTCTCGTGTAGTCCTGCCTGTACATTTCTAATTGGAGAGAACCCTGTCAGGGAGGCAGCAGAGTTCTAGTGGTTGGCAGCACAGTCTTGGGAGTTAAACAGTTTGTGTCACACTGGAAAATTATCTGCTGTTTATGGACCTCAATTTCCTCATCTATTAAACTGGGACAAAAACACTGTCTTACAGGATTTTTGGAAGACCGAGTGAGGTCTTCCACAGAAAGCACTCGGCATCATACTTAATACACAATAAATTCTCACTAAGTGTCGGATGATGATGATAGAGAGCTTGGCAGAATGAATAGTACGAATACTGTTGCTTATACACAAGTGTCACTGAGGAGACACCATGAATAAATGAACAATCACAAGTGAAAGTAGAGACAGCAAGTTACAAACATAAGAGATACCACCTAATTGGAGGGCTCATAGGGACAATTTCAACCCTCAATTCACAAGTAGTGTGGGGAGCAAACCGGACTAGACTGAGTTACTGGAATTAAGACTTATTCTATGCATCTGCTCTCCCACAATATGGCGCTGGGAGAGAAGTAAACAGCTTCCGCACAGCTGCCTCCAGTTCAACCAATAAACTGTAGGACTTGCTCCTGATTGGAGAGCAGCGTACTCGGCGTGTGGGCAGCCGAGTTAGGATTGGCGGAGGAGGACTATAAAGGAGGAGAGAGACGGCATGCACCAGGAACATCTATGGGGAACATCTAAGGGAACCCGTGCAGCCCCCGAAGAAAGCCGGCCGGCGGAGTGCCGCTCCCCTGCGGAAGTGGGGAATGTGGCCAGGGGGAACTGTCCTTCCACGGAGGTGGAAGGGACAGTAGCCAACCCGGGAAGAACCAGCAGCAAACCCGGGGAGGGCCGAGCAGACAGAAAGAACAGCGCAGGGTCCTGTGTCGTTCCTCCACGAAGAGGGGGAGCGACAAGTAGCAATGTGGTTTTTCCTATATGAATGAACTTAGTCAAAGCATTAGGGCAGAAAGAACAGGAACAGAATTCTTTATAATATAAGGACAGATTAGGGAAACATTTTACTGCTTACTTTTTGATAACAGGAGAAATTAAAATCAGCTGGTGACAGTAACTGGTGAGGTCCCGAAGTAAGGGAAGCCCTCAAAATACAGTCTACATCACATATTTCATTAAGTTAATATTCCTTAGTTGTACCATCAATAGTAATGTTTTTCCTGCTGGTAACAGATGCTCGATGCATTTTGGAAAAGCTGCCTGCCTGTTAAGAGTCTCATTCTTTGACCATTTGTTATTGGCAGTTCTGTTTGCCTTCAGAAGAACCTTATTGTTGTGTGATAAAGAGTAATCAGGAGAGATCAAATCCTACTGAGAAAGGCTCACAGCTGGTCTTAATGAATAAAAACCTCTAACTCTGTTAAGCACAACAACTTGAAAATCATAGCAGTTATGAAAGTATTTGTGGTTTTAGTTCAATCTGAGATTAGGAAAATGAGGCCAGAGAAGCTAAGTGTCAATGACCCAAATAATCTAATTTCGCGGGTTTTACTTTGGCTTATACCCAGTAACTACAGCTTTGAGGCCAACTGAAGAACTTAACTCATGCCATGTCAACAAATTTAGGAGGCTCTCACCTCTGCTCAACTACTAAAAGTTTCACAGATTCTACAAAAAATGTTAAATCAATTATGAAACATGAGGTAATTCATAGGCATTACAAAAGAGAATAGGTATATTCCAATAATGGGGAAAAACCATTCACAATTTTAGATGGTGTTTTTTGTTGACATGGTCACATACAATTAGTTTTTCCCACAGTGAGCTCTGAAACCAGTTTTCAATTTAGTAACTTAATTTGAATACCCTTAGTTTACTAGCTTCTAATTATACCTAATTTGTTCTCTAGGGCTTTATTTTCAGAAGCTACCAAGATTTCTAAATTTGTGGTGAATTAGAGGCCTAAGGAAGTTAAAACAAGAGATTGAGTTTACTATTGGCTGACTCCTCACTTTGTGCTAGGCCTGGACTAAAACCTATTAAGGTGAGAAGAAAGAATCTCTGCCTGAGAAAGTCTCATGAATCAGGAGTAGAACAGTAGTGAAAAATCACTGAGATTAGGATCCCAGATCTGAGCACAGTGCAATCAATGGACAAAGGAGTCTGAGAGGCTTCAGAGCAGAGTGATGAGACATGGGACCAGTGTCTTTGAGACCAGGTGGCGTCGTGCGGCAGCTGTGGGGCAGGGAGGAGAGCATTTCAGGCCAGGAGCACATCTATGTAAACTTACAGAATCAAAAAGCCCATGGCTGTTTCAATCAAATGCATCATCTTCTGAGTTCCCAAAGTTTAGATTTGGGATCTCTCTCAGTTCACAGGGAAAAAGACCATCATTTCTTACTGTTGGCTGGCACACAATGACACATTTAGTAGTTACTGCAATTTTATATAAATGTTTATTTAGTTATTAGGGCCTTAACTTTAACTATCAAGTGCCAGTGGGCATTCTGCCAAATATAATAAAAAACATTATTGTGCCAGGGGGTACATTCCATTCCTCTGTAGCCAGTGAAGACACGGGAATCAATCTTTGAGAAGGGTGATAGGGTAAAATGTGAATGCTCGTGAGGCTGGCCCTGCTGACTGCAGTTGCGCCTGTTTTCATGTAAATTCGAGTGCAGAGAATGCTGCCAAGTGATTTTCTATCACAGTCAAGGAGGACGGCTGACCTCTGACTTTGGCGATGGTGTCTTCACCATGCTCCGGTTCTTGCTGAGCGGCTTCCCCTTCGGAACTCTCCACAATGGCATCTTGCACGATGGCGGGGTTGCCCGAGGCTAGTCGCATGTAGTACTCCTTACTGTCGTAACTTACCGCTCTTCTGTACCGGGCAGGTTTCTAAGAGGTAATGGAAGAAAATGACTCAGATGTATGCCTTCCAGAATTAAAACATAAGCTTGGAGTAGGATCTTTTTGTGTTACCTTGTTTTAGGGGTTTTTAACCAGATCGGAAATACACACAGTAAATCCACAAAGTTTTGGGTTGAATTTTTCTTATTTTGAAATTCCACTGACTTTTAAAGGATGTATGTAAGAACAACAATTTAAGCAGTTTTGTTCTTCCCCAAACAGAAACAGACAATTTCTAGCCAAACAATGATTCCTTGTTAGTACAGTACATCTTCACTAATGTGTCAGAAAACCTCTTCATCCGGCTGACAGAGAGAATGCCCACCACTGAGGAGCACTGGGTTACCGGCTACTCTCTGGTCTAAGAGGAGCCTGGAACTTGGCTTCCACTCCATGTAAGCAAATAAGGCCTACAGGTCTTCTCCACTCAGTTGGAAAAATCACTGTGAGTGTTTACTTCAGATACTTGGGGGTAGAGGCTACTTCCATAGTCTGGGCTTTCACAGTAACTCTGGGAATGGCCAATGCCTTCCACAGATTTTTCTCAGTGAGGCCCCGACATGGAACCAAGTTAGCTTCCCACCAGATGGCGCTCACAGGTTGGCCTGCCACTTATAAGCTAGTGGCTCGGATTTGCTTAAACATGTCCATCGTTTGTGGAGTGAGAGGACATAATCCATAAACTTACTAACTAAATGAGTACAGAAAGAACATGTGATATGACTCCACTTCGGAGAAGAAATTATTACCTAGAAACATAAGAAAAGATTTAATGGTTTGGCATATGATACAAGAATATTGTCTTAATAATCTTTATTCTTTAGTCTAAAAACAGGTTCTCCAATTGACACAATTTTTTCTTAAAATTATAGACAATGGGAAATTAAGGTCTAAAATATACTACAAAATTTAAAGCCAGAGGGAAATGTTTATTATGTATGTAGGTTCTCCAGGTCAGAATGAGACACAGACTTTAGATTCAGAATTTTAAAAATTATGAAACTTTTTATAAACATGTTTTAAAACCTCTCCTTCTAAATATTAATTTATTTCTCCTCTCTTGGAATAAGAATATTTAATTACAAAGATTCTACTATCTACTTCCTCTCTAAACTCAAGCAGTCAGTATGTATCATCTACAAAATGCTTATGTCAAGCAATCTTTGTCTCCTGTTTAAAAAATGATTTCCAACTAGAGTAGAAAATGTGCCTGTGTAAGTGGACTACGTAGACTGAAATATGGAACTAATTTTTTAAATAAAAACAAGTATCTAACCGAAGCCACATTATCCTTTTAACTCCAGTATAGAGGCAAGGATTAAGAAGAGTTATAAGTGAATGGAGAAATAATATGTAGCAAATGGAGATGGAAGAATATTATGTCATAGCAATTAAAATGATATAAGATAATCTTACAGTTGCGGAAGGATTAATCTAATGGGCAAACCTGTAAGAACACTGTGATGTTTTTAAAAATGAACAGAAAGGTAGTAAAGTTTGTTCATAACAATCTTCTGTATAACAAATATCTTCAACTCAAAATTGCTAACATTGAAAAGATGAAAGCATAGTTAGTGATGGGCAAGACAATGAATTAACAGAGGTGGGAAGGCCAACTACTTGTTTACTGACTTCCTACACAGACTTAAAACTTGAACTACAAGAATTTCTCCCCAAATATTTTGAGGTACATTTCTGTGTTCTGAAGAACTTCATTTTTACAGGATTATGTACTCAATTTTTCTGGAAAATGAAAACAATGATAAATTTTTATACTCATTAAAATAAGCTTGAAACTATATTTTAAAAAAGGTTATTGTACACTCTTGGTTCTGTTTGATTGAAACAAAACTTGTAAGAGGGTACGCTTAATGTTCTCAAAATATTTAGTAGAATTAAAGAGTAATTGAAAAAAAGCCAAAGTTGAAGATGCTAGGCTGCCCATTACTAACATGCCTCCTAATGGGTGAGTTTCCGTGTGAAGGAAGCGATCCGCACGTCACAGTGAGAGCAGTGACTAATCAGCCTGTTAGTGAGCAGCACACAGACCCTAGAAGGGGCTAATGAGAACACAGCCGAGAGCAGCACTGCGTCTCAACATGAACAAACCAGCTTCTCAACTCCAAGGAGCTTACAGAGAGAACAAACTGGAAGCCAGTCTTGTACGTTAGTCTAGTCTACCATGCACTATACGATAAACAAATAAAAACCAAACAAAAACAAAAACAAAAAACCTGCAAGTAGTTCACATTCTTTTGTGGTGATTTGTGGTTTACCTTTTGAGGAATGATATCATCGGGTGTCTCAGGCTGTTTACTTGGGATCTCAGACTGAAAACAGGGTATTAAGTATAGACATATCAGAAAAAAAACATAAAGAGGAAAACAAAAATAAAAGTGAGGACTGCATGAAATATGGAAGATGTAATTACTCAAAGAAAATTCATAATTACTGAGCATCTTACAGTTATTTTCTCAATGGTTAAAAGCGGTTTTAGGTAAAACTTAAAATAAACCAAAAATCTCTGTCTACCGAACAGGACAAACTCTTAAAAATCACAGACACAAAACTTCAGCACGAGCTGCCACTGTTGGGGATGATTTACAGGCAATTCTTTCTATGAAGTCCAAAGAAAACACACTGAAATCTGGGTAGCAGAACCAATGCCAACTAGTATCTTCTGTCTTTCTTTTCTGGCACTTTTCCCCAAATCTGTGCTGGAGGAGCAACTTGCTCGTTCAAACTAGCACCATTCCACAGAAATCACAAAATGTATTGTTACCGAAATAAACATCTTCTCACGAAAGTCCAAGGGCCTTCTTACTGTTCTGCCATCAGAGAAAGGCTGAAAACACAAAGCAGACTGGATCCTCAGCCCCAGATCAAAAGCTTCTCTAAAATGCTTTTAAATAGTTGCTTGCTTAGCAAGAAGGCACCTTGTGTGGAGCTGCAGTATGTGGCTTGTGCACATAAGCACACAGATAGCTAAAGGCAGACAATAATGCAGCAAGAACCATTTCCACGTTGTTTTTCCTTTTCATGGTTATATCTAGAGATGACTTCTGTACCTTTCTCTACAGTAAATATGAGCAGACAAAAATTTTTCACAAATGTTTGCTTTTCTAGGCAGATAAATTTTCAAATGCTTAACATGGTTTTAGTGAATCTTTCTCCTTATAAGTATACTTCTGAAAATGTATCTTATACTGCAGAATAATCTTTAAAATATATTTCAATGTTCCCTATTCAGGGGGTTGGCTATATAGGTATAGTATATGTATTTGTTAAAACTCAGTGGACCACAATAACATAAAACAAAAGCATTTTAGAAGCAACAAGAGATCAGGAAACTCAACATTAAGAAAAATCACTGAATGGTACATTTAAGATTTGTGTGTTTCTCAATGTATGTAAAATTTATCCCAAAAGAAGTTATAAATAGATATTAAACTATAATTAATGATATGCAGAAGTGTTTAGAGGTGAAGAGTACTAATCTACAACTCACATTAAAGCTAATAAAAAAAAAAGAGGTAGACTGCTAGATAAACCAATATGACAAACTGGAACAGCTACTATTCTCATATCCAGCTTTTATATTCAGTATGTCCTATTTTTATGTCCTCAGCCAGAAAGTGAGTAGGATCCATCATTTATATTCTTCAGTTTTTCCTGCAACACATGGTACAGTGCTGGCCTAATACGCATCCCCTGATACAATTACTGAGTAAGTAAGGATGCTGTTTTACTAAAATGTCCAGCATTTAACAGCAATAGGCCAATGATTTCAGAATTGCATGGTTCCATTTTATTTTAAAGGGGAGCACTAAATTATTATTACAATTATGCATATATGGAAATAGAAGTTTTTTGAAGTCAGAAGTTCTAGAAAATAATTTTAAAGTGCTTTCTTTCACTTCAACTTTTTTAAAATGCTGGCAATAAAATTTCACAAATAAATTGCTTAGTTTGAATGCTGTGATGTCTCTGTATTATATAAAAATACACGTGGAGGCAGCCACAAAAGATTCACTTATTTAGAAAAGGAAGCTTAAAGGCTGTCAGTTAGCCTCCTGCCCCAGAGTAACCTCTTATTAAAAGATAGGAAGCAAGATTTTACCTTAAAGATCTCTTGCAAAAAATAGCATTTTTTGATATTATTATTCCGTAACTATAAGAGGGACTACAGAAGTAAAACCTAGTTTAGTATTTAAGTATGATTTTTAGTGGCAAAATATGAGATCTTATTTTTCTTCCTTAGGATTCAGAGCAATGAGAGAATTGCTTTGAAACAAGCAAGTTTTGTGTTTTGATCATCTCCTAACACAATTTAATGCTTTAGAATGGTGTAATATAGAATAAAAAATTAAACAACACTACAATTCAATATAGCCATTTTAATTATGAAAATTACCTTCCAAGAAAAGTCACTATATATGAGAATAGAGAATTTCCCATATATAACTAAATTTTCTTGGGCTTTAATAATTATTAGTTTTCCTTTATTAAAATAATTTTAGCTGATAAGCTTTCAAAGCTTTCACATCTATAGCAAATGAAACACTAAAATACGTTCTTTATTCTATAAACATTGAGTTTAAAATCAAAGAATGTATCACTAACAAGAAATAAAACCAGTAGCTAGAAAAGTAATCGCCTGGTTCATTTCCAACACATGAAATGTTTTAAAACAAGAAGGTAACTGTAATCATCACTCTCCTTCAGCTTGAGTGACAGGAATAAAACATACAATGCTAGTTACAAAAAGAATATATTCTTAATAAATAGGGAAAAAGATAAATCATCCTGTTCCACGTGAAGCGTGTTTTACCTATCAGGAGTCTTCAAAAGCAATTTTTAGGTCAGTAAAAAATCCTTACACTGCAAGAAATCCTTATAATATTATATTTTATAAACATGCATGCAAGGAGGGCAATCCATTTATGGGAGTTAAAAGTGAATAACTGATGAATCTTAACTCTGGGAGGCAACACTGAATACAATTCAGGGTAGTAGTGGGTTTGCTATGGGTATGGAACTCGCTTCCCATGAGCTCCTTTTATAATCCTGGAAGCAGGGCCCCAGTAATTTGTATTCATGACTTTGTACTCTGTTCCTTACAGAGCTCTCTCCCACAATGTATAAAATTCAGGGCCCATGAAGTTTTCCTTCAGCCCTTGTTAGTGGAAAAATTTCAGAATGAGGAAAATTCTACAGAATGCTGAACAGGAAGCAACAGGATAATCCGCAACTTAAGGAAAACAGAGTGCGGGTCTTCCATTCACTCAGCGTTCATTAAATATGAGGGATGCCCTCTGTTAGCAACAGAGACAAAACTTAGGTGTGGTTTCTCTTTGGAATACTCATTGCGCCTGGATGATGTCACAAAACAAGCAATCCTGAATCATCTTCTTCAGACTACTAAGGGACTACTGCCTCCTACTCATACCTTTACTCTACCACTTAGTAGCTGTAATCCAGAAGGCGTTCCTTAATTTTGCTAGGTTTCAGTTCTTTATCCTAAAATTACAATAACAGTATTGACTGTATTTCATAGGGCTGTTACAAGACTTAAAACTGCACGTAAACTGGTCTGCGGAGTCTAGCTCATTGCACTAACTATAGTCGTGGGCTGCTTAATGATAAGACGATTTCTGAGAAATGTGTCTTCAGGTAGCTTGGCCTTGGATGAGTATCACAGAGTGTACTTACACAGACTACATTACCAGGTGTTATAACCTAACGGGATCATAGCCATTCCTGTGGCCTGTGGCTGACTGAAACGTCATTATGTGGTGCTTAACTGCACTAGTGCCTCTTGTTTCATTTTATGGTAGAAGCCAAAGGGATACCAAATGCTTTTAGTTTTTGAAATGTTCTGCTTTCATCACTGCCAGATTGCATAGTCCTTAAGATAAAAGTGGATTATTTAATGGTGTTTCAGATTTACAGACGATTATGAGCTACTAACACCAAAATAAAAATTATTCATTTGGAAAATTTCATTATAGCAGATTAACCTTGACTCCTGCATGAACTATGCAGGATGCATTCTACATTCTGTAGGTGTTTCCCCTTCTAGCCCAGTTTTTCCCTTTATGTAAGCATATCTTCAGCATCTCTCAAAGGCCTTGTATATTCAAATATGTAACCCATCTGTGAAAAACAGGTTCCAGATGGCACAGCCTTATTTGTGAGGGTGTTAGATTTCATAGGCTGGTGAACTCCTTGGCTTAGGGAAAATGCTGATGATACTAGGGTGGAGGGTGAGAACTCTCAATAGGCTGCTTTGCTTTTATCTCATGAAGAAGTTTCAACACACTTTTATAAACCAATAACATTTGTTACAATAAAAAGTACGATAAGGTAGAAAATGTTATGGTTATTAGAAGAATAAAAGTATATGCCTCAGTTAAATGAAAATGGGGAGTTGGTCACAGGTTTGAAAGAGCATGTTTATTTTATATTTTGGTACTCTTGAGTAGATTCAACGTAAATAAGTGTTGATTCCATGAGAAATATTCTAATATTTTATAAATAATTCTAAAATATTCTAATATTTTAAAAAGTTTATTTATTTGAGAAAGAGAGAGAGAGAGCTCCCCATCCGTTGGTTCACTCTTCAAATGCCTACACTGGCTGGATATGGGACAGGGCAGAGGCTGGGAGCCAGTAATGAAATGAAATCGAGGTCTCCCAACATGGGTGGCAGGAACCCAGTTACTTGAACCATCACTGTTGCCTCCCAGGGTCTGCATCAGCAGGAAGCCAGAGTCAGGACTGGATCCAGGAAACAAACTCAAGTACCCTGAAGTGTGATGCAAGCATCTTACCTGCTAGGCCACACATCTACCTGATGTTTAAATTCTTAATGAATTATTGTCTGGGGAGTAATTAAGAAAAGGAGGTTATACTGATGCTTTGGCTTCATAAGAGTAAGTACTAGTAAGAGGCTGCAAATTTACGAAATGTTTTGAACTACAAAAAAATTATTATAGTGCTCTAAGGTAAGGTATATCAAGTATGGCACTGTTGACAGAACTTAGTTACTTTGAGAAAAGAAGACTTTAGGAGAACTATCTTCAAAAATCTTAAATATCTATTTGCAGGGTCCAAGGCCCATATTCTTCAAAAAATTTACTGTAATTTGAAAAGTTATGATTATATACATTTTTGAGGTACAAAGTGATACTGTACTTTATGGACAGTACACCATCTGGGATGATTAGCTGAATAAACACAGCCATCACCTCAAACACTGATTTTCTGTGATGGTGACATCTGAAATTCTCTCCCTTGGCAATTCTGAAATATATATTACTAACATAGATGCTATTCTGTACAAGATCTCAAAAAATATATCCTCCTGTTTAACTGAAACTACACTTTGACCAGCATCTCCCCGTTCTGCCCACCCTGGCCTCTGGAATTCACCTGTCTACTCTGTGTCTGAGCTTGTTTATTCTGATTCCACATTAAGGTCGTGTGGTCACATGGTAGGTGTCCTTCTACACCTTATTTCACTTAGCATTATGTCTGCCAGTTCACTGTTGCAAATGACAGGACTTCCGTCTGTATTAAGGCTGAATAGCATTCCACTGTGTTATTATGTATACCTCATTTTCATTGTCCAATTATCCACTGATGGACATTTAGGCTGCTTCTGAGACCTACCTTCTAGCCTCAGGACAGAGGTCGAACCAATCAGGGAAAGATAAATGGAGTCAGAGACTTGGGAGAGGAAAACAGAGGCATTACAACAATTTGAGCTGCCTCATATTATATAACCCAAACTCCTTAGCGCTTATTCCATGCCAGATACTAATCTAGGTTCTTTACTATTTTTAATTCACTTAAAGCTCCTAACAGCCTATAAGGTGGAAATATTATTTTAGCTATTGTAGGCATAAGGAAGTGGAAACCTAACGCAGCTCAATGACCTGTATCTAGCTAGGAAAGTGGCTGAGCCAGGGCCAGGTTTCACACCCGCAGGCTTGCCGAGGAACCTGCGATCTAAGCCACTTACCACGCCGTCTCCCTATTATATCATCTCATTTTTCCTTTTATCACCACTGCCACCCAGACACGATCAATGTAACATGGTTTCTTTAACCTGACCCAATAAGGAAAAACGCTTACCAAGAAGTTAAAAAAAAAAAAAAGGGGGCTCACAGAGTCGTTGAGTTTTGCATACTCACCGCCACGTTTGTCTCTTGTTCTGTTTCTGGCACGTAAGGGTAATGGTTATAAAACATATCGTTTCGCACCATTTTTTTCCTCATCCTGCAGGGCCCTTCTGTCATCTCCAACATCCATTTGTCCAGATGGGAACCAATGGGGGGACCCCACAGGCCTCGCTCCCGCAGCAGCTCACACTCGATCTGGCACCACTCTTCTGTCACATACTTCAGGGCGTTCTGCTGACGCTGGTGGAGGAAAAAGAGTCCAAGTCTGTTTGCAAGCAAGAGCAGGGCTAACGATGAAAAGCCTAAAAATAACTTAACATTAGATCATTAGCTGGAAACAGACACATCATTTTAGTCAGTATTATAAAAGTTACATTGACTTATAGTTGGAGTAAGCTAATGATTTTGTGAGAATGTGGGTTTTGTTGTGGTAACCTAACAAAGTGATGATTTTAGCACCAAGTAAACAGCAGCTTCATCCAGGCTAGAGCATGGAATATGGCGGAACAGATAGCAGGAGGAAATCTGTTTCTCTGGCACAGTAAAGATGGCAATATTACAGATGAAAATATATTGCAATGGTTAGTCCTGTGAGTTAACAAATGAACATGGTATTTTGAAGATGAATTCCCTACCCCAATAGTAAAGGAGCTACTCAAATATGGACAGGAGGAAATCAAACCAACAAACAATGCCAACAAGCTGGATTCCTGGTAAACTTCCTAAACATTTCCAAAGATTCTCCATGAAGAATATAAACACACAGCACTGAAGGGGAACTTTCATATGAAAATCAAAGAAAAATCATATTCTGCCAGCCACTGGGATGGACTCAAACCATTTAGTTAAATGGAAATTATGATGATCTGATATAACCTTGTGCTATGTGTCAAATGATAAGATAAACAATATTTCAATATTTAATGATAATAACTAACTTACCTGATGACTAATGGAATATAAGCATATAATTTAAAACACAGGCAAAATAAAATTTTCTAAAGCTACCACCAACAGTAAAGATCACTCAGTGAATAATCATGAAATTACATATCATAGTAGCATTTATGTGCCTCTGAGAGGGAAAAACGCTGTAGCGTCTAAGGAGCTAGTGCCATGTCTATAAAATATCAACCGCAAACCACTCAGAAATCCCCAACAGAGCAGCTACGATGAAAATTGAATTTATTTTTCACTGACATAATCACCTAGCACTCACAGTGTACAATAATTTTATCTTGCAAATTTTTACTGTTCTAAAAGGCTTCTCAGAGAATTTGATGCATATTTTCACAATCTTTTGCTTAAAAATATGAAAGGATAATTCTTACATTTTTATTTTTGTTAGGAACAAAGATTTGCAGTATGTAGGTAGTACATGTCAGTTATGCTTATTTCTAGTTTGTTGCTTTTTAAAATGCAGTTCGCTTATAGGAAATAAAATTTTTCAGCCATAAACTCAATGGTCAAAGTAGCTGATGGTCCCATCGACCAATGAAGGCAGTTTATCTACATGCCCCTAAAATGAGCAGGAGGGTATCAGCAGAAACACAGTTCCTATACACCCAAGGGATGTAAAACAAATCATCCTTATGATTATGAATTCTTACCTCCTGGTACTCCTTATATTGAGTGTCTACTAAGTCACGAACAACAGCAATGTGTGTAAACATCCACTGAGAAATCTCCTAACAAGGAATGGAAAAAGAGTCTTAATATTTCATGGATTTCCTACAGAAAATGAGTTAATTTGTCTTGAAATTGATGATGAACAACTTGATAAGAATCTGTCAAAAGTACCCACTCTCAAAAGCACTACAGAAAGCAAAGGCAAAAAAAAAAACCCTGAAGAACTGTGTGATGGATGCAGATCTGCAGTCACCCACCCACAAGTCCCTTCCAAGAAGGCCCTGCAGCCCCAGCTCCTGGGTGCTGTCAGCACCAGCAGGGACTGCTTCCGCTGCGGACAGCCGCAGGGGAGCCCCAGACCCAGTGACTGGCTGGCTTGGGCGGAAGTCTTGGCCATCTGGGCTCAGTGCAGGTCAATTGTAGCAGGCCGTTTTGACCACAAAGGTCCATTTAAGGCGACCAAAGATGTCTCTGCACACACACTGTGCCCAATTTCGCTTCCTTTCTCTCTCTTCCTCAGGTATTGAGCCTGTTCACTGCCCTTCCCAGTATAAAGACACATCCTGCACTCTGACTGCATCTCAGAGCTTGCTTCCTGGAAAACCCAACCTGACACCTGAGGTGACTGATGCACACTGTTTCTCTCACTGAGATTCTGGGAAGATGAGGGAAGTGTGATAAGGAAGAAGTTAAAGTTGGAGGCAGATGAGATTTAAAACATCAATCACATGAACATTCATCAAGATTTTAGGAACTACAAAAGCTTTGCAGTTCTGCTATTCCATAAAATCTATATACTTAAATAATAACTTTGCAAGTTGAAAAAAATTGGAAAAAGTATTCATAGTCTGTTTATATATCAATTGCTGAAACTCAACGTATGTCCAGTTACAAAAAGACTGTAAATACACAGCACTTACAAGACAATTTCATCTGAATAAAATGGGAGAAATTCTCATAACCTAGGTTACTTCTCTCTTCTAAAGCAAAAACATAGAAGTCCCATGTTGAATCATCTGCTGTACATACTAAGTATATTATATAAAATTCTACTACTAAACCATGACATACAAATTCTATGAATATCATCAGTGAAACTAAACAGTGTACCTGGGTGGAAAGACTGTGTTTATTAAGACCACTTTCCTTTCGGTTCCTTCTTGATCCTGTTAACTTGGAAAGACCAAACCCGCTGCTGACGCGGGACAGTTTGGACTGCGTGGTGGGCACTAATGCTTCTCCTCGACTTATGCATTTCTTTTCATGGGCTATGAAATTAAAATTAGATTAGTTCACAATTTCTTCACATACTTAGCAGTTTTAATTGTAATACTTTTGCATCACACCTGCAAACTCCATCCTTGTACAGTAGTTCCCCTTTATCTACGGCACCACTTTCTGTGCTTTCAGCTACCTGTGGTCAACGGAGGTCCGAAAACGTTACTGTACTATGACGAGGGAGTATGATATTTTGAGAGAGAGATGGAGAAATAGAAAGCAATGACAGTCATATAACTTCCATTATCGTGTATGGCTATAAATCTTGTATTTTATTATCTGTTACTGTCGTTAATTTCTTTTTAAAAAGTATTTATTTTATTTCAGAGGCAGAGTTTCAGAGACAGGGGAAAAGAGAGAGAAAGAAGAGAGAAGAGAAAAGAGAAGGAGAGAAGAACGAGAGGAGAGGAGGGGGGAGAGAAGGAGAGGGGAGGGAGGAGAGGAGAGGGGGAGAGGAGGGGAGGAGGGGAAGGGAGGAGAGGGGAGGGAAGAAGAGGGAAGGGAAGACACAGAGCGATCTTTCATCCACTGGTTCACTCCCAAAATGGCCACAATAGCTGGGGCTGAGCCAGGCTGATGAGCCAGGAGCCTCATCTGGGTCTCCCATGTGGGAGGCAGGGAATCAAGTACTTGAGTCATCTTCCACCGCTTTCCCAGGAACATCAGCAGGAAGAAGGATCAGAAGTGGAGCGGCTCAGATTTGAACTGGCACTCACATGGGATGCCAGCATCACAGGCAGTGGCTTAACATGCAGCGCCACAATGCTGGCTGGCCCTGTTGTTAATTTCTTACTTCACCTAATTTAGAAATTAAACTTTATCATAGTTTTTTCATAGAGGGAAAAACATAGCATATAGAGGGTTGTGCACTGTCCATGATTTCAGGCATGCACTGGGGGTCTTGGAATGCATCCCCTGTGGATAAAAGCAGCACATACTATAGATGTAGACATTTCTTTTAGATATCACATATTATTTGCTAGTGATCTTATTTAATGATTACTGCTTAATAATGGTTGTCATAGTTGACACTTTATAGCTCTGAAGTCACATGCAAATCTATTTAACTGTAATAACTTTCTCTAAAAATAACAATTCATAATCTTATATCTAAAACCTTTGCTATTGGGTATTCTTTGGAATTCAGAAAGTTTTGGATTTTTAAAAAGGCTGTCTGATATATATGATACATTATATAATGCCAACACAGAGTTTAGGGTAATAAGCCACAATTTAATGCATTAGTATTACCACAGTAAAATATATGAATATTCACACCAAAGAGGAGGAAAAAAGATTGGTTAGGTTTTGCTACCAAGTGAGTTTTGGCATCCAAATTAATGAAAAACTCTCAGGTTTTCAGGGCTTCCTGAGGTTGAGAATTATAGATAGGGGCTTTGGATTTGGAGCCAAGAGAGTGACCAATCTCAACATGTGAGCAATGTATTATTTCTGCAACTACAGCTGCCTGATGTATAATTTATCTTAGAAGCTAAAAAAGAATAATAATAATAAGAAAAGCTGAATCTCAGTTTAATCATTCTTGAACGGTTACGCTGTACAGATTTTCCTTTTCTACTGCCATCACTGTAGCCCTGTGGGAATGCTATAATTACGTATCTGAAGTGTACCCACGTTGAGACAGTCACCTGTAAGTTTCTAAGTCACATGATCTCTCTAGGTCTTCTTTTTTTTTTTTTTTTTTTTTGACAGGCAGAGTGGACAGTGAGAGAGAGACAGAGAGAGAAAGGTCTTCCTTTGCCGTTGGTTCACCCTCCAATGGCCGCCGCTGCAGCCGGCGCACCGCGCTGATCCTGGCAGGAGCCAGGAGCCAGGTGCTTTTTCCTGGTCTCCCATGGGGTGCGGGACCCAAGCACCTGGGCCATCCTCCTCTGCACTCCCTGGCCATAGCAGAGAGCTGGCCTGGAAGAGGGGCAACCGGGACAGAATCCGGCGCCCCAACCGGGACTAGAACCCGGTGTGCCGGCGCCGCAAGGTGGAGGATTAGCCTATTGAGCCACGGCGCCGGCTCTCTAGGTCTTCTTACCTAAATGATTCTGCCAGCACTTCAAACCAGCTTCTTCAATGAGCGGCCTTGCTATAGCTATGTCCACGTGGCCTCTTTCATTCACAGGCAGAGTCACTTTGAAAAGCTCCTCCAAGACTTGTTTCTTACTATGTATCAGTTCAGTCCAAACTCTGTTGACAGCTTTTATGAGAAGCTGACGACCTAGTAAATAAAAAAGAACAGGCACGTGTTCAAAACAAAATGTAAAATCATCAACAGGAAATGATATGGTTAGGTTAGCTCTTGCCAGAGGGTTGTTGGAAAAGACCACGTCCAAGTCCTGGATTGCTCTCTGGTTTCATGTCTCTCCCTCCCCTATATGCTCCTGCCACGAGATGATATAGCCAGAGGACCTTCTCCAGAACTTGCACCACGCTGTGTGGACGTTGTTTCCAGAACTGAGAGCTAAATAAACCTCTGTTCTTTGTAAGTTATCCAGCCTTGGGTATTTTGCCACAATAATTGAAAATGGACCAACACAGTATCATTAGGTAGCTGTAAATGCCAAGTTAGCATCTGCATTTCTACTGTTGCAAATGTAAATATCATCAATTCTGATCAAGAAATGTAGAGGGCGAGTAGAATCAGTGGTTAGTGCTTCACCTGTCCTAGGCTAAGGCTCCCTGAGCATGCTGGTGTACGGACTGCCCTAAGAGGAGAGTGGTTGTCAAGGCTGGCAGTTTCTGAAGTCAATTTTTGGTTAAATTTTAAGAACTGGAAATGAAATAGCAACAAGAAAATGCCACGAATCAAGGTAATTACCTTCACTAATATCTTGGCTGTAGCCACCATCTGGTTCAATGTCAGAGGGGATCATAATGTGCCATGTAGTCATGCGAGCTTCTGCTTCCAATCCAAATCCATCCACGTTGCTGAAAAATTTCAGTTTAAACTGTATGTAGCTGAAAACTGTAATGACTAAGACATTCTGCAGAAATAAGTAAATGCTGGCTCCATCACAAAGTACCATTACTGACAGAAACATTCAGTAGATGCACACAAAAGGACTTCTGGTTTACCATGAAGATGCCATTTTAAGGGGGTGATTTCTTAATATTTTAGATATTTTTTATTATTAATGTTTTTACCAAAAATTACTAAAAAAGTTGACTTAACGAAGGACACGGTTCTGGAATGCATGTGTCCTCTCTCTAGTCCCATCTCTCAGCTCTCTGCTCCAGCAGTGGTGGAATACTTGCAGTTCCCCGATGAGCTATCTCCCTCTGCTCTCTGGGCAATCACATAGACTGTTCCTTCTTCCTAGGCACTCATCTCCATTCTCTTGTCCATCTCTAGCAGCTCAGCAGGTCGTTCTTTGAGTTTAGGGGCCTCTGTTATGTGCCCCCAAAGCAATGTGCTGCTTCTGGACACTTAGTGCACCTGACTGTTCTCCTTTCAAGAGGGTAGTCCCTTGGTCAATCTTTTTTTTTTTTTTTTTTTTTTTTTTTTGACAGGCAGAGTGGACAGTGAGAGAGAGAGACAGAGAGAAAGGTCTTCCTTTGCCGTTGGTTCACCCTCCAATGGCCGCCCCGGCCAGCGCGCTGCGGCCGGCGCACCGCGCTGATCCGATGGCAGGGGCCAGGAGCCAGGTGCTTTTCCTGGTCTCCCATGGGGTGCAGGGCCCAAGCACCTGGGCCATCCTCCACTGCACTCCCTGGCCACAGCAGAGAGCTGGCCTGGAAGAGGGGCAACCGGGACAGAATCCGGAGCCCCAACCGGGACTAGAACCCGGTGTGCCGGCGCCACTAGGCGGAGGATTAGCCTAGTGAGCCGCGGCGCCGGCCCCCTTGGTCAATCTTACTCATGTGTTATCCCAGTTCCTAATTCAATGCCCAGTCCCAGAAAACACTGAAGACATATCTGTCAAAGTAATTAACAGAAAAATACTAATTTTACCCATTTAACAGATAACAGTGCATTGAACTTTTTTTTTATTTTCAGCTTCCAAAACGTGTATTTTATTTCTTTAAAAACAAATTTCCCTTTTTGAAATGATATGTGGTGATTATGGAAAATTTTAGAGATGCAGAGAAGTAAAGGGGGAAAAATCCCATTATTTCATAGCAGAGATGCAACAAACATCCTACCTCTTTGCCTAAAGTTTTAAATAAAACAGATTAAAGGAAAAAAAGAATGTTACTATAAAAAAAGTAAAACAAAAAATTCTAGTAAACTGATAACAAAGATAAATCTTACCTGCCAACATGCAGATTAATCAGGCAGTGAGCCAGACAGCTAATGAATTCTTGGTCATGGTTCCCAGGTCCCAGGATCAAGTTCCTGTTTACAGTAAGGACCCTGAGAGAATCAAGGAGAGCTACTTGCTGAGGAACGGTTTTGTGTGCCCGTGAGAACTGGTACAAGATGGTTCTATTGAGGCAGTGATAAACTGAATCCAGTGACAACCCCTGTGATCTTCTCTTTGACTAAAGATATGAAAGATACGTTTTTAGTACAATGGACACAAATAAAAAGATTATCATTCACACATGAATGCTTATTCTATGCACCAGATGCCATGCTAAGTACTGGGGGTACTAAGTTAAAAAGGACAAAGCTCTTGCTACCTCACGGAGTTCAGAACCCACAAGACACATAAGCTCGAGGCAAGGAACAAGAGGAGTGCTCCATAAAGATAAAGGTCCCAGTGGCGAGAGCCGTGGAGGCTCCAGGGGCAGAGCAGCTGCCGCAGGACACAGTGCCAGCCAGCAGGGGCCTCCTACCAGACACACTTAGGGAGGGTAAATGATTTCCACTCTAAAGTACTGAAAATCACAAACTAGATGTTACGAAAATAACTTTTTTTTTTAACATTCTGGTTTTCTTGTTTCATTTCTTTACTTGAGAATTGTCCTCTTGGTCTTAAATACAAATTATCTTAAAAAAAATCTGAGGTGACAGGAGAGAACTTAAGCACCTATACCAGATGCTGATAGACACCGTGACAGCATTTCCCATTCTCTACATTGCATGTTGAGTAAGAGTAAGCACGTGTGCCAAACTAGGCCAATATTCCTTCGATAGAGGGACCGTGAATATGCATGAAAACTGACATCTTCAAAGGAGCATGGACTACAATGGACTTTGTAAGATTCAACTGACAAGAACACTTATGCCCAACTTTTTATGTTCTTTAAGCCTTTACAAATTGATGTGTTATACTGTAAACACCTATCCAATTAGATTAAGATATGTAGACCTATCTGAGTATCAAAGTACAGTATCAGTGGGGAGCTCAGGGAGGGTGCCATCACAGCTCAAGAGAAGCAGGCAACCTTAAAAGGGACACACTGGCACCAAGCTACTGATAAGGGAGAAGGGGAAGGTTAAAAGTTTATTTTTAATTCACTTTTAATAGGTTTAGCTTTCCAGGAGATGTTAATATTCATTTTCTTATTAGTTACACTTATTTCCAACAATTTTGACATCATAGGCAAAATTTTTTCAATAGGAAAACATGTACTCTACAACTAATAGTGACAATGGATTACCTGTGCAATTAGTTGAATTATAAAATCTATAAGAAGTTTAGATTCTTTGTTGAACATGCCTTGCCAAAGCTTGTCCACCACACGTTGTGTGAAATAAAACACATTATTCACCAATACCTGGTAGCTTCCTCCACTGGTAATAGGCAGAGATGCATCTTCCCCTAAATTCCAGTAGGAAAAAAAGGTCTAAGAAAATTGGTTATCTACCAGCACACGACCATAACCTCAAGGAAATGGGGCTAGGGAAAATTGAGTATATCTATAACATTCAGAAATGTAACCACTAGCTCTTAGATACTATTTTAAGAAAATGATATTATGGAGAGAAATCAGGATAAATATTGGAAGAAATAATTTCAGCAAGGTTAAATGATATGGATTGAGGCTATGGGCTGTGAAGTCTCTTACTGCCTAAAGATAGACTGTGATAAGCAAACAGTTCTTCAACTAAAATGGTCAGTGACAGGTGATTGTCACCGGAGTGAAAAATTAAGTCAGCTTGTTAACTGTAAATTGACTCTGCGGAAGCAATAAAGGGCAACAAAGCTTTCTATTTTTTATGATACCTTTAACAGCAGTAATGGGCAGAAGACAGCTCAGAAAATTTGTGGGAAATCAGATATAGTCAGAGGTGGTGTCTTTAGCTCCCCGCACACTTGCTACCAGCATTCTCTCTGCATAGCTATCCAGTGTCTTCAGCGTGTTTATTACACCCACATGGCCTCAAGACTAACCCTCCTGGCTCTGCCTCTAGAGATTCTGTAAGCTCTGCTGAATGTGATGATGATTCGCACCTATTCTAAGTTGCCCCATTAAGCAAAACTCCTCATTTTGTGTCGTTATATAGGATGATTGATTTCAACTGATAACAACAAGTACAGAGTGTGACTGACACCCAGCTTTGAGAGTGTTAAAATGCATGTTAAGATTTCCTAATCTTCAAAGATTTCCTGGCAAATTTACTTTGGAAAAAATATGTTAACTGAATAGCGCAGAATTCCTACAATTATATTATCACCAGGAATTCAAAGGAGCATATATATACTAAAGTATTACATTTTCTTTTATAAATTTTATCTTTTTCATATATAAAAGTTGGCTCCATGGTAAATGTATTGCTTTGTGTTTTTATTGTAATTAGATACAGACACACAGAAATTTCAATGTGTTTTTCCTTTCCTAATAGAGATACTAAAGAATAATATATATATTGCTACAACCCAACAAATCCACTCTAGATATATACCCAAAAATGTGCATAAAATTGCCTACAAATATGGTCCTATGAACCAGAGAGCAGTTTTGTTTACACTATCTCATACTGGAAACCTTCTTGTCTGTCAACACTTAAAACAAGTAAATTTACGTGTTCACATGATAAAATTCTATATGGTAATAAAAAATGGCTCCTGCCACATGCACAAACATGGATAAATATTACAAATATAATGTTGAACAGAGGAGACTTTACTAAAAAGGAAGGAGGAAAGAGATGAAGTTAAAAGGAGATATACTCAGTGTTCAGACAGAGAAGGGGAATGATTATAGGCACTTTTATAAAGTAAAAATAAAACACAGAATTACCCAATAACACATCAGCTGCAAGCAAATGGTCCATCACACTGTCCAAAATATATGTCTGAAATTCTTTTTGCTGAGTTCTTGTAGATCTTTCAGGGGAAGCCTGATAAATAAAATGAAGAAATAGAAATAGAATCAACCAAACAAAAGTAGGCGTTCAGCCCTATTTACATTTCTAAATATATTTTAAAAATTATATGAAATGGTATATATGCTTATATAATCTTTCTCTTATTTTTCTGACCATAGAGTTTTTAAAATAAGGCAAAGGCAGAGCACCATCATATGAATTCATTTAATCAAAACAGTATTCTAAACATTAGAAACATTTAATATATACTTGACAATTATCTATCTATCTATCCATCTATCTATATTTATTTGAAAGGCAGAGCTTACAGATAGAGAGGGAGAGACAGAGAGAGAGCTTCTATGCGCTGCTTCACTACCCAAATGGCTGCAATGGCTGAAGCCGGGCAAGTTTGAAGCTAGGAGCCAGGAGCTTCCTCTGGTCTCTCATATGGGTGGCAGGAGTCAAGGACTTGGGCCATCTCCTCTGCCTTCCCAGGCACACTAGCAAGGAGCTGGATCGGAAGTGTAGCAGCTGGGACTCAAACTGCAGCTCATATGGGATACCAACCCAGCTTCTTTAAGGCAGCAGGTTTTTTTTTTCTTTTTTTAATGATTCATTTATTTATTTGAAAGTCAGAGTTACACAGAGAGAGAAGGAGAGGCAGAGAGAAAGAGGTCTTCCATCCGCTGGTTCACTCTCTAATTGACTACAACAGCTGGAGCTGTGCTGATCTGAAGCCAGGGGCCAGGAGCCAGGAGCTTCTTCTCGGTCTTCCATGCGGGTGCAAGGGCCCAAGGACTTGGGCCATCCTCTACTGCTTTCCCAGGCCACAGCAGAGAGCTAGATCGGAAGTGGAGCAGCTGGGACTCGAACTGGCGCCCATATAGGATGCCAGCACTACAGACAGTGGCCCTACCCGCTACGCCACAGCACCGGCTCCGGTCATCTCTGAGTGTTTTCAAGTTTGCAAAGGGGACAAGCTCTATCAGGCATGCTTAATTTTAACTCACTCATATGGATTTTTGATGAAACTGATTGTTTTCCTGCTAATATCAGACACTGTGCCCTGGTTAAATGCTTAGCATGACAAGTACCTAAAATATGTTAATGATTTCTTTTAATTGACCAAGTTTAGATATTTTCACAAGAGTAAGATGAACATCTTGTGTGGCTTTAAGATTACAATTAAAAAGTTAACTGTATCAGTCACTAGAGGGAGTAGTGAAAGCTCACATTCAGTTGTCAAACTGTTGAGAGCACGTAGAGGTTCCTCAGCCAGAAGCAGTCTTGTACACAGTGAATCCTTTATATAAGATTTTATTTTCAGGAGCTGGTGCTATAGCATAGTGGGTTTAAGCCTATGCCTGTGACATTGACAGCCCGTGTGGATGCTGGTTCAGGTCCCAGCTGCTCCACTTCCAATCCAGCTCTTTGCTAATGGCCTGATAAAGCAGTAAAGATGCTTGGGCCCCTACACCCATGTGGGACACCTGGAAGAAGCTTTTTGTTCCTGGCTTCAGATCGGCCCAGCTCTGGCCGTTGTGGCCATTTCGGGAGTGAACCAGCAAATAAACGACCTCTCTCTGTGTCTCTCCCTCTCTGTAACTCTGCCTTTTAAATAGATGAATAATTTTTTTAAAAAAGATATTATTTCCAGAGTCCCTAGCATGTACTATTTAACCCTACTTATATGACTTAGTCAAAGGAACATGAATGTACAGGCAAGAAATCATATGTGAAATCCCCTTTCTGCGTCTTTTCTCTTGCGATTTTTCTAGGTGAACATTTTCTAGTATTTTTCAGGGATGGCTAATTTCTATAGCCACAGTGAGGCCAGTTAAGTCCTCATGGTGCAGCCAATTTGCATCACATATCAGGAGAATGGTCAAGCAACCCACAAGTTTACTGCTCTGAGGAAAATTCAGCAAGTATATATTGAGTATCTCTTATGTGCATCACCATGTATCGTTGGCTGTAAAGGATACTAACAACAGCAATACTTGGTGGTGATGGGAGACAGGGATGGTGGTGAAGTTATGAGGTGAGAAGACATCACCACTAGGTGCTGCCAATGTCCAGGGAAAGGCTGGCATGCTGCAGCCTATGGCTAAATTCAACGTGGGCCTGTTGTAGGCAAAGTTTTACTCCTCATTCCTTTATGTACTATCTGTGGTTGCTTTCTGGCTATGATGGTAGAGCTGAGTAGTTTTGACACAGACTCTGGCTCACAAAGGCAAAAGTATTTACCATCTGGCCCTTAACAGGAAAAGTATGCTGAGTCTTAGAGAAAGGCCAATAAAGGATTGAACTGGGGCCATGTGGAAAAAGAAGAGCGAGACAAATGGACATGGACTGAAGCAGGGCTGGCATTGTGGCACAGCAGGTTAAGCCGCCACCTGTGATATTGGCATCACATTTGGGCACCAGTTGCAGACTCAGCTGCTCAACTTCTGATTCCAGCTCCCTGCTAATGTGCCTGGGAAGGCAGCAGAGGATGGTCCAAATCCTTGGGCGGCTGCATCCAAGGGGGAGACCCAGAAGAAGCTCTTGGCTTCTGGCTTCAGCCTGGCTCAGCCCTGGCCATTGTGTCCATCTGGGGAGTGAACCAGTGGATGGAATATCTCTGTCTCTGTCTTCTCTCTTTAATATAAATAAAAAATAAATCCTTATTAACCAAACAAAAAGGGGGGGTTTAAAGCATTTGCAGGATTAAATGATTTTCATAGCTCATGATATGTCCTACCTACCCATAACTCAGAACTGGAAATATGCAAAGTATTCAGCATAGAACTTGCTTGCTTATTAAAATCCAAATTATAAAAGCTATGCAAAAGAAATGGAAATGTATTTCTTTGTCTTTACCTCTAATAGAAGATCAATTAGTGGTGTTTGTTTGCTGGCAGGTGTAAGACAAAGGTTGTCTATTATTAAGACCCGCATAAAGTCAAAAACAAACTTCTTGGCTGGGTGATTGGTCAGATACGTCTTGGCACCCACATTGCAGTACTCCGATTGGCTCCTGTTCATCCCTGTGTCTGCTGCAAAGGCTTTGAACTCTTCTGCTGGAGATCCAACCTCATCATCAAGGTCAGTCACCTAGTAAAAGCAAATGGAAAGATATGATAATTGCATTAGGCTTCATGTGACAATTTTGTATTTCCTAAAAGCAAAATTGTAGCAAGAACAGTATTCTCCTTCACATATAACTATTTAATCTATTCAGTGCATTATCTCACTCTCTTTTTCTTGATCCTTGCTTTCAAGGCAGTAACCTGGCACCATATGTTAATGTCACTCAACATACAGTCTTTTGGAGTGACCACCACCAATAAATCTGCTTTATGTTACATTATATGTCTACTGAGAATAACTTCACTTAAACAAAATATGAAAGTACGAATGACTATGTCTATATATTTGAAATCTACTTTTGAAATTTCAGATAAAAATATGGCATAGAGGGCCAACACATTTTCTGTGCATTAATAAAACCTCAAATAAATAAGCAAAACAACAATAAAACCAGTGCCAATTTTGAGCCAAGCAAGAGAGAAAAAAAAAGTGGGAAATGACGAGATGCTAATAAGAAAAAGACACTGAGATATTATTGAGGGCCAGTTTCTTTCTTTTTTCTGTTTTTTTTTTAACCAATAATGAAGATTCTAAAATTGTAAACAAGTTATAATCTTAAGGTCATGGGGTACAGTGGTCTTTCTCCTAAAAGTACTCACAATATGAAAATATCTGATCTCTATGTGGGGAAAAAACACTTACAGAAGATAGTTTATTCCAGACCAGGGAGTATGTGTAGAAATTAGAGAAACTTCATGCAATTCTGAAGTACTATGAAGTGTTTTGGGGCCAGGTTTAAAGGACAAAAGAAATATCGATGCTACACATGATTACAGTTTAATAATTTTTTATTAAATTCATACAAAATAAGAAAGATAAAGCTGAACACAGTAAGTTGAGCAGAACCAAGGACCAACATATACTTTGATTTGATAGAGACTGTCAGCCATATAATTCACTTGTAAAGATTATGTACAGCAAACGCCTAATTCCCGAAATAAGATAATTTTTGTGCGACTCAGGTTCTAAAGGACCAGCAATTATTTACAGAAGGAAATTAGTAATAAGGGACTTCGAGGAATATAGTAAATGGACATAAGGGAAGTAGAGGTCATTTTATTTTAGGGGAAAGCAGATATAACGTGTGGAGAGCTAGAGATGCCACACAGTGATGCAAGAAGTGATGTAGGAACTTACGAAAATGTGACTTGGTCAGAGGCTTAAAAGACTGACAGGGGCCAGCACTGAGGTATAGCACCTAAAGCTGCTGCCTGCAGTGCCAGCATCCCATATGGTCGCTGGTTCAAGTCCCAACTGCTCCACTTCCGATCCAGCTCTCTACTATGGCCTGGGAAAGCAGTAGAAGATGGCCCAAGTCCTTGGGCCCCTGCACCCGAGTGGGAGACCTGGAGGAAGCTCCTGGTTCCTGGTTTCGGATAGGCTCAGCTCCGGCCATTGTGGCCATTTGGGGTTGGGCTAATAGATGGAAGACCTCTCTACCTTTCTCTGCCTCTCTGTAACTTTGTCCTTCAAATAAATAATAAATAAATATTAAAACAAAGAAAGAAGATTGACGAAAAAGTATCTGCTAACCATTGGAACAGACCAATTCCAGTTTTGACATTTTCCTACCATCTCTGAATAAGGGCGAATATTGAAGGGGAAGACGGTTGCTGCCAATGCACACAAGAAATCAGGGCTCATCCACATGGAGGCAAGGTCTGGAACATTGTGATACAAATATCTAAAGAACTGCATGAGTGTCACGGGATATTCTCGGAGCCAAGAGCCCTCTTCTTCTGATTGCCAAGGCTGTCACAGAGAGAAGAGAAGAAGGAATAATTTAGAGAAATGAACACCACTAAAAACTGTATAAAGAATCCATCACTTCTTAAACCAGATGCATTGGTGGTCCATTTATAACCAAATGTATGCAAACAAATTGAGAGGTTAGTGGAAATAAACACAATCCTCCCAGAAACTGTTCATGCATTTCCTGGAGTTCTTAGAGCTCAGCTAACTGGAGGGGCTGGTTTTCATCACTCATCTGTAATAGCACGGGTACTGCTAGTACCAGTGGTGGCCCTATCACCATTAACGTTGCCCCACTGTGCATCACACGGAGAGTCAGGAGCAACAAAAAAATACGGATGTCAGTTCACCTTTCTGAGCTTCCAGCTGTCACATGTGCAATAAGAGTTATGAAACACAACAATGAAGATGATTAAAAATAACCAAAATTAAAAAAAGAAAATATTTGAACATTGTATATTTGCTGAAACCTTCCCAGAGAATGCCTTTATTTTTAACTTAGAATTTTATATTTGTTTAAGCACAGGCACCAAAACAAGAATCCAAAAGCATTCTAAATTAATACACTTAATGGTAATGTTCTGTTCTTAGATGGAGTAACAATAGATTTGACTAAAATTAAATTTGTCAAGTACATGTAATCCAAAGATTCTGAGTTAACATTTTATCTAGTAATACATTGTGAAAAAAATTACAGCATTATTCCAAGGAACCCTGTAAGATAAGAAAATACATTTCATCATTTGTTTTTCTAAGTCCACATCTCTCACCTAGAAACAATTAGAATAGAAACAAACAAACAAACCTTGCAATGACAACATTTCTAACCTCAAAATTATAGTGATTTCAAAAGGTCAAATAAGGGCCAGCACTGTGGCATAGCAGGTTGGGCTGCTCCTGCAGCACCAGCATCCCATATGGTCGCCAGTTTGAGTCCCAGCTGCTCTGTCTCTGATCCAGCTCTCTGCTAATGTGCCTGGGAAAGCAGTGAGGATGGCTCATGTGCTTGGGCCCCTGCACCCACGGGGGAGACCTGGAATAAGCTCCTGGTTCCTGGAGCCATTTGGGGAGTGAACCAGTGGATGGAGGGTCTCTCTCTCTCTCTGTATCTCTCCCTCTCTCTCTCTGTAAATCTGCCTTTCAAATACATAAAATAAACCTTTATAAAAAGAGAAAGGGGTTGGCTCTGTGGCATAGCAGGTTAAGCCGCTGTCTGTGGTGCTGAAATCCCATGTGGGCACCAGTTAGATTCCCGGCTGCTCCACTTCCAGTCCAGATCCAGCTCCCTAATAATGCACCTGGGAAAGCAGCAGAGTATGGCCCAGGTGCTTGGGCCCCTGTACCTGCATGGGAGACGTGGAGGAAGCTCCTAGTTCCTGGTTTGGGATCGACTCAGCTCCAGCTGTTGTGGCCATTTGGGGAGTGAGCCAGTGGGTAGGAGAGTCTCTCTGCCTCTCCCTCTCTCTAATTCTGCCTTTCAAATAAATAAATCTTTAAAAAAATAAAAAAATCAAATAACATTATTGTAATAACATATACTATATGCTATAATATATACCCACCATATACTAATATATAATATATGGTAATATAATTAATGTATTATGATATATTCATATAATATTATGCTAATTATAATATGTTTTTTATATATATTCATGAAGCACTTACTGTATGCCAGGAACTCTTGTAAGTAAGGCTTCATGTGTATACTAACTTATTAAATCATTACAACTACTATAGGAGGTCAATTCTATTATCACCAGCAGCCCCAACATGAGGAAACAGAGCTACACAGAGCCTAGCATGTCTGTAATACCAGGGGTGGGACCTGAACCCAGGAAGGTATCCAGAGTATCTACTCAAAGGCACTGCACTGTCCATCCTTAGATTCGAGACGACAAAACAGAGAGGCTGAGGTTTCAGAGATCATGTGGTAAATAAACAGGATACCAGAGGATTCTGTTTGAAAAACACATATCATAGGCCAAGTGAACCACCCAGAGATCCAGCAACACAGCAAACTTACTGAGTTCAGCATGCTGCGGAGCATGCCCAGTAGTAAAAAAGCCGCTTCTGTACACACGTTATGGATAGAAGAGACCACGGTTCCACTGGAGGCAGGAACTCCAAAGATGAATGTCCAAATAGAGTCCAGATCAAACTGCAGAGGTCGGAGAGGACAGATTAGTCACTACTATTTTTTTAGCAGAGACCCGCACAAGTCCTAACTTTCTACAATTTTTTCAAAATTGGTTTTAAAGTGAAAAATGATAAACAGTCTTAGTATCCTTCCACCCTACATTGTAAAACTCATTTGTATAGCTACAAAGAAAAACTGAATACTAGTTATCGTCCTTTCTTAGGTATATATGTTAAAAACACTGCTTTCTACTTTTCTAAAGAAAGCAAAGAAAAATAAAATACATATTAAATATCTGAGAGGTGGCATTATAGAACCGATGATTTTAAGCAGGAGCATTTTAGAAAGCACACAGAATTCACTTCTTTTCCATTCTCAGAAACATTCTAATTCAATTTTAGATTACTTACAGATAAGATTTAACAAAATAAAAACCAAATTAGGAAGATTTATTCATGGCATTTTTATATAATATTTTATGAGCATGGTGTCATGCATATTTTGAAAAATTGCATAACCAAACTCTGCTAAGCATGAATTTATATCTTGATTTAATGTAAGGGTACAGACTCAGTGTTTACACTTAAAAGGTTTTGTCAACTACTAGAGTTGATTTGAATAGCATTTGGCATTAGGATGGAAACACAGTTGAATTTAACAGCTATAATTCCTAAGTCTTAGAGTGATCAAACATAAAGTACGTACAGACACCCATAACAGTCCTCAATTAGAAGTCAAAATAACCCTTACTCTTTTCCTGAGATGGATGTTATCTAATATTAAGAAATTAAAAACTCTTTTATAAATCTCACACCTTCCCAATTAATATCACAGAGAGGGGTCAGTGCTGTGGTGTAGTAGGTTAAGCCTCCGCTTGAAGCGCCGGCATGCTCCCTGCTAATGCACCTGGGAAAGCAGTGGAAGATGGCCAAAGTCCTTGGGCTCCTGCGCCCATATAGGAGACCCAGACCGGAAGAAGCTTCTAGCTCCTCACTTCAGCCTGGCTTAGCCCCAGCCAAGGCAGCCATTTGGGGAGTGAACCAGCAGATGGAAGATCTCTCTCTCTCTTTCTCCTCTCTATCTCTGCCTTTCAAATAAATAAATAAATCTTTAAAAAAAAATCAGAAAAAGTTCTCATATATAGCCAGTTAATTTATGGTAGACAACCATTCCTCAAGTCACTTTTAATTCTATGGATATGAAATATGTTTAGATAAAATCACATCAATTGTTGCTGGTGCTGTGGTGCACACCGGCATCCCATATGGGCACCAGTTCTAGTCCTGGCTGCTCCTCTTCCCATCCAGCTCACGGCTATGGCCTGGGAAAGCAATAGAAGATGGGCCCCTACACCCGGGTGGGAGACCTGGAAGAAGCTCCTGGCTTCGGATCGGCACAGCTCCGGCCGTTGCGGCCATTTGCGGAGTGAACCAGCGGACGAAAGATCTTTCTGTCTCTCCCTCTCACTATCTGTGGCTCTACTTCTCAAATAAATAAATAATCTTAAAAAAAAAATCACATCAAGCAAAAGAATCCTTTAGATAATCATTAAAACATTATCCAAAGTCTTTACACATATATAAAGTAACAACTTTTTTAAAAAAAAAAAAAAAAAAAAAAAAAAGGTCAAGGAAGGACAAAGGACTTTTGGAAAAATATTCTGCCCTCTTTTTTTTCCCCCAGATTCTTCTATTCCAAATTAAATCCTCAACATGAGAAAAATGATGGAATCAATAGTTGGTTTTACTGTTATTAACCCATTACCCTATGGTGATTTTTGGGTACAAACAGGCACATTTACATCTTACTAGGTAATTCCTACCTGGCAACCCTGCTTACATCGGCTGCTGATGACAGGCACACTGACCTGCAGGTTCTCAGGCAGCTCGCTCACTGGCTGCTGCAGAAACAATGCCATGAGAAGAAAATAGAGGGCAGGGACATTAGTGTGTTTAGGAAGGAATGACTGCAGAACTGGGAAACCAGGAAAGTGACAGGCATCCCGGTTAATCTCCCTGACTGTTGATCTCCCACCAGCACTCCTGCCCACATTGAATCCTAAGAAGAGAGAAAGGAAACAATAATTACAAGACTGCTTATAGATAACCATGCTGCATTAAGAAAGAAGTACGAAGTAACTCAGTGTGTGTGATGTTTCTATCTAGACAAGATTAATGTAGGCAATTAATTTTCCAATTGTTGGAACTCATCCTTCATCAAAAGTTTAACTTGGCCATCTGTCTGACTTTACCAATCCTGTCCATTTGGATGCAGGTTTTGAAACATAGCTGAGACAAATAACAGTTTGAAGTTACTTCTCAAGACAATACAAATTCTACTCAATAATAATAATAAAAAAAAAATGGTCTCAGAAGAGTTCTCTAACCTTAAGGATTAAATTTCCCTAAGCAGGAAATGACATTCAAAATACAGTCAAAATATAGATTCTATAAAAGTATAACTTAAAAAATACTTATTATAGTATGGTTAACATACTTCATTTGTTCAGAAAAATCACCATCAGCTAGTTAACCTTGAATAATCTATGAATTTACAGACAACACCAAATGAAAAAGCGAAACATTCCTCTTTCCAACATGATCTGTGAGCAGCTGGAAGCCCTGGGAGGGCCACACCCACTGTGGCTGAGCTGCCCACCCCAGGCCTCTCCAGAAACCCAGCTTGCTCAGATGGCCAGCTCTCAGGAGTATGACTTCTAGAGGATGGCTGTTTCTATCAATCTTGTCTCCTCTGTTAAATAACTAATTTCAAGATGCAACTCAAAGATTAGTTGTTTTTTTTTTTTTTTAACCACACCAAATCTAGGATAATGACTAAAGTTTCAACATTTTTGTGAATAGTGACCAATAGATTTTTACCCTGCGGCAATGATATTTCAAAGGGATACTAGAGGGATATTCACATTTTTTTTCAACTTCCTTTTTCTAGGATAAATTAAGCACTTATTTGCAATTACTATGTAACATAATTCACTGTGCCTACCAACTAAGTTGCTTCTAAAATATATTATCCTGGGGCCGGCACTGTGGCTCAGTAGGTTAATCCTCCACCTACAGTGCTGGCATCCCATATGGGCACCGTTCTAATCCAGGCTGCTCCTCTTCTGATTCAGCTCTCTGCTATGGCCTGGGAAAGCAGTAGAAGATGGCTCAAACACTTGGGCCCCTGCACCTGCCTGGGAGACCCAGAAAAAAGCTTCTGGATCCTAGCTCCTGTCTTCAGATAGGCCCCAGCCTATTGCAGCCACGTGGGATGTGAACCAGCAAATAGAAGATCTTTCTCTCTGTCTCTACCTCTCATTGTCTGTAATTCTACTTCTCAAATAAATAAATAAATATTATCTCAATTGACTGCTAAGGGCAGTGAATTAATCTTTTAAAGTATGCTCTACTAATCAACAAAGAACTGTACAGCAATTTACCAAGTTCTTTCAGGTACTGTCTCATCTCTAAATCACAACGAACATGTAAGTTGCAAATTTCCAGTACCATCGTTATAACATGAAAACTAAGCAATTTGTTTAAAGTCACAAAAGCAGTGATTGGTGATACCATAATTTGGAGTCTGATGTCTCCACAGCCCCAAAGATTAAGCCCTCCTTAAGGACAGTGCCATGCTTCTGGAAGACTGGCTATAGAAGACATCGAATTGATTTTTGTTGATAGTAAGTTTTAAATGAAACTATGAGAATAAAGAAAAAAGTCTTGTGCTTGTATAAAATGGTATTTTATACATTAATAGGAAAATAAATTTTGATTAAACTGCAAGTCATAAAACAGAACCAATACCAGCATTCTCAGTTTCCTTTCTAAGGTCTTACATTATTTTCCTCCTATAATTAATCTTAAAAAGCATTTAATATACTATTTGCAATTAAGCATTAATTTAGATTCAAGTTACAGCTACATGGAAGGTATTTTTAGGAAGAAAAATCTGATAAAAACCAGTCAATGTACATACAAGTTTAAATGTTAGGTTGCTTATAAGGTCTAGGAGATACAGAAACAAATGAGATGATATCTGTATAAATATAAACATATACACATATCAGATAGATATTCTGGGCAAATTAAACTAAATGGAATCAAATTTAAATTAAATTGAAATCAAATAAATATATACATTTCTTCTCTGGGATGAGGGCAGCATATGCAATGTCCAAGCAGTTATCTGTGGAGGATTAGCAAATCTAAGGCGTGAAGTTGGGCAGAATAGATGTGGTAAAAGCACCTCTTCTGGAAAAGGAAAAGCACAGGACTAACAAAGAGAAGACAGATTCCTAGACTCTTAAATTGTGTGGCCCAGAAACCTTATGTAGTTAACAGTTTTAATTTCCTAATTTGAGAATTATTTTCTGTAAGATATAACTTATATACTATAAAACTATATCTGACAGCACAATCATGAAGGCCAAATGAGATGACAAATCTTAATGAATTTTGCAAACCACACGTAGTACATAAATCTTATGACTATTGCTGCGCTGGGCCTTTAAGTGGCTGTGCTGTCAATTAGCACTTAAAACTCACATGTTCAACAGAATTTGCTTTGTGCATCTATCTCATTGTTTATTCCCTGGTGGCTATTATGAAGATCAGTAAGCTAAATTTCCTGCTGTTAAACTGTTCATAATAATCACAGCTGAAGGTTATATTCTTCCCCAGTGTCCATGCAAACCAGTGATCTATTTTTCAGAGTATGAAAGTACCTATAATGATAATGTAAACTGTGTATTTTAAAGCAGACCATTTTCTTAAGAAATCATTTCACAGTGAATTACAAGTAGCATACTCTGGTTTCTCTTCAGATCATATAAATCTTTCGCCTTTTACTAAAGAATTACAAGTAGCATCATTTCCTTTTATAGCATGTACAAAGCTTCTATAAACATTTTACACATGTGAAATAACAAGCTAGTACTACATTGAAAGCTCTGTATTCCTACTATTTGCTTTGGTATTTGAAGTATTGCAAGCAGCACTGAGATACTGATACTTTAACAGTTTTTGATAAATAACCTACATATTACATTCTGATTCTCTAATTACCCCAACCGATAAGGGTAAATAGATATTCTTGACGCAAGCTCCTAAAGATCAGACACATTAAAATTATTATGATTTTAAAATGTAATGTTACAGTGAGATATGTATTTTAGAAGTAATTTAAAAGTTGAGTGACTTATCTTCAAATATATATATTCGATGTTAAGATCATTAATATCAACAGAAACATATCAGTTCAAATAAGTCTGATTTTCTAACACTGTATAAATACTGTTGGGTAATATGTCAAAAACAGCTATAAATGACTGGCTGAACCACTGACTGAATTTGAGTCCTTAAGCAGCAATGCAACATAACAGGCTTGGGCCATGAATCAAACTTTGACACCTTCTAGTTGTGTAACAAGTTACTTCATTCCATTCCTTGACATTCTAATCTGCAAAATGTGTATAACATTATTTATACCTCATAAAGGTATTGTGAAATGAAATGAGTTATTGCATGGTAAGTGTTTGAAAAATGGCAGAATAAACACTGAGAATTAAAAAAATTATTATTAACTCAGTTCTACTGAGAGTTTATTTACACATGGATCAGAAAGGGAACTGTGTTATCATAAGGAATTCCATGAGTTTTCAAATCTTAATATCCTGTCTCTGACTTAAATTTCATTAGCAATTTAAAAAGTCAAATTTAACATCTCTTAAGCTTTTCACTCAATTATTAATTAAAATTCATAACTCTTAATGATTATCAGATAAACTGCAGAGTATAAACACATAAAATTTGAAAGGAAGCATAATAACACAATAGTTTATTTTAAAACAGCTGAGTTTCAACAGCCCATACCTAATACTGTTCCAATCTTATTAGTTAAGACAGAATCTGTCTGTTCAAGCCATCCTCCACCACTGAGTCCTTCTTTAAACTTCATGAGAATAGACTGATTACTCAGTAGGACAACAAGAATCCTCATGGCAGCAGTAACTGTGGTAGAATGTAGGTGTTCTTCCATAAACATCATGATCCAGTCGAAACCCAGTGTTTTGACCAGCTCTTCACATGCTCTATTCGAAGATAGATACATTAAAAAATAATTAATGTCAGGGATTAGGATTTCAAATTAATAGAAATAAGACTAGGGTTCATTCTTGAGACACTACACATTTAGGATTTTATTTAAAAAAGTCTATTTAAAGTAGTGGCAGTTCCCTGCTTTCCTGTAACATGAGTTAACTAGTAATAGCAACTGGTACGATCAATTCCAAAAAGGTTTTACTTACTGCAAATTAATGCTTGTCTTTTCTTTGGATGTATAAACTAATTTTAGCAAGATATCTAGAAGTCTGTTCCTCAAAAGTATAAGATTAGCAGACACGAGACCTCCAAACTCCTCTTCAGTTCCTAAAATGAAAATGAATACACTAACTACAATGAAGAGAAAGTATCCGACAGGGTTCTTTGAAATCTCACTGAAAAATTTATCTTTTAGAAATCCTTTTCTCTAGAAAAGTTATTTTTTTCCATCAAAGTGGAAAAGAAAAAGAGTCAGTTAAATCATGTTAGTTTGGAACCCCGAAAACTGTGCATTTCTGTTTGGCATTTTCGAAATTAGTGATAAAAAAAAAGCTATGAGCCCTTTTGTTCATAGGAATAATCCCAGTCTCTCCATCAAATGAAGACAATACAAACAAAAATACTCACAAAACCTCGACCTCCCAAAGCCTTAATTTTTAGTTTCTGTTTGAAGAATATAGCTACACTTACCAGATTTAAAAAGTGAAGACAGGAACAATGAACTTATTCAAAAAATTGATTATAAAAGAAAGTTAGAACTAAAATGCATAGAAGAGAGGTAAATACAAAGAGACAGTGGAGAAGAAAGGAAGGAAGAGAGCTCAGAGGCTGTCAGCGGACAGGGCAGAAGCACGCAGGACTGGGCAGCAGTAGCACACAGTCGCCAGCTCTAAGAGTGAGCAGCTATTGGTTCATGAGTCCCAGTCAGCATACTTTCCTTTACTCTAGAACTGAGCCTCAGGCTAACCTTTACCATGATTATATACTTTTATTTGTTTGGGCAATAGACTATTATTACCTTTAATCAACTGTCTTTTAAAATGCCTATTTGGCGACTTGTTCATTATAGATGCTTCAAGCTCACGAAGGGGATTTCAAGATCCCACACTCTTCTAAATAGCATACACTAGTAATTTGCAAATTGCCTTATCAGTGCATGCCATATGATCTAAATTGCAATAAAAACTACTTTTTAAAAAGATTTTTCTAAAATAGACAATCTACACACACATTAAAAAGTCTCTTTAAGTCTGGTTTTCTTACTGTTAATTATGCATCCCTTAATTTTCAAACAATTTAAAACAAAGAATCTAGAAGGAAGTTCCAGGTTAACTTCTCAAGCAAACTATTGCTTTTTCCCTCACTGCATCACCCTTTGATCCCATTCATATGATTTTGCATTGATTATTGTATCATTGTGCAGTATTAAGTCAAGGCATTTTTTACTAGTAGGTGTGTATGCTTAATACTGTGTACACCACTTGAAAGGAAAAAAAAGTGGTATTAATTTTGTAGTACATATCCTTTTTAAAAAGATTTATTTATTTGAAAGAGTTAAAGAGAGAGGTAGAGACAGAGAAAAAGGCCTTCCATCTGATGGTTCACTCCCCAAATGGCTGCAATGGCCAGAGCTACGCTGATCTGAAGCCAGGAGCCAGGAGCTTCTTCCAGTTCTCCCACATGGGTGTGCAGGCCCAAGGACTTGGGCCATCTTCTACTGCTTTCCCAGGCCATAGCAGAGAGCTGGATTAGAAGAGGAGCAGCCTGAACTCAAACTGGCGCTCATATGGGATGATGGCTTTAATCCGCTATGCCACAGAACCAGCCCCCACATATTATATCTTACCTAGGCTTCAGTCCATAGGAGATAAATATAAATGCCATGCACTAGGGGCAGGCATTTGGTTAAGACTAGCTGGAGTAGTGGGCAGGTGAAGTGGGTTAAACTGCTACTTGGGACTTCCATATTCCATATCAGAGTGACAGATTGAGTCCTGGCTCCTCTACTTCTGATTCAGCTTCCTGATAATGTGCCTGGGAAGGCAGCAGGTGATGGTCCAAGTCCTTGGATTCCTGTCACCCATGAGGGAGACTTGGATGAAGTTCTGGGATGCTGGCTTTGGCCTGGGCCAGCTCTGACTAGCATTTGAGGAGTGAATCAACAGATGAAAGGTTCTCTCCCCCTTTCTCTGATGCTCTGCCTTTCAAATAAATAAATAAATAATATTAGAGTGCATGGGTTCTAGTACTAGCTATGCTCACAATTCTAGCTACCTACTAATGACCATCATGGGAGGTAGCAGGTAATGGCTCAGGTAGTTGGGTCTTTGCCACCTATGTGGGAAAGCTGCATTGAATTCCTGGTTCCCAGCTTCTGCTTGGTTCAGCTCTGGACATTGTGGGAATCTGGGGAGAGAACCAGTGGATGGGAGCTCTGTATCTGTCTTTCTCTTTGTCTCTCAGATAAATAAATTTTAAAAATGTTTTTTAAAGTCACACACTGAAAGACTAACACTATGCTTCAACCTTATTATCTCAAATGGCAATAAAGTGATGAGAATACCAGTCTAATGAACTTGGTAAGTCAACAGAAAAATGTATGAATTTATATATCCCCACTATAACATTCTATATCAAATAAAACTATGAAAGTCCTGTGGCTACTGAATTTAATAGCAATGAAATATGGAAACAAGAGAAATAATTTTCCCCATGTTTCTCATCCTTGAAATAAGTGTTATATATTTCCAAGGATCCTTAGAGTATTTTCCTTCATAATTCACATTTACTTGATTTATGTTTACCCACAACTTAGAAATAATGTTTGTATATGATAGAATAATGTAGTAATTAAAAGTTTAGACTGTTGGTTTGAACTATCTGGATTCAAATGTAATCAGTGAGGGGCCGGCACTGTGGTGCAGTGGGTTAAAGCCCCAGCCTGCAGCATCAGCATCCCACATGGGTGCTGGTTCGAATCCCGGCTGCTCCTATTCTCATCCAGCTCCCTGCTATGGCCAAAGATGGCCCAAATCCTTGGGCCCCTGCACCCACGTGGACACCCAGAAGAAGCTCCTGACTCCAGGCTCCTGGCTTCAGATCAGCTCAGCTTCTGCCATTGTGGTCATCTGGGGAGTGAACCAGCGGAATGGAAGACCTCTCTCTCTGGCTCTACCTCTTGATATAATTCTGTCTTTCAAATAAATAAAAAAGAATAAAAAAAAACCCAAATGTAGTCAGTGGTATTACCTTCACTAGCATTATTTTACTTTAATCTTTCTGGGATTCTGGGATTCTGGGATAATAGCATCTTCCAATAGGTTGTAGTAAGATTATATTGAGCGTTTAACTTTCAGTAAGTGTTACCCATTGATCTTGTCTTTATTTTTCTCATCTACTGCTAATTTACTTCAACAAAAAACATCAATGTTGTTCTAAACAGACTGGCCATAGGTTAACTGGTCAGAGGCCTTTGTCCTTTTCCTGACTCTGTCACTAACAGGCTCTGTGATCTGCAGCAAGTCCCTTAGTCCCTAACTTCTCTCAGTCTTTCCTTTGAAAATTGTGACTACACACTTGATCTTATTTGTGAGGCACAGGAGAGGTATGCTAAGGACTGGACAGCTAACAGCGAGAATTCCGCCAGGCAGAGATACTTACTACAATATAAGTATAGCAAGGGTGTAATGGTTTAAAGGAAATCATGTACGTGAAACTACTTTGGAATAATATAACAAGGTAGTAGTGTAAGTAATGCTGAAGAAACATACTACTCTGTGATTTGAATTATAGAAGTCAATGTGGGGGCCGGTGCTGTGGCACACTAGGTTAATCCTCCACCTGTGGCACCAGCATCCCATATGGGCGCCGGTTCTAGTCCCGGCTGCTTCTCTTCACATCCAGCTCTCTGCTGTGGCCTGGGAATGCAGTGAAGGATGGCCCAAGTGCTTGGGCCCCTGCACCTGCCTGGGAGACCAGGAAGAAACTCCTGGCTCCTGGCTTCGGATCGGCATAGCTCCGGCTGTTGCGGCCATTTGGGGAGGGAACAAACGGAGGGAAGACCCTTCTCTCTGTCTCTCTCTCTCTCACTGTCTGTAACTCTACCTGTCAAATAAATAAATAAATAAATAAATAAATCTTTAGGAAAAAAAAAGTCAATGTGATAGATCGTTTCAATGCTTTCCAAGTAACTCTCCTGTTCTGGAATACATAACAGGAAAAATATATGGGAACAAAGGGGAAAAGATACACCAAGTGAGGAAAGTGAAAACAAAAACAAAAACCTACTTGTCATGTACCCAGGGACTCACAATGTTTTAATATTATACTTACATTAAATAATTCTAGTAAAATGTTCTTTGTCCAAGTGACTACTAGATATTTAACAGGGAAATGAAATAATAGTGACATGGATGCAACTTATTTCTGAAAAGATAAATATATGTATATAAATTTCTAAAATGAGATAATTGTCAAGTCATACTGGAAGAGTTTATTATTTAATGGAATGATGCCATGAGAGTATACCAACAGGAATGATTTTACACTGTTAAAGTAAAATTCACATCTTCTTAAATTTTGTGGCAATCTATACCTTCTATATATTGTTTAGGCAAATACATTTGTGAAAGGACAAAAAAAGTAAAATGAGCAAAGTGAGGTAATACTATTATGTATCGTTCAGAAGAAAGGGCACAGTAATTGTCAACCACTAAGTTTTCTAAGTTCCAGAGTCTACTCACCAGTGTCAAGCTTCTCTTCATTATTTATTTCCATAACTACAAATTTCTCACAAACTGCAAAGGTTGGCAAAGTAGAAGAAATAAACTGTCCAAACCTTTAAATAAAGAGATAAATGTTATAGATTTTATTTTTCCTTTCCCTAATACAAATAAAATATAAATAAACAAGATACAAAGAAATGAAAACAAAAAAACAGTACTTATTTTAACTAATCATTTAAGTATATTTAGGTAGCTTTATTTTTGGTTTGGTTCCTCTCTGATGACCCCAAATAACATTACATATAATATATTTTCAAATATAGGGAAATTATAAGTGTCTGGAATATGATTTTTTTTTTAAAGATTGGTTTATTTATTTGAAAGGCAGATAGAGAATGATAGACTGGGAGAGACAGGGATCTTCCATCTGCTGGTTCACTTCCTAAATTGCCACAACAGCTGAGGCTGAAGCCAGGAGCCAGGAACGCCATCCTGTTCACCCACATGGGCAGCATGGGCATAAGTACTTTAGCCATCTTCTGCCGGCTTCCCAGGCACATTATCAGGAAGCTGGATCGAAAGTGGAACAGATGGGACTCAAACTCACACTCAGGTATGGGACACTGGGATCACAAATGGTGGTTTAACCGGCTATGCTTCAACGCTGGCCCCCAGAAACATGAATTCTTTAATGTACTAAACCAAATGGTTTCAAGAACCAAACAGAATGATTCAAGCCAAAAGGTTCTAATGCGAGGTGGGCATTTGGTGCAGGAGAAAGACTGCGCAAGATGCCTGCATCACGTGGTAAAGTGTCTGGGTGTGAGTTCTGGCTCTGCTTCCAGTTCCAGCTTGCTGCTCATGCGCACCCTGGGAGGCAGCAGAAGATGGCTCAAGCAAATGAGAGACACAATGATTTCCATGCTCCAGGCTTCAGTCTGGCCTATCCCGGAGCTGGCATATGGGGAGTGAACCAGTAGATGGAAGATTTTTGTCTGTCTCTTTCTGCCTCTCAAATTCAATGAAAATAAGTAAATAATGTTTAAAATAATATTCTAACATTTATCTGTGTGGATCTACTGTGGCTTAAGAGGTTAAGAACTTGTGTTTTGGGGCTGACGCTGTGGCATGGTGGATAAAGCTGCCACCTGCAGTGCTGGCATCCCATATGGACACCAGTTCGAGTCCTGGCTACTCAACTTCCAATCCAGCTCTCTGCTATGGCCTGGGAAACCAGTAGAAGATGGCCCAAGTTCTTGGGCCTCTGCACCCACGTGGGCGACCTGGAAGAAGCTCCTGGTTCCTGGCTTCAGATTGGCACAGCTTCGACCATTGTGGTCATCTGGGGAGTGAACCAGTAGATGGAAGACCTCTCTCTCTGCCTCTGCCTCTCTGTAACTCCCTGCCTTTGAAATAAATAAATAAATCTTTAAAAAAAGAACTTGTGTCTTAGAAATATGGATAAGGTTAAAATCCTAGCTTTACCACTTTTTTACTGTGTGACCTTAGACAACTTACTTAACTTGTTAGGCCAATCTTCATTTGTGAAGTAGGAGAAAAAAATGGAAAATAAAAATAAATAAAAAATAGGTTTCAGTGATGATTTCAACAAAGCAATAATTACAATGCTAGGGCAAGTTCCAAGTGAACATAAATTCTCCAACATAATTCTCAATCTCCAGATTTAAATCTGCCACCAAGTTAAAGAATACATGTTAAAAGTGAATGACTATACAAGTGGGGATTTACAAACTACACAGATTAAAGTTTATTTACTGAAGTGGCCTAATAAACAAGTCTCGGTGATTTCACCTCAGATCCCTGGGAGCTTACATGGAGAGTGGTCACCAAATCCAATTTATGCAATTCCTTATATGGAAAGTACTTGGATTAGGTCGTTTGGTTTTCTTCCATTTTCAGGTAAGATTAGAATTATCATGTGAACATAATAGTTCTACTAACACTCCATAAATATGCATTAAATCCTATTTCACACTGGCAATAAAATAATACTCACAATAGAAAGAAGCCTGAAGATGAAACAATACAGTATTAACACCTGTTTGAGTGAGACAGGCCGAACAGAAAAGAAGTGGCATGCCCACTGTGTGTGTGCCCGTATGCATGTGCACATTCACTTCAGAATTAGCAGGGCTGGGCATTCATATACTGACTTCTAAGTCCAAGCCAATCAGTCTCATTGGGCTGATTCCCACATTTCCTCATTAATATTCTATTATTCCGCATTGGTAGCAATCGGCTTTGCTCTATACATGGCAAGATACTGAGTTAAGTGCATGTTTTCCATATCTTATCAATATCTTGAATGGCATTAACATTACAGGTGTGACACAGGCATAGGAACCAATGTCATTCACGTTAACCTCCCTGGGACATTTAGATAAGAAGATGCATACAGTTCGCACTACCTGAGGAGATCATTGCTGTTTGGAAAGCCTTGCAACAAGAAGCTCAGCACATTACTAATAGCAGCAATGGTAGGCTGGGATAGAGACATATCTCGAAGAGTCAGTAGCAGCTTTGGGATTAACTGGAATTCCCTCATTAGTTTGGCATTCTTTGCAGCTTCGCTGTAAGAGAAAGCAGATTTCATACACTGTACTACCATCCTTTTATAACTGAACAACTAACTATATGGGTATTAGCTAATACCTGGACTCTGTGAGTAGTTCAATAAAGTGTTCAAATAAGGAAAGATGAAGTTCATATGGGGCATGGAGCCAGACCTACAATAAAGAATAGAAGTATATTTAAGGTTAAAAAATGTCCCAATGCCAACCCAGCAAAATTCAACAAGGCACAGGAAATTTATTCCATTTACATAACTAATCAAATAGAACTACTTTATATTAATTTTCATTTTGTGAAGCCCTATAAAACTGCTTGCATATAGGAGAAAAACTGATCATTCTAAACAGTTCCAAAAATGACAGAGATAATGAAAATATCATGCTTTTAAAAAGCCATCCTAAATCTGTTTCATATGCTAAAGAGTATAATGAAAAACACACATACAATGAAGACAGAAATAAGATGGCTAGGGCTAGCGATGTGGCATAGTGCGTAAAGCCTCTGCCTGCAGCATGGGCATCCCATATGGGCACTGGTTCGAGTCCCGGCTGCTCCACATTCGATCCAGCTCCCTACTATGGCCTGGGAAAGCAGCAGAAGATGGCCCAAATCCTTGGACCCCTGCACCCATATGGGAGACCCAGAAGAAGCTCCTGGCTCCTGGCTTCCGATCAGCGCAGCTCCGGCCTTTACGGCCAACTGGGGAGTGAACCAGCATATCAAAGACCTTTCTCTCTTTCTCTTTCTCCTTCTCTGTGTAACTCTGACTTTCAAATGAATAAATAATTCTTTAAAAAAAGGAAAAGAAAGAAGGTGGTAACCAAAGCCCCAAAACATACTTCTACCTATGAAAGTATCCACAATGAAAAAGGATTGGATGGGCTTATCAGCAGATTAGACACTGTAGAAAAAGTTCATTATAGTTGTAGATATAATAATACAAACTATTCAAAATGAGGAATAAGGAAAAATACTAAAAAGAAAAGACCAGATAGTATTTTAGTGACTTGTGAGACAGTATCAAGTAATCTAAGATGTGTGTAACTGGTGTTCAAAGAAGAGAGGAGTGGAAGGAAAAACAGTTGAAGGATTAATGGCTAAAAAATTTCAAATTTCATGAAAATGACAAACTCACAAATCAACAAATCTCAGGCAAAAAAAATATAAAGATGAAACAGAATGAATGACAATATTAAAGGATGAAAAGAAAACAGTTTGCTAGGATTTTGTTCCATGCAAAACATTCTTCAAAACAAGAGGAAAAGATGACATTTTTAGATGGAGGAATTCATCACTAGACAGGCACGACAAAATATGTTAAAAAATTTTCCCCAGGCAAAAGAATTATATCACATGGAAATCTGATTCTATGTGAAGTAATACAAATGCCATGAATATTATGTTAAGGTCTTTTAAAAATAACTGATTAAAGCAAAAACAATACAAATTATTATTGAGATTATAAACACAAAGAGCTAAATGTATGACAATAATAACAAAAAGGATGGGAAGAAAGAAACAGAAGTTTTCTGTTGCAACGTAAACACAATAGTCTTCAAATATAAACTGTATTCTTTAAGTGCTTATTATAAATTCTAAAACAATCACTAAAAAAGAAAATGTTTGCATGTTATTATTTGACATATTTTTCAAACTTACATTTGTCAGTTTGTCCTAAAAATAGGGTGAATTGGATATGTATAGACTACTTACCGTGGGGTGATGAGGGATTCTATATGATGGCTTATGGCTTGGGGTAAGTAGGGTTGGGGCAATTAGGGATTCTATTCTGTATGATGCCATAAAGTGAGCAAGGTACAATGAAAGAAGGAAAATTTGTTAACCAACTAATTTCTGGCATTTGTACATTATGTTTTAATTGAAAATATGAAAATAAATATAATCCATGATTTAAATATCAGTTATTAGATGAAAATATAGCAAGGCTGGGTTAGGTAGGTCTCCTAAGTACGATCAAAATCCCTTATGCAAGCCTGCTTTCATATGTTTTTGTCTGTTTCTTTGTCTTTCTCTTCTAATGTACTAAATGCCTTGAGGCATGGATTCTGCCTTTTCTTTGCACAATCTTAGAACTTGTAATACTGTTTTATGCAAAAATACTCAATAAATGTTTTCTGAAAGAATGAGAAGTGGGTATCAGAACTCTGAATGCCAGGCTAAGAAACATACTTTACTGTGTACAAGAAGAAAACCACTGAGTAACTGAATAAGTGATGTGATTATGCCACAGAAAGACTGAAGTCACAAAGTATATAGGGTAGCCTGAGGAAAGGGGGAAAGAAGTGAGATTTATCCTGGTAGACAGAAGGAGAAATGATGTAGCAGTAGAAAAGGGACTTTGTGGAATGTCCAAGTAGAATCCACATGACACTATAGAACTGCTTATAGACAGGGGGGAGTAAGGAAGCTGACTTTCTGATTTCTTGTCTCAGTGACTAGGAGAATGGTGGTGTTTATTAATAGAGGAGCTAATTTGGGGAGGGATATTACGTTCAGCTAGGGTGTGGCTGGGACTAAAAAAAAGGAATGTTGAGTGAGAAGTTAGAAATAAGTCTGGAATTCAGATGGTTTAGATTTGAGAGTTAACTCTCAGCATTGTCTCAGAGTCAACTCACAGAAAAGAAGCTGTGGCAGTATGAGAGAGCTTAAAGAAAATAAATAAAAAATAAAGGAGAACCTAAAGAAGTGCAGATGAACATTTTTACAGAAAAGAATGAAAACCTCAGTCAGAAAATTGTAGAAAAAAATAAGTAGTGGGAAATTGTGTAGTAAGTACCATAATAGTGACCTCCAAAAGGCAGCAAGCAGAGTAGGAGTTGGAATGACAGGGAAATAGCTACATCAAGTGCTACCAAGAGTTATGGATCTGAGAACTGAATACTGGCCATTTTTTATTTAGGAGGAGGCAGTTAATAAGCTTTGAAAACACAGGTTCAGTAAAGCAGTTAGTCTGTTTATTAGGGATTCAACAGTACAAAAACAAAGCTTACAGTAGTTACAAGAAAGAAGACTGAGGGTACAGACAACACAGCAAACACTAAGCACAGGACATCATTCTGGGTTATAGGGACAGAAAGATGAAGATAGGCATGATCTCTGCACTTATGAAGCCAATACAACCTGCAATTTCACAGGGATATATACTATATAAATTTAGTAATTGATATGCAAGAGATGTGAATAAGAAGTTAAATGGAGCAAGGATAGTGGTGATTAAGGCACCCTTAAGAAGACAAGCTGGAAGTCGCTAGGGTGGTAAGACAGCAGAAATTGAATACTGTTGGGCTGGCATTGTGGCCTAGTGGGTTATCCCACCACCTGCAATGCCTGCATCCCATATGGGTGTCAGCTGAGTCCCAGTTGCTCCACTTCTGATCCAGTTCCCTGTTACTGTGCCTGGGAATGTAGTGGAGAATGGTCCAAGTGCTTGGGCCTCTGCAGTCATATGGGAGACCTGGAAGAAGCTCCTTGCTTCAATCTGGCCCAAATCTGACTGTTGTGGCCTTTAGAGAAATGAATCATTGGATGGAAGATCTTTCTCTCAATATCTCTGTACCTCTGCCTTTCAAATAAATTTAAAAACTTAAAAAAAAAAAAGAAACTGAAATCTTGCTATGTTGGTAAAATGAATAACATTTCACTATGTAGTTGCTATTATCCAAAATCAGAGGCCTAAATTTCAATTTCTTGAGGAAAAAGTTTCTATCAGAATTGTTTGATGAGTATATGCTTGCCTCTCATAATGCGCCTAGTGACACCAGCCAACCAGCTACTTACGTAAATGCATTGCAACATTTCACTATCATAATATTTGTAAAAGGAATATCCCTGAGAAGGAATCCTATCATTACAATACTTTTTATATGCATTTTACTAAATGATATTAATGTGGGATTCATAAAATTAAAGAAGTTTAAATACATCTTAGAGATAAAATAGTTTAACATTGTACAGAATAAGAAATGGATTCAGTGATTCTACGTTACCAATAAATGTTTATGTACATACTTCAAAATCACATAGAAGGTCCTGGAAAGCAGTTGAATTTGGAATAATGGAGGTCTCATGCCCACTGTCAACAGTTCCCACCAAGGAAAAAGTGAGATGGAGGATGTGGCTGTTCAGAAGGGAACGTTTCTTCTTAAGCAGCATTGCCAGCAACTACAACAAAGTGATAGCAAACGCCTCTTGATAAATCACCAAATATGTATCACACACACACACACACACACACACACGAGAAAATGCCATGCAGAGCAATTTTTGAGACTTCTATGCTAATTTCTAAATTTTTATTGTGACAACATTAGAGAAAATTGGGAAAGCAAACTGCCACTCTAATATTAAGAGACCATTTGATACTGACCCGCTTGGTCCCCATTTGTGTAAATGGTTGTTGCCCTCAAGTGCATACAACTTTGTATTCTTTTTCACTATACAAAAGGATTTTTTCCTTTGCACACAGTCTTCATGGTCTCAATCATGATATGTTCCCATGATTGATATTTTATGCAATGGTTATAGGACAACTGGTTATTCTCATATTCTTCGTGGTTTTCTCTTTCATGGTAAACAATGGTGCAAAAATCATTTTGAAAATTTTTCAAACAGAATACTTACTCAAATAGTGCAATTCAATCTATACAACACAGTGTAGTAAATAATACATTTACTACCAAAGAACTAATGGCTAAAGCTGTAGATGGCATTTGCACTGTATCTCTTATTCAGGGATTTAACCTTGCCCCAAACAGCTGTTTTCTCTTACAACTGATTTTCTGCCCAGATTTTGTAATTGTGGATACCTGAACTTTGCGCATGTTTAATTCCACATGATTTTTCAGGAATAGCAATGTTACATTTATTTGGCAATGATTTCACATCTTCTGAGTAAGGGGTAAAAGATCATAGTGTGTCAGAGGGAGTGGAGAACCAAGCAAAACTGGAAAAGCCTGTAACTATCACTGATCTGGAAAACTCTTGAGTTTCACAAAGAAAAACAACACCCAAATGAGCAAACTGTTTATCTGAAAATGCAGGCAGCCTTCCATTTCTGGGGGTTCCAAACCTGTGGATTCAACCAACTGTGCATCAAAAACACTGGGGGGAAATGAGTGCCTGCACTGAACATGTACAGATTTGTTTTTGGTCTTGTCATTATTCCTTAGACAATACAGTATACCAATGACCTCCATGGCATTTCCATTACATTAGATATGATAAGTATTCTACAGATGACTTAAAGAATAGGGAGGGTATGCCCAGGTTACTGGCCAATACTATGCCATTTTATATAAAATACTTGAGCATCTGAGGATTCTGGTATTTTGGAGGGTTGAGGGTCCTGGAATCAGTTCCCTATGGATATAGAGGTGTAACTGGATATTCAAATGCAGCAAAGCTACACTGAGATAGTATAGCCTAACTTAAGGGTTTAATAAGTAAGACTGGTGAGACAGGAGGAAAAAAATAAAATAAAGAAAATAATTCATATTTTCATATGACTTATGCTTTTCATGAAAGTTAAAGGAAGGCACATCTTTATAGCTACAAACCTGGTAGCCCTTGATTCTTTCCATTTCTTTGCTGGCTAGTGGGTTACTCTTGACCACACAAACCAGGGCCTTGACCGCTGCATATAACCCTTCCACATCAGAGGCCATGGCCACTAGGCCCAGGATAGCTGCAGCTCCTCCAATGTACTGCAAAGTAGTGGCAACAGGCTTAGGGACAAATGTTCTTACTCCTAATTAAAAGACAGTAAAAAATAATTAAAATAAATCCCCCAAGTGAACAAAAACTAAGTAAATCATCTTTAAAAGTTTCTATTTAAAAAAACCTTCTACCCTAAAATAAAAAATTCTACAAAAAAAAAAAAAATACAAAAAAAAACTGAAGGCAGATTTATACTAACGTACTCACTCTCAGAGAAGAATCAGGAGCAAAGGAAAAGGTAGAAAAAGAACTAGGTTTTAGAGCAAGCACAAATGCTTCTACCATGTAGCTCTTGGCAATGCAAGGCCTCAGAAGTACAGAGGCCTTGGGAATGCAGATCTGAGGTTCCTGAGAGTACCTTCCTGGGTTGTGTTGGGGACCAAACTTGCAGAGAGCAAAATCACAACTCTGTGAACTGGGGAAGGGGTAGGAGAAGTCAGCTTTGCAGGGATAAAGTACTTCCTGTAGGTAAGCCAAGTAAAGCCCATTACTGACCATCATCCCAGAGCTCCTCTAGTGATGTCATCTGAGTAGCAGTTTATCACTGACTCCAGAAATGTCTCAGAAACTTTCTTGGAACTACGTGCCAACTAAATATAAAAATAAAAATCACACCTACATTTCTAACATTTTTAAGGCTTATGAATATGACTTGCCAATTGATTAGGAATCAGTTTTTCTTTTAAACTAATAGTCAATTTTATACGTTGATGTTCTTTGCAGAGTATTCACAGTATTTTCAGGTATCATGACACTGGATTATGAAAACTATCTTTTTAGGTAATTAGGCCCAGTACAATTAATTTATAGATGAGAAAACTGGAGTTCACAGAGTTTACATGTCTGGCACAGTGCCACATAGTAAATGCCTGTCATAATGTCATACAATGACAGGATAGGAGCTGGAACTTAAGTCTTTGAATTCTTCATTCATGGCTATTTCTAGCACCTCACAGTGCTGCAATATTTGACAGGGGACATACAGTAATACTTTGTAAATATGTGTAGAAATTGGGCAGGAGTTTGTTGTAATGGCTTAAGTCATCAACTGGGACAACCACATCCCATATCTGACTGCCTGGTTCAAGTCTCAGCTACTCCACTTCTGATCCAGCTTCCTGCCAATGTACATCCTGTGAGACAGCAGATAATGGCTTGAGTCCCCTGTCATCCATGTGGAAACCCCCGCTGGAGTTTAGCTAATACAGGCATTTTTGGGGTGAACTACTGGAATGAAGATCTCTTCCTTTTTTTTTTTTTTTTAATTATTTGACAGGTAGAGTTAAGACAGCGAGAGAGAGTGAGAGTGAGAGAGAGAGAGAGAGAGAGAGAAAGGTCTTCCTTCCGTTGGTTCACCTCCCAAATGGCCGCTACAGTCGGAGCCACACTGATCCGAAGCAAGGAGCCAGGTGCCTCCTCCTGGTCTCCCATGCGGGTGCAGGGGCCCAAGCACTTGGGCTACCCTCCACTGCCCTCCCGGGCCACAGCAGAGAGCTGGACTGGAAGAGGAACAACTGGGACTAGAATCCGGTGCCCATATGGGATGCCGGTGCCACAGGTGGAGGATTAACCAAATGAGCCCCGGCGCTGGCCCTGGAAGATCTCTTTCTGTCTGTCTCTTTCAAATAAAATGAAAATAAATAAAAATTTAAAAAAATATATTTTTTGAATTGAATATAGGCATGTCTTTAGCATACAAGAAACTTTTACCAATGTAGTTCTATCAAAAAAGGAAAGCAAAGTTAAGAGATGAGCCTATTATAGGGACAATAAAAGATACCAAGGACTGATAAACAGAGGATTCTAACCAGCATAGTAATTTTTTGTTAATCTAAAAAGGTAGTGATATTAAACACTGATTTGAAGATTAAATGGAATAATCACCAACTCTAAATTTGGATGGCCTGATTGGTTTAGACCTTGAAATCCCAGGTAACAAAAAAACAACTATGCGTTTTTTTTTTTTTTTGACAGGCAGAGTTAGACAGTGAGAGAGAGAGAGAGAGAGAAAGAGAAAGGTCTTCCTTCTGTTGGTTCACCCCCTAAATGGCCGCTATGGCTGGTGCACTGTGCTAATCCAAAGCCAGGAGCCAGGTGCTTCCTCCTGGTCTCCCACTGCCTTCCCGGGCCACAGCAGAGAATTGGACTGGAAGAGAAGCAACTGGGACAGAACCGGCTCCCCAACTGGGACTAGAACCCGGAGTACCGGCACCACAGGCGGAGGATTAGCCTAGTGAGCCACAGCATCGGCAAAAAATCTATGCTTTTTAATCAAACATCCTGTACATGGCTCTACAGAATGTCTACCAGCCCTAAACTTGCATTATAGTTAGATGCATTATTTTATAGTTAGGAGCTCTATCTTATTTCTAAGTTAAGAGAAGCATTCATGAGCAAAATCTGCTACATACATGAAGCTACAAACGCTCAACAATAGTTCTGAATTTCAGCTGCTATTTCTAAATGCAGTAGGAAATTTACCTAAGGATTTCATAGAAGTGTTTAGTCAGTACTCATAAGCATTGATGAGAGAGACACGTTCATGGGATTTTAAGGAAGATTATGATTTTTAAAGTTGACTGGAATTTGACATTGTTACATTATTTTTTAAATACTGGAAGAACAGTACAGGTCAGTGCTATAAAACATGAACCTAAGTGCTACCCCTCAAGTGAGGAAAGTGAATGCAAATTTGAAGGCAAATAAAGAAGTCTGAAACAACAAACTTAACTAACCCAAGTATCCAATGAGAGTAGCCCCAATGGTCCGTGCAGGTCCATTTAGATGTCCTGCTGAATTGTGTATCAGCTTTACAGGCGTGGCATTCTCATGGGAGGAAATGCCTAACTGAAAAGCAGGAAAGGAAAACACTGTAATTTTAAAATGTGCAACATCTCCAAAGTGTGGAATCATGTCTACGTCAAAGAAGGGGAAATTTTGTGTGTATACACAAACATACACATAAGCATGTATTTTTAAAGCAAATGCAATCCTAGGACTTTCTGTTGCTTACTGTAGAATTCAATTAATGCACATTCTATGTTCTTTAGAAGGTGTGAGATATATATGACCAAATACAGCCGTTGTCAGTGCTGTTCCCAGCCCCTGTGGATTTCCTTCCCCTCAGGCTCGGCCTCTGATAACCAGCCCACAAGCTTGTTAGGCTCACTGATGTCATCCTCCTTGATAAACCCCATGGCCAGCACTTCCCTACCAGACTGCTTAACACATTTGCCGCAGGGAATCACAGATTTCTACAACACCGCATTCTCCAGTTTTATTCCTTAGTCACTGCTTCTGGTTCCCCACTGTCTCTCCACCTGCAGGATACTGGATTGTCTTAGGTTTTCCTTTAACCTTTCGTCTTCTTCATCTAATCTATGCTTCAGTGAATATATATAGTCTCATGGCTTTTAATGCTACCTGTGCAAACCCATGACACACAAACCTCTCCCCTGAGTTCCCCATTCCTTTTTCCAATGGTCGTGATACCTCTACAATGGTGTCTAACAGATTTCTCAAACTTCTCCAAAACAGAATTCTTAATAATCCCCCCAAGTCTACTTTTTATAGTTTTCTCCAAATCAGAAAAGGCGTTTCTGTTTTCCAAGTTACTCAAGAGAAAAGCCTTAGGGTTATCCTTGACTCTTTGGTTTCTTTCATATTCCATACCCATGCCACATTCCATTGCCTCAAACTCTTAGGTCTTCCTTCAAAATGTAACTTGAATCTAATCACTTCTTATTACTACCACTATTACCAACCTGGATACAACTGCCATAATCTCTTGTAGAAATTATTTATTGTACTGGCCTCCAAGTTCAACTTCTATTTCACTTCAGCCTCTTCTCAACAGACATCATGGGGATCCTGGCTGAGATGTAATTTCACTCCTATATCTGGGACCCTATAATGCTTCCCATCTCGCTCAGTGAAAGTCAATGTCTTTACAATCGCCTGTAAATCCTACACAATCTGGTCCCATGACCTCTTTGGGCACCTCTGCTACTGTCCAGGCCTGTTCTCTTTTCATTGTAGCCACACTGGCCTTCTTGGCTTTTCTTAGGGCCCCTGTGATTGTATTCTAAGAATGTCCCCAGGCCTACATCTACAACCTACTCTCCACATACAAGTGGTTTCCTGTCTCATTCCTTTCAAGGGTTTGCTTAAAACTCACATGCAGAGAAGGTATTTAGCCTAGCTAATACCCAGAATGCCTGGGTTAGATTCCCAGCTCTGGTCCCTTACTCTAGTTGCCTACCAATGCAGATCCTTCATCCATTGGTTCATTCCCCAAATAGCTACAATGGCTGAGGCTGTCTGGTTCAAAGCCAGGAGTCAGGAGCTTCTTCCAGGTCTCCCACATGGGTGCAGGAGCCCAAGGACTTGGATCATCTGCTGCTGCTTTCTCAGGTGCATTAGCATGAGCTGGATCAGAAGTGGAGCAACTGGGACTCCAATCGGAGCCTATATGGGATGCTGGCATCACAGGCAGTGGCTTTACCCACTATGCCACAATGCTGGCCCCCTTTTCCTTCTTTAACTTTCCTCCGTAGCACTCAGTACCTTCTAGCATACTTTAGGATTCAGTTATTTCTTTAGTTATTATTGTCGGTCTCTTCCATTAAAATATAAGAACTAAAAAGGCAGGAATTTGTATTATTCACTACTGTGTTCTAAACCAAACTTTGTCTGGCATAGAAGTAGGCAGTTCATAAAAAATCATTGAGAGACAGCTTTAAAAAGGCAGTGGAAAGTGGCCTGGGTGCTTGGGCCCCTGCACCCACTTGGGAGATGTGGGAAGAAGCTCCTGGATTCCAACTTCAGATTGGCACAGCTCCAGCTGGTATGGTCATTTGGGCAGTGAACCAATGGGTGGAAGACCTCTCTCTCTCCCTTTCTCTCACTCTCCCTCTCTCTCTCTTTCTCTCTCTCTGCCTCTTCCTCTCTGTGGCTCTCCCTTTCAAATAAATAAATCAATCTTTTTAAAAAAAATTGAGCCATTATTTCTCTAAGTCAACTCCCTAACTGCCAACATAAATACAAGAATTAATATAATATACTCATAACAGAATGGACTCCTCATTTTTCCAAATAAAACTAAATACTTCAATGTATTCAGGCCTAAATTAAAAACTAAGTAAACCAAATAAAAAGAACGTATGAAAGACACTATTTTTAGTGACCACTCATCGTTGAGTGGTATTCATAATGAGGCTATGAGAAACCTTCTCAGTGACAACTGGCCAACAAGTACTGGCAAATCATTCTGCTTACCTGCTTAGCGATGGCTTTGCTGTCCAACTTGTTATAAACTTTTCGGATTCTTGCCACAGTTAGGGAAGACACAGAAAGTGCATAGAGGCCAAATGACACCTTCTCCTCCGGTACTAACGATATTGGAGACGGGATTATACCTTCAGATTTCACATCTTTACCTTCAAAGCAAGGATAATCTGTGTTCAAAACAATCAGCAATTCTCTTTATCCTACACAAGCTTTTTTATTCTTACTATCATTTTTCCAGTGGGCAGACTTGGAAACCTTTATAATTGATGATAATTGAAAATTAATCTTGATGTGAATGGAAGGGGAGAGGGAGTGGGAGAGGGGAGTGTTGTGGGTGGGAGGGAAGTTATGGGGGGGGGAGCTATTGTAATCCATAAGCTGTGCTTTGGAAATTTATGTTCATTAAATAAAATAAAATATAAAAAATTAAAAAAACCTTTATAATTGGAATAAACAGTTAAATTCAAAAGTTTTTAATTTTCAATTCCTGTCTTTAATTTAATTAAAAGAGAAAAATCTAATCATAGTTTTACATTCCATGTCTCATTTTTAAAATATGCTTAGCATATAACAATTTAAAAGAGAAACAAAAGTCATAATTGTTTGTTACCTAACAAATTATAAAACCCTTTCCCCGAGGTTCAAAGGACAAAGGTTCAAAAGAAAATTAGTGGAATTCCTGTCAGTTTTATAGAAGTAGGCCTCTCCCAAACACAAGCCCTCATAATACCCCTGTGCTATCTTCAAGACAACAGACAGAGTAGTTAAGAGCATATGTTTGGAACCAGATAACCTGAGTTTGAATCCTGCTTGAAGACTTGAAAGCTGTATGACCTATACATCTGTGCCTCAGCTTCCTCATCTGTGAAATGAGGGTGAAAATGACAGCACAGAACACACAGTATTTACGGAGAAGAATAAACATACATGAAAGGCTCAGAACGGCTATGTCCTTCGTGTGTATTATTTAGCCATGTAAGTGCTCCATAAGTGTTAGCCCTTACTAGATACCATCAAACTCAGGAATATAACTGAAAAGTCATAAGACCTTTCCCATTTACAATGTATTTGTTCTAACTTTCCCAAGAACCTTGGCAAAATCGGAATAAGGAGATGGAAGACAGCATTTGGAAGAAATACTAGAAAGGAATTAAAGCTTAATGTCAGTTCCTTTGGTTCTAGATTTCCTTGGAGGAAAGAAGACATAACAGTAAGTGGACTGTGAGAGTAAAGGGACCAAGAAAAACAATGTTAATCGTTCTGACCTAGAGAATATATGTGTATTTATTGGATTCACTCATGCTTGCTCACCAAGAGTAGCTACGTTTTCAACTGCTTCATGTAATAGGAGAAATGATGGAACAAGAACAGGGTTGAGTTGACTCTTAGAGGATATATACCTACATCTTGGAGGCAATGAGAGACAGTGGATAGTGTTCAGGCATTAAAGACTGAGAATCAAAGCAGAACAGTATGATCAGTGGAGGAGAACATTTTAAACAGGAGTGGCCAACACTGCCACGAGGATCAGAGGAGAAAGCCCTTTTCCCAGGTAAATATGTGTATAATCTTATATACACACACATGCATCTCTGCTGTAGGAGTTAAGATTCATACAACTTCAAGACTAAGAATAAGTTACTTACATGGCATACAGACAGCTTGAAAGCTTCCAACATAATTTGGTCCAAGTTCATAAATGGTAGTAACATTTGAAGGAGGTAAAACTTCTTCTAGAAAATGTGTGGGTCCCAGGCGCCAAACTAATGAGGCAATCTGGCGTTGGGCAGGTGGAGTACCAATGTATGCATAGACTGTGCTCACCACTGGAGGGTTTGCAGAGCCTGAGCCCCCAGGAGTACTGTGAACGTAATGAAGCTACAAAGAAGACAAAAGCAAAAGTGTGAAATAGGAATAAGTACTTCAGTATGTGTATTTTCTCATCCACAGGTTAAACCAAATTTACAAAAGTTAAAAATAGTTGAGTTTGAGAGATTTAAGGACAGGACAAGATTCTTGGATATGTAACTGTACACCCGAGAGAGTAGCTGAAAATTTGTTTTCCAATTTGCTAAAACAGGCAAACTACCTAGTGCTAGAAATGGCAATAATCAAATATAAGGATATTATCATTACCTGGTAGGTTTCTATACCAAATTAATGATGTTTCTCTGGAATTTTAGGGTTGAAATAAAAAGAGAGGTTTCCCTTTTAGAATTCAAGAGGTCTAGAAATCAGTTATAGTAACTTCAATGTGGATTTGTTAACTAAAATTATTGATGAAAAAAATTTTAATAGCAGTAAAATACTATGAAAATATTAGAAAAATGAGTCATCTGTATTTAATTTATGTGCACACATATTAACTTCCATGCAAATACTAACCATTCTTGCCTGATACTTTCAGATTTGAAATTATACTACTGTTTATTGACAAGATGACTAAATTACCATTCAATTAATTTATAATGAATATAAACTTAGGCAAAGTGAAAGAGATATATAATTAAATTTCTGCTTCTTGTAAAGGCATCTGTCATTACTTTACGGAATGAGGGACATTTCCATTGATTGCTTTGTCATATTATCATCTCAGCTTCAGATCACATCTGTTATTCTATATGTTAAATAGCAGTCCTGGTGATGCTAATAGCATGACTGTAGAGAACAATACATGAACAGAATTTGATTTCATAGGACTGCAAAAATGCAAACGGACAATGAACATAAACATGTAAATATATCAGCAATGAATCTCTTTCCTCTCAGCTCTGAAATCTGAGGACACTTTTATTTTCAATGACACTAAAAATAACAAAGGAACAACCTACTAGGGAATCTACAAATGCATTTCAAATGTCATCATGTATACACAGAAGAAATGAATGTCCCCATGAGGTGCATTTTAGGGCTTATTATATTGAAACACAATGTCATGATAAAACATCGTTCTCATTAAGGAAGGAAATGTACTCAAAGAAGTTACTGGTTTCAGTGCTTTTTAAACTTAATTCACCAATAGGACAAAATTTGGCCTTTGTTAATTCTTTTCAGCAATAGCACTCTAAAATGGCTTTTAACTCTTTTTAGAAGTTAAAGAATTTTAACAGCTTGCTAGTTGAGTTCAACAGAAAGTAAGTTGTAGCATCCACCCTGACTCAGAAAGCAAAACTGCCTAATTCTTTATGGGTTACTTGATCTCTCTTCTGATAGTCACCTAGACTAATGCTTATATATTCATTTGTTCAACATCCAGTAAATTGAACACTTACTATCATCATCAAGGACGAATCTGATAGGTCTGAAAATAAACAAACAATCAAAAGAAAAAAAGAAACAATTCCAGCTCTAAAGGTTTAGTGTCCCCTGAACTAAAGCACATTATTAACTATGAAGTGACAAAATAGTGTACTCACAGTTTATTTAGGCAACCTTCAACTTGTTTCTCTATTATGAAAAAGCACTTAGAAATTGAACTAAGAACTGAAATATCCAGTAATTTCTTTTGTACTCTGTAGCCTGTTATCTCAGTTTTTCTCTAATCAAGTTACATGAACTAGTCATTCACATTGTTCAAACGAGAACTGAAGGTCAACTTAAAATTAACAAATTTGTTTCCCTGCCATTCAGTCCTTATATGTGCATGATGAGGATGAGCTTTATTCTGAGAATCATGGCATTGAATGGGTTCTTGGAAGTACAGATAATTTTCCAGCTGCATATGAGATACCCACTGCTAGGATATAAGCAATAACACACCCCGCTTATCATCCTTTTACCACCAATACTGAGGAAAGCTTCAATTCCATTTTGGGATAACTTCGGCTAATTCACATTCAATTAAAATTTGCCTTTCTGAAAAGTTTCTACTTGAGTATCCTGGCTTTGTCTACTGAAGACTCCAGCAAACATACACACCCACACCCCACACTTGGACACACACCCTAAACTATCTTGAAAAGTGAGCAGGTTCCCAAGTACACGCAGGCCTACCTTCACGGTGCTAACGAGCTGTCCATCAATATAGAGGGTGGCAGTGCTATTTTTCAGCATGCCTTTGCTCATCACCAGAACCAGATGATGCCACTGTCCCTCAACAATAAGCTCTCCACATCGAAAGCGAGCACAGCATGGGAGAATCTCATAAAAAGAAGATTCTTCACTAAAATCATCAACTGAAATAAAGGGAGAAAATGTAAAAAAAATTTGCCAGTATTATACCTAGTCTGACAGTTATTCACATCTAGATCAGCCTGTTTGACTACATGTTAAAATAAATAAGATGAAGAAGAAAGTAAAGATAACCTATCTTCATCTAATAATAACCTCATTTGCGGTAAGAAGAAAACCCTAGCATATGTTATTGCTATCTTCTACATAAGATATATATATTTATAATCAAGTGAAGTTGTGATATCCAATTAAGTAAAAAATTGACAACAGAATAAGCTACAGTAAATTAAAAAAGACAAATGGACACCAAAGCCAAAAATAAACAAGTGGGCCTACAAACAGAAAAGCTTCTGCACAGTAAAGGGAATAATCAACAGACACTATGGATTGAGAGAAAATATTTGCAAAACACAGATCTGATAAGAGGTCAATCTACAAAATACATAAGGAAGTTGAACAACTCAACAGTAAATAATAATCTGATTGAAAAATGTACTAAGTACTTGAGTAGTCATTTCTCCATATAAAACACATATGCCAAACACTGACAGATATATGAAAAGATGGTCAACGTTACTAAGGAAATACAAACCAAAACCATAATGAGATGTCACCTCACACTTATCAGGATGGCTATTATCAAAAAACAAAAAAACAAGCATTGGTAAGGATGTAGAAAAATTGGAACCTTCATACACTGATGGTGATAAGGCTAAATGGCAGTAAATTGAAAACAGAACTACCATATGAGCCAGAAATGCCACTTCTAGGGGCTGGTGCTGTGGCACAGAGGATAAAGCCATTGCCTGCAGTGCTGGCATCCCATATGGGCACAAGTTCGAGTTCTGACTATTCCACTTCCAATCCAGCTCTCTTCTATGGCCTGGGAAAGCAGTAGAAGATGGCCCAAGTTCTTGAGCCCCTACATCCATGTGGGAGACCTGGAAGAAGCTGCTGGCTCTTGGCTTCAGATTGATGCAGCTCTAGCCATTGTGGCCATTATAGGGGTGAACCAGTGGATGGAAGACCTTTCTCTCTCTCTCTCTCTCTCTCTGCCTCTCTGTAACTTTGCCTTTCAAATAAATAAGTAAATCTTTTTAAAAAAGAAAAAAAAGGAATACCACTTCTGGATACTTAGTCAAAAGGATCAAAATCAGGATCTTGAAGAGATATTTGCCCTTTTATCAATAGATGGATGGATAAAAAAATGTAGCATACATATACAATAGAACACTATTCAGCCTTAAAAAGTAAGGAAATTATGACAACTTGGATCAACCTGGAGTACATTATGCTAAGTGAAACAAGTCAGACATAGAATAATAAATACTGCATGATTCTACTTAAGTGAGTTATCCAAAAATAGCCAAATTCATAGAAACAAAGAATAGAATGGTGGCTGCCAAGGGTTTGAGTAAATGGGGAGTAATTAATTAACCACCACACATTTTGGTCAAGCAAGATGAATAAACTCTAGGGATCTGTTTATGACATTGTGCCTAAAGTGAATAACAATGTATTGTAACTTTCTGACATTTATTTGATGATAGCATTGGTTAGAAAAACAGCTGAAAAAAAAAAAAACCCTAAAGTTTATTCTTGCTATATGCTAGATTCAGTGACATGAAGGAGAAATTATCTGTTACTAGTTTGTGGTTGTATTCCCCAGAACCTTTGGTGACAACAGCTGGTAGTTAGGAAATGATTCATGGTATGGGATAGTTATTTGTTGCTCCAAGTTCCTGGTTCACAGGCAACTGTGTACCATATACATGAAAATACTCTGATTTGTTAACATCCGTAATCATTTTTTAACTCCAATTTGGCTTCTATCTGCTACTCAGTGTGTTGCCAGACTATGCTAAGAAATAATAAGCTCATATTAATTTAATTTCAATGCTAAGCTATTTAAAATAATTTATCTTGTCCAAGTATTCAAAAAGGGGAAGAATAGCAGGAGAAAGCCAGACGTTAAAAGCTCACTTGAGGAGTCAGTGTTGTGACAGTGGGTGGAGGCTCCTCCTGGGATACAGGCATCCCATATGGGAGCCACTTTGTGTCCTGGCTGCTCCACTTTGATCCAGCTCACTGCTAACGGCCTGGAAGCAGCACAAGATGGCCCAAGTGTTTGCCACCCATGTGGGTGACCTGGAAGAAGCTCCTGGCTTTGGCCTGGCCCAGCCCAGGCTGTTGTAACCATCTGGAGAGTGAATCAGCAGATACAAGATCTCTCTTTCTGTCTCCCTCTCTCTCTAACTACTTCAAATAAGTAAATAAATCTAAAAACAAAAAAACAACAACAACAAAAAACCAAAACTCATTTGAAAGAAAAAAATTCCAGCAGTGGGCATTTGGCATAAAGGTTAAGACACCTATGTCCCTACCATGATACCTGGGTTCCATACCTGGTTCTGGCTTCCTCTAACGCAGACCCCAGGAGGAAGCAGTGATGGCTCAAGTGAGTGAGTTTCCACCCTCCATGAGGGAGACCTGGACTGAACTGAATTTCTGTCTCCTAGCTTCAGTCCCAGCAGGGGTGACTGTGGGAATGTGGGGAGTGAACCAGTAGATTAACGCTTTCTCTACAAATAGATGTGTTTGTCTGACTCTTGAATAAATAAATACAAATTTTAAAAATAAAAGTAAAAAATAATTTTAAAAATCAAAGAGCTAATCTGTAAACATGTAACTCATAGCAAATCCACTATTTTTAATACAAGTACATAGATAAAAATATACTAAAAGTAAATTTTATATTTATGTGAGGAAGGAACTACAATATTAATTTCTATTTTATAATCTTAGATTATCTATACATACTGAAAATGGCAAGATTATATTTAGAATTGTGAGGGTAAAGACATTTGTTCATCTTTAAAGTAAGCTATTCAGCTGTGAGTAGAAAATTACTAACAACTAGTTAGCATAAAGTTGTAAGTGGCTAGCTAGCTTACAAACTTACAAACCACAAAGTACAAGGACTTGGAGAGTCCTGTGCTGAGTAAACAGAATGTTAGGGATAGTTAACTTAGCAAAATGAAAACAGATGGAGATAATAGAACTGAGGTGACATCCAGGAAGATTGTAACCCTGTAGCACTCAGCCTGTGAGGAGCCAAGGGAGGGACAGCATGCTAGGAAATAAATTGTTTGCTGTAACAGCACCAGGTGTGCCTGCCTACCAGATACTTGATCTTGTAAGATCATTAATAAAGTCTTGTTTTTGTTGCATCTCCCAACTCCAAGTCTATCCTTTGAGTGGAGAGGTGAGGATATGTCTCACAGAACGACAATTAAAAATGGACATCTGTTGATGAGTTAATACTACTAAACTGGCAAAATCTATTCCATAAGATAAATTAATATAGGAAAGAACTGAATAAATCATGCTGGACATACAAGTCTTAAAAAGGTCTAGAATTATAACCAAGGAATGGAAAAGGAAAATACAAACATCTAGGGGAGTCCTGAAACTTTCCCCTCTTTGGTCCCTTGTTAGTACATTATAAATCTTCTTGAGGACTGTGGAAAATATTACTCATAAAACTTTCATGAGAGTTTTGCTTTCCTGCTTAGGTTTGAACTGAAATATTTTATTTTTTTAAAGATTTATTTATTTATTTGAAGGTCAGAGATACAGAGAGAGAGAAGGAGACGCAGAGGTCTTCCATCTTCTGGTTCACTCCCCAACTGGCCGCAACCGCCGGAGCTGGGCCAATCCAAAGCCAAGAGCCAGGAGCTTCTTCCAGGTCTCTCACGTCTCCCACATGGGTGCAGGGGCCCAAGGACTTGGGCCATCTTCTCCTCGAACCAGCGCCCATATGGGATGCTGGCACTGCAGGTGGTGGCTTCATCCGCTACTACACCACAGCACCGGTCCCTGAGATATTTTAAGTATTGAGTGACTTTCAGAATATCTTAATCAGGCAAGTGGTTTTTGACAACTCGTAGTTTCCTAGGCACCTTAACAGGTTAATACTGTTGGCTGGATGGATCCTGGAAGGACTAATTGTATTTTTTTTTTTTTTTTTTTTGGACAGGCAGAGTTAGACAGTGAGAGAGAGAGAGACAGAGAGAAAGGTCTTCCTTTTTTTTTTTTTTCTGTTGGTTCACCCCCCCAAATGGCCGCTACGGCCGGCGGGCTGCGCTGATCCGAAGCCAGGAGCCAGGTGCTTCTTCCTGGTCTCCCATGTGGGTGTAGGGCCCAGGCACTTGGGCCATCCTCCACTGCCTGCCTGGGCCACAGCAGAGAGCTGGACTGGAAGAGGAGCAACCGGGACAGAACCGGCACCCCAACTGGGACTAGAACCCGGGGTGCCGGCGCCGCAGGCGGAGGATTAGCCTAGTGAGCTGCACACCAGCCAGGACTAATGTATTTTACTGTAACTCCTAATCATATGAGGGACCTTTAGCAAGTTTGTGGAAAATGTATATTATGTTCAACCACATGTGAACTACAGCAGTCTTACAAATTACATTTAGTGAAAATGACATAGAGATAGAAAATGTTTTCTTTTGGGCCAGCACTGTAGCATAGCAGGTTAAGGCCCTGCTTATGGTGCCAGCATGCCGATATGAGTGCTGGTTGAAGTCCTGGCTGTTTCACTTATAATCCAGCTCTCTGCAAATGTGCCTGGGAAAGCAGCAGAGGATGGCCAAGTTCTTGGGCCCCTGTTACCAACATGGAAGACTGAGATGGTATTCCTGGCTCCTGGCTTAGGCTTGTTTCAGTCACAATGCTGTGCCACAGGACTTAACCCATTGTGTTGCGATGCTGGCTTCAATGTTTCTTTTCATTTATACAAATATATATGCATGCCTAATACAATGATAGGCATTGTTTTATGTGGCAGAGAGGCCAGGGTTATAAACAGAATAATCTTGTTAGTGGAGGCTTATAATTCTAGTGGGGCAGACAAAGACAAAACTCAGACTTAAAATCTGTGGAGTTCAGATAAAAGATACAGAATGCTAAACAAGTGCTATCACGGTGGACATAGAACATCAGGGAAGATTCAAGAAACACTAAGGAAGCATCATACAATACGACTTGGCAGAATGAGTGTTATTTTCAAGGTCTGCTTGGGCTAACAGGTAGTGGCGGTGTCATTCACCACAACAGGAAAATGGAAGGGGATGCAGGTTTTATAAGGAAGAAATGTTAGAATCTAAGATGTTTATAAGAAGATCATTCGTATGAAGATGTCTAACATGCAGGTGGAAATAAAAATACTAATCTTGGGACAAGGGCAACTGAAATTTTTGATTTCATGGTCCCTGGGAATAGATATCAAACTTACATAAACTGGTAGCTTCTTCCCCCCTGAAAAGCAGGTTTTACTGCAAAGCCCAAAGGTACAATCCTGGAGGATACTAATTTTGATGGGAAAAGGGAAGAGAAAGCTATTGAAGGAAATGGTGACAGGGAGGTAAAAGAATTAATGAAAGAATAAGAGTAGGTACTCTAGACTACAAGATTGGAAAGTGTTTTTTTTATTTATGTATTTGAAAGGTAGAGTTACACAAACACACATACACACACACACACACAGAGAGAGAGAGAGAGAGAGAAAGAGAGAGAGAGATCTCCCACCCACTAGTTTACTCCCCAAATGGCCATAACAGCCATGGCTGGGCCAAACCAAAGCTAGGAGCTTCTGCCATGTGGGTGGCAGGGGCCTAAGTATTTGGGCCATCTTTTGCTGCTTTCCAAGGCACATTAGCAGGGAGCTGGAATGGAAGTGAAGTAGCTGGAAGTTGAACTGGTGTCCATATGGGATGCCAGTGCTGCAGGCAGCAGCCTAATCCAGCAACACCAGCCCCAAGATTGGAGAGTTTTGATTGGGAAGAAATCAAGAGAACCAAATGTCACTGAGGAGTAAATTATAACAAGATTTCTAACTATATTGATGCTGAGCTAGGTATGGGGCACCATGAGAAATATTAAGCCAAGAAATTTTAAAATCAAAATGAAAAGCTGATTTATATTCAATATTTACTGAGTACCAACCACATGTGAATACACATATAATATCCACTTACTTAGTTAAAAGGACAAACCTAGATTATTTTAGGAAGGAAGCACATTTATATATGCATGTTTCTATTCAGAGAAAAGAAAATTGTATGAATTGAGATTTATATTTTCTGTTATTTATATCATTTAAGAAGATCTTCATGAATGTCCCAAGTTTGAACTCCTATTGTATGGCAGTGTGAGGTATGGCATGTGGTAGGAAATCAGGGCTATGAAATGCTATGTCTTACAGTTGTAAAGGTAAGTGATGGCTAAAATAATTGAAATGTTATTGTGTCTAGCGCAGTGTGGCCCATATGGTAGGCAGGTGCTCAGTGAATAGTAATTAGTTAAGCAGAATTCACAGTCAATGTTAATCCTTATAAAAATATATCAAACAAGCAACCTGCTTTCCCAGTAAAAGCTGTGATTTCTTGGCAAGTAAGCATGAATACTTATTAGGCCTCTCTCTTTACTGCTCTCTGAGTCTCTTTTGAATGTGTCTTAAAATTCAGTATTTAAGATTTCAAACACATGTAACCTGTTCTATACTATAATAATTTATAATGGAAAAGAACTATCCTTTGGACCTTAAAAAAATCATTACAATGATGTTTTCATACCTATAGAATCAGAAGAAGATAACAAAATAGACAAATACTGACCGTAATTTTGGAGTAGTTCCTCTTTAGTGGAAACAATCAGAGATCGGTCTTTTGCTGATAGGACTATGGCAAGGCACACATAATGCTGCTCAGAAGAATTTGCTCGGCGCACAACAGTAAGAAGTCTGACAGGGTGGTTATTTGGAGGAGAACTAAAATGTTCAATACAAAACCAGCTGGAGTAGCTTAAGCCAGAGGGAGGAGGGAAGAATCTTTCACCTGAAGTGAAAACAGGAAAAGAACAATGGAAGAGTTTGTGTTGTCATAGTTATACTAAGAAAGAGGCCAACAAAAGTATATGAACTCTAAATAAAATATATAATTCACTAAAAATAGCAAAAAGAAAGTAGTATTTACCGGAACCAACGCCACTGACCACAGCCCCATCGGTGAGGCCTGTTGCGACAGCATTATTTGTAGGGGCATTGTGAGGGGCCAGACTGGGCAGAAACAGACAGCTGTCCAAGGAAAGACAACACACGTATTAGAGGTCAACCGTTGCAGAACACTGTGCACCCACCACAGTGAAACAGGCTGTGAGCACACAATGGGGACTAGAAATGAAAGATTACAAAATCTGTCTGGATGCTGGAAGAGCCTCTCCTTTAAATCATGTGGGAGCATCACAAGATATACTTTAAAAATCTTCTACAGTACCGTTTTCATACGGAAATTTAAAACTTAGGATATAAGTTGCATTTGGTAAGATGTACACATGTCTAACCCTAAGCAAGAGGGTAGAACAATGTCATCCAAACCAAGATATTTCTTTTGGAGGTAAGCATCAATTAAGTCACTGCTTCAGATGCCTGTATCCCATATTGGAGTGCCTGGTTTGAGTCCTGGCTTCCAGTCCGGTTTTTTATTACTGCACAGGCTGGGAGGCAGATGATGGCTCCAAGTTCTTGGGTCCCCATCACCCATCACCCATGTGGGACATATAGTTGGAGTTCAGGGCTCCTGGATTCAGTGCGCCCTAGCCCTGGCTTTTGCAGCCATTTGGGGAATCAGTTAGTGGATGAAAGATCTCTGCCTCTGCCTTTCAAATAAAATTCTTTAAAAAGTTGATTCTTTGGGGCCAGTGCTCTGGTGTAGTGAGTAAAGCCACCACCTGCAGTTCTGGCATCCCATATGTGCGTCAGTTTGAGTCCCGGCTGCTCAAATTCTGATCCAGCTCTGCTATAGCCTGGGAAAGCAGTGGAAGATGGCCTAAGTCCTTGGGCCCCTGCACCCATGTGGGAGACCTGGCAGAAGCTCCTGGCTCCTCGCTCTGGATCAGCACAGCTCTGGTCATTGTAGCCAACTGGGGAGTGAACCAGCAGATGGAAGACCTCTCTCTCTCTCTCTCTCTCTGTGTGTGTAACTCTGACTTTTGAATAAATAAATAAATCTTTAAAAAGATTTATTATTTATTAAGTATATTTATTATTTATTTATTAAGTATATTTATTATTTATTAAGTATATTGTATCAAAATGTTTACTCATAAATCAATGAGCTTATTTATTTATTTATTTTTGTTGTTGTTGCAGGCATTTCCATAACAGTTAAAATGTCAACATGCCATAAAGAGTACTTGGGTTCAAGTCCTGGCTTTGGCTCCTCATCCCACTTTCCTGTTAATGCAGACCCTGGGAAGCAGTGATGATGGCTCAGCTGGGTCCATCACCCACACAGGAAACCTGGATTGAGTTCTCAGCTCCTGGTTTTGGCCTGGCCCATCTCCAGTCATTGCAGGCATCTGGGGAGTGAATCAGCCAACAGGAGCTTGCTTTCTCTGTTTATATGTCTCACTCTCTGTCCCTCTGCCTCTCAAATAAGTACATAAATAAATTTAAAAGATAAGTTTCTTATACTCCTTTCTAGTCACTCTCTGCTATTACTACTTTCTATTTCCAAACATTTTTAAAAACTGCATTTGATAAAGCAGAGTGACAATCAAAGAGGGAGGAAGAGGAGGGTGGGGGTGGGGTTGGGAGGAGTGCAAGCACTATCTTCCATCTGCTGACTGACTCCCCAAAAGCCCACAACAGCCAGGGCTGGGCAGGGCCAATGTCAGGAGCCAGGAGCTCCATCTGCAGCTTCCATGTGGGTGGCGGGAACCCAAATAATAGGGCCGTCATCTGCTGCCTCCCTGGCGCATTTAGTAGGAAGTTAGATGGGTGGTGGAAGCAAACACTTTATCATGGGATGTGAGTGTCACCAGTGGTAGCTTAATGCACCCGCCACAGTGCTTGCACCCGAAACATGTTTTAATCTACTTTCTGATCATGACCCAGGACAGTATTTTTAAAATAAAAGTTACAGATTTAGGCCAACCAATCAGGATCCCACAAACAGCTATTATACACCAAAGTTATCTATTTCTGTATATGTCAGGGCTGCTGGGCTTTGTCAACTATCCTGAATTCCCCATGGATTCCTCACTGCTGTTTCTGCCATTACAGCTTAAATAATTTACTCATTTGAAGTGGCAGTCACTGAACATTTTTAATGCAGAAGATTTTCTACTAGAAATTTAAGGGACAGGATGATGACAAAATACAAAGAACTTTTAGTCTGCATATTATCTATATATTTATATGTCAGGGGTTGGCACACTATTTCAGGAAAGGGTCTGATCACATATATTTCACATCAGGGGCCGGCGCTGTGGTATAGCGGGTTAAAGACCTGGCCTGAAGTGCCAGCATCCCATATGGGTGTGGGTTCTAGTCCCGGCTGCTCCTCTTCTGATCCAGGTCTCTGCTATGGCCTGGGAAAGCAGTAGAAGATGGCCCAAGTTCTTGGGCCCCTGCACCTATGTGGAAGACCCAGAAGAGGCTCCTGGCTACTGGCTTCAGATTAGCGCAGCTGCGGCTGTTGTGGCCATCTGGGGAGTGAACCAGCAGATGGAAGACCTCTCTCTCTGTCTCTACTTCTCTCTGTAACTCTTTCAAATAAATAAAATAAATCTTTAAAAAAACAAACATATTGCTTCTCGGCCTTTAGGCTAAGATCAAATGTAAAAAAACAAACAACAACAAAAAACACAAATATTTCACATTTTGTGAACCAAGTGGTTTCTTTTTTTTTTTTTTTTAAGATTTATTTATTTTATTTATTTGAAAGGCAGAGTTACACAGAGAGAAGAAGAGACAGAGAATTTTCCACCTGCTGGTTCACTCCCCAGATGGTGGCGATGATTGGGGTTGGGCCAGGCCTAAGCCAGGAGCCAAGCAGCTTCTTTCAGGTTTCCCACCTTGGTGCAGCGGCCCAAGCACTTGGGCCATCTTCCACTGCTTTTTCAGGTGCATTAGCAAAAAGCTTGGGCAGAAGTGGAGCATGGGCCAGTGTTGTGGCGTAGCGGGTAAAGCTGCCACCTGCAGTGCCAGCATCCCATATGGGCTCAAGTTCGTGTCCCAGCTGCTCCACCTCCAATCCAACTCTCTGCTATGGCCTGGGAAAGCAGTAGAAGATGGCCCAAGTCCTTGGGCCACTGCACTCGCGTGGGAGACCTGGAAGAATCTCCTGGCTCCTGGCTTCAGAACAATGCAGTCTGGCTGTTGTGGCCATTTGGGGAGTGAACCAGTGGATGGAAGCCTCCCCCACCCCCCCGTGTAACTCTGACCTTCAAATAAATAAATCTTTAAAAAAATAAATAAATAAACTTGAAGGCCTTAAAAAAATAGAAATGGAGCAGCCAGGTCTCGAACTGGCACCCATATGAGATGCTGGCATCACAGGCAGCGGCTTTACCTACTATGCCACAACACCAGCCCCAAACCAGGCACTTTCTATCATGGCTACTCAACCCTGCCATGCTAGCATGAAAGCAGCCATAGAAAATACATACGAGAATACAAATGAGTGAGGCTATTCTGACAAAATTCCAGTTACCAAAAAAATTACATATGTACAGCAATTTTACTAACAAAAACAGACTTGGTTCATGGGTCTTAGATTGCTGACTCCATATCTAATCACTTTATTTAGTATAATAAATAATTAAAAATAATTAAGTATGGAAATCTTAAATAGCATGCTTAAAAAACCTCAATAATTTGAAAACTCATAGCATAGTATATAGTATAATAAATTTTAAACCAAGTGTATTTAAAACCAAAGATCGGTTTGGAAAGGCAAACATAAAGCATGAAAATAATAGAATAAGACTTGGCTACCTTGAAAATTTCTTACCCAAAACCTTCAAGGGAAGTGTCAAATTCAACAAAGGCTGGAGTAACTGATGAGCCATGAAGTCTGATGTCATGAGGGGTTGTCATGGAGACCAGACACTTCACCCTGGTCAAGGGTACCGTACTTCCTTCTGCAGATTTGACCAAGCTCTTGCTGATCCGGTAATGGTTATCTTCATGTAAGCTAAAGACATTATCAGAACCCAGGCCTTCTAGAGATGTGACCATACTACCTGTAAGTCAAAGAAAGTCTATTGGGAAAAATATTGTGTAGAAATTTAAAATAACACTATAAAGCTGATTTATCCTAAAATGTCATTTGTTTTGTAAACAATAACATACTGAGGCTATTATCCAGTTTTAATATATTTTGTGGGTTTTTTTTTAAAAGATTTATTTATTTATTTGAAAGAGTTACAGAGAAAGTGGGAGATGGAGAGGGAGAGGAGGAGAGAGAGACAGAGACAGACAGACAGACACAGACACACACACACACACACACACACAGAGAATCTTCTTTCTGCTGGTCCATTCCCCACCCTCAATGGCCGCAAAAGCCAGTGCTGAACAGACTGATGCCAGCAGCCAGAGCTTAATTCGGGTCTCCAACATCAGTGGCAAGGGCCCAAACTTGGGCCATCTTCCAATGCTTTTCCCAGGCCATTAGCAGGGAGCTGGATCAGAAGTGTTGGTCCTTTATGTTCACTTTTAAACTCATATAGCATGTGTTTCCTTTTTCCTTAATGCTTAAGTAACATGCATATTACACAGAAATGTTGGAAACTAGAGTATAAAAAAGGAATAAAAATCATCCATTGCTACCATCTAAGCAAGCCTCTGTTACAATGTAACTTGACTATACCATAAATCTCAGTTAATGGTTTATAAACCAACTTATACTTTTATTAAAAAAAAACTAATTTTTACTCTTTTGCTTTTAAAAGAAAGTCAAGGGGCCAGCACTGTGGCATAGCAGGCTAAGCCCCCACCTGACGCACTGGCATCCCATAGGGATGCCAGTTCATGTCCCAGCTGCTCCTCTTCTGATTCAGCTCTCTGCTATGGTTTGGGAAGGCAGCAGAAGATGGCCCAAATGCTTAGGCCCCTGCACCCACATGGGAGACCCTGAGAAGTTCCTAGCTCCTGGTTTCAGATTAACTCAGCTCTGGCCTTTGCGGCCATTTGGAGAGTGAACCAACAGATGGAAGACCTCTCTCTCTTGTCTCTTCCTCTGTCTGTCTGTAACTCTCTCTCTCTCAAATAAATAAATAAAATCTTAAAAAAAAAAACAAGTCAAATATTCTAGAATAATTGAAACAGAAACAGATTTTTCTTATGAAAAATATCAGAAATAAATAGCAGACATTTGCTTTCCTTATTTTCTCCCCATTTTTAGTTCTTTCCTTACAATTAGCAGAATTAAATATGTGATCATATGAAGTACTTGTGTTTAAGGATTCCTATATGTATATAAATGGTAACAATCTCATAAATGACAAATTTTAAACAAATTTCCAAGAACATATTACAAATGTAATGCAGAAAATATTTCCTCTCAAGATGAACCACATGACTGCATGTAACTGTTTTCCTCTTAAATGTGATGGAGAGTCATGTAACCATAAACATATTTCAATACTCTCTTTGGGAAAGGAGTTACTTTTTGTCTCCATTATTAGCAAAGGATATCATAACTCCGTTCTAAAGAACTACGTAAAGAGGAGGGCAACTGGCCTAGTGATTAAGCTCCCACTCAGGACACCTTCATCCCGTATCTGACAAGCCTCAGTTTTCTGATCATGTACAGCCTGGGAAATGGTAGGTGGGTTCCTGTCACCAACATGACAGACGCTAACATAAAGATCTGGCTTCTAGTTGCAGGCTGGCCCAGCCCTGGCCACTGTGGTATCTGGAAGTGAATCAGTAGACAGGAGCTCTCTCTGTCTTTTCAAGTAAAATAAATAAATGGATGAATTTTAAAAAGAATATCTTGTTAAAAAGATATAATATCAATAGCTGGGGCTGAGGCTGTGGCGCAGTGGGTTAACGCCCTGGCCTGAAGTGCTGGCATCCCATATGGGCACAGGTTCTAGTCCTGGCTGCTCCTTTTCCAATTCAGCTCTCTGCCATGGCCTGCGAAAGCAGTGGAAGATGGCCCAAGTCTTGGGCCCCTGTACCCATGTGGGAGACCCAGAGGAAGCTCCTGGATCCTGGCTTCAGATTGGCGCAGCTCCAGCCATTGTGGCCAACTGGGGAGTGAACCAGTGGATGAAAGACCTCTCTCTCGCTCTCTCTGTCTGCCTCTCCTCTCTCTGTGTAATTCTGACTTTCGAATAAATAAATAAATCTTTAAAAAAATAATAGCCAAAAAATGATACATCAAGGAACAGTGTATCAATTCCTGGAACCCTTTTTATTTTATTTTATTTTTTATAAAAAGCTTTTATTTACGTCAACGATTTCCCCTCCATCCCAACTGTCCCAGGTTCCTCAGTCAATCTGATCTTGTGCTTCAAGGTAATAAACAATGAACCTTTCTTTCTCTTTTCTTCCACAAACTTCTTGAAATAATATTTATTTTCCACAGGATTTTCATTTACAAAACAAACCAAAAAAGTGAGCTTCAAAAGTCCACTTACTTCTCATCTCTGGTTCATAACTCAGGGAACTTGGCTTGTGAACCCTGTACTGTTTTAGAAGTTTTTTGTCCCAGGCACCACAATTTAAAGGACTTGCCAAACGTAAAAATTCCCTAGGAAAAGACAAAGCAAATTTATTCCCTGATTAAGAATATTATATAACACCAATCACACAACAAATGGGATTTAATGAATTATAAGAGCCTGATTAAAATACAAAAGAAAGTTATTATAAGAGACAATATACAATGCTAATTCTATAATCATTACATACCTATGTATCTACTGCACAGTTTTCAAAATTCATTTTTCAGAAGTTAATAAAAACAATGAAGAAGTACGCTAAGTCCAACATGTCTAAGATTAAATCCATCATGTTATACTCAAAGCTACAGCTTAGTTCTGCATCTCACTGGAATGTGCTTTAATTCTTCTTTTGACTTTCCACTTTCAGGAAAATCTCCAAATCCTGCTGATTTTACTCCCTAGAAACATCTTGAATCTGCCGTCTTCCTTCATTTCTGCTGCTACTACCCAGACCATACTATTTTCCTTTTCTTGAAACGTGGATTCTAGATCTGGATCTTATGACTCCAGTCTTGTTCCACTCAATCCATTCTCCACTACACTCAATATCTCCCCAAATAAAAATCTACTCACTGTCACTGGGACTATGGCTGTCCTGTTGTGACAGCTGGAAACTCCCCCAAAGAACTGCTTGAAGTACCACTTGGCAGGTAATTGAGGATGACTTCTACTTTACTATCCAGCTTCACTGCCCCAATTTTCCCCCCAGTCACAAATTCTACTGGAGGCATACTTCTTCTGACTCCCTACAAATGTTCTGCTCCTTCCCTACCCTAGACCACCATATTTGTGTGTCTCATTGGTGAAGAACATTCTTTCCCCCACTTCTCACCTGGTTAACTCCCTTCTATACTTTCTTTATTAACTGTTATTTCCTCCACAAAACCTCCTCTGAGTTTTTCTCCTGAGACAACCAGGATAAACTGTCCCTATACAAACGGCCCAACATTGCTGTTATAGAACTCAATACACAGTATTTTGATGTTCTGCTTATCTGACAGTTTTCTTTACCAGATTACACTTTTGTAAGAGCAGGAAGGTTCCTTTTTTTGGTTCATTAATATTTCCCTAGTAATAGGACATGGCAGGGGTTCCAAAAATAACTAAAGTCTTCTAGATCAGGAAGTAACTGTCTTGGATAAGAAATATCCCATAGCTGTATAACAGGTGCAGGGGTGGTAACTTCCAATGTCCCATAGCACAGTAGAACAATATGGTTGACAATAACTAATTGAGTATTTCAAAACAGCTGACAGAGAGTATTTTGAATGTTCCCAACACAAAGAAAAGATAAATGTCTGAGATGGTAGAAATACCAGTTACCCTCACCCAGTACATTGCATAACGGTATTGGGATGTCACACTATATCCCATAAATGTATATAACGTGTCAATTTAAAAAGTACGTTAAAAAAGTAACAAGAATAATTTATGGAATCTTTATAAAATTAGCAGCTTCTATTCTTTTTGAAAACACTGAAAAGTGTACAGAATATTGTGAAAGGCTAGAACATGAAATTGGTGGTGTATTTGTGCTACAGTGTGAACCACAAAGATATAATGAATTGTCCAGGAGTTACTTGTAATAGGATTCAGAATATCCTGTCATTTATGACATCACATTAAAAAAAAAAAAAGACTATTTCTCCGAATTTCCAAGAGTCAGGTACCCTTAGCCAGTTATTCAAGTAAAATGTTATATACAATCAGTTTATAATTCATGGCTTATAAGTAGCAAAGTACTTGTATCATTGCTTGATTTTTTTTCTTAAGAATTCACTCAATGTAAAAACTGAACATATCCAAATAGTTGACTTTCGCTACTTACTCTACTTCATTATGTGAAAAAGTTATCTGGTAAAATACTGGTATTAGGTATGAAATAGTCATTTTCCCCTTCTCTCTGCTCTTAGTGTAGCAGATTACTATAAAAGATCAAGGAAAAATCTCAGTTCCATGTGCAAGGTTTAGGACTCTGAATATAGCCATAAGATAGTGGATAAAGCAGAGATAATATTACTAAGGCATGCTGTCTGATATAACACTATTTGACAAATGTCTACCACATTTCCTAAACAATGCAGAACAACTACTATTTACATGGCATTGTGTTATATGAGGTATTAGAAGTAAGCCAGAGAAGATTTCAAGTATCTGGAAAGATACATGGAGATTACATGCAAACATCATGCCATTTAAAATCCAGAACTTGATCATCAACAGATTTTAGTGTTTGTTGGGGATCCTAAAACCAATCCCCGAAAGCTAACGAGGGTAGGCTACACTCTAACAGCAGATGAAAAAAAAAATCTAATAAAGAGAGCTGCTTATATTCTCCAAATGACAAGACACATGAATGTAGTTATTTTTAAGGAGGAACAAGAAGATTTATACATTAAATTGTTGGGCTAGGTAATTTCAAGGAAAATACAGAAAAAAATGCTTCAAAATAGCAACACACAGCACTGCTGCTCTTATTTAAAAGTATCTATTTGAATGACTCACAAATTGTGGTACATCCATACCATGCACTATTCTCAGAAATGCATAGGAGTGAACTACTGATACACATAACAGCTTGTATGCATTGAAATAGCATTATGGTAAGTAAAAAAAGCCTGTCTCAAAAGGTCACATACTGGGGCAGGCATTTGGCACAGTAAAGTTGCTGTCTGTGATGCCTGCATGTCATATTAGGGTGCCTGAGTTCAAGTCCCAGCTCTGCTTCCAATTCAAGCTTCCTGTAATGTGTACCCTAGGAGACAGTGTTGGGTCACTGCCACCCACATGGGAGTCCTGGATTGAGTTATGGGCATTTGAGGAATGTACCAACAGATGAATGATTTCTCTCTCTCTGCCTTCCATATAAAAATCATATTTTTCTAAAAAAGGTGCATACTGCATGATTTCACTTATGTAACACTCTGAAAATGACAAAATTAGGGAAATGGGAAAGAGACTAGTGGTTTCCAAGGGTTAGGGGACAATAAAAGGGTGGCACTAGGGATATGCATATGGATATCTGCATATGCCATACAGTAACAGAGAATCTTACCAACATGAATCCTTGGTTTTGTTACTGTATTATAGCTACAAAGGATGTAACTACTTTTACTACTGGGTAACAGGGACAAGAAGCCTCTCCAGTCCATCTCTACAACTTGGGATTCTATAGCTCTTTTGAAATAAAAATTTAAAAAGTGTTTCTTAAAACAGTTTCTACATAGGAAAAGTTCTTACATATAAGATAGATATAAACCATACAGATATTAAACCTGATCTTACTTAAACCATAAAGACTATAGGAATTGTCACTACCAACTGTGGTTTATTTGAACATGAAAATGAGAACTCACTGACCTCAGCACCATGGGCTCCAGGGCCTGAGAGGCTAATCGTTCAAACATCCGCTGGAGGGGTGGATGCAGGGAGTGGTCCTCATCAGCCAAGGCAGCACTGCACCTCTGCAGCAGCCGTGCATGAAGACCAGCTTCACACATGACTTGCTGGTTTCTTTCTGTGTGCACCAGCGATTGTAAAATATTTGCCACAGCAAGCTGAAGGTCCAAAGCATGCTAAAGCAACAAAGAAATCCACGCTACCAAGGCACTCTTAAGTGAAACAAAGGCGACAGCTCTTTCCACACAAAGCATACCTTTCGATATGTACTTGCATGTTCATTTATATGCCTCAAAATACATTCAGATAAATTAAGTAACTGGCTTAGAGTGATACAGCAATTCCAGAACAGGACTTGGCAAAAATTTCCCATTTTAATTTTGCTAGAAGCATATCCAGCTGGATTCTATTTTCTTACAAGTTTTTTTGTATTGCATGACTATGTAACTAGCATAGCTCTATTTTTATAGAAATAGTGGGTGTCAAGCCTTTTTCATGGTGGGTAGATAACTAGTTTAAAGAAAGCCCTATTGTTTACATTTTGTGACACTTCAGACCTAAGAAGTCATTCAACATTTTAACAAAAATAGTTACCCAACTCCAATTCAAACCAGATAAAATAGCCTCAATGTATTACCTTCAGTCATTTTTCTATATTATTTGCAATTTCCACTGCTGGACAGATTTACAAGCAGAAACAGAATAATTTTAGCATCAGAAGCAACCATTTTTGTTGCATCTATAAAAAGCGAAATTTTATTCAAAACATTTTTTCACCATTCATTATGAAAGATAAGGCTTAAATGGAAAAATCCTATTTCTTTCCCTTTATCAACTTTAGTGGGTGTTACTGAACAGTTTGTATCACTTTCTTTGCCCAGCCCCCTTGTTTATACCATCACTTACACACACACACACACACACACACACGTCCTTTCACAGCTAGGATGGGAAGGAACTAAAATATCCACACTCACCTCTGGCTGTGTCACAGACCCAACGGAGGCAAGGAGGTCCAGCATAGCAAGCATGGCACCAGGGTGGATGATGACAGCATCAGATGTCTGGAGGGATGAAGCTGTCACATGTAGTTTCAGGTCACCCACATTTTTAGCAGGGCAAACAGGGGGAGTTGAAACAGAATGATATGCATGCCTATGAAGAAGAAGAAAGAAGGGTAATTTAGTATTTAATTTCAATTCCATTCTGGGTTCAGTTTCTTCATCTTCTGTTACTTTCATTCACTGATAAGCAAAACGCCTTGCAATTCATGGATGGGTTACCAAACATTTTAAGGATGAGATATAAAAAAAGCAATATACGATCAAACTCTTATTGACTCACATATAGGCAACTTAACTATCAACCTTCCTTGGCCCTTATCTGTCTTTACTATTTTGTCTTTGGTTTATTTCATGAAAGAATGGTCCAGAAGATGCAAAGAATAGGTGGAATCACACTGATTGAAAGCTCTAGAAAAATGAGTCAGTTATGAAATGAGGGATCAAGTTAAATCCCACAACAAAGATTGCTTTCTATTGAAATTACCTAAATGTTTTTTTCAAAGATGTATTTATTTATTTATTTGAAAGCCAGAGCTACAGAGAGGCAGAGGCAGAGAAAGAGAGAGGTCTTCCGTCCACTGGTTCCCTCCCCAAATGGCCACAACGGCTGGAGCTGAGCTGATCTGAAGCCAGGAGCCAAGAGTTTCCTCCGGTCTCCACACAGGCACAGGGGCCCAAGGACTTGGGCCATCTTCCACTGCTTCCCCAGGCTATAGCAGAGAGCTGCATCAGCAGTGGAGCAGTTGGGACTCGATTCGATGCCCATATGGGATGCTGGCACTGGAGGTGGCGGCTTCACCCGCTATGCCACAGCGCCAGCCCCTACTATGCATTTTTAATTTTTAAATATTTATTTATTTGAAATGTAAAGAGAGACAGAGGCAGAGAGACAGAGATACATCCACTGGTTCACTTCCCAAGTGCCAGCAATTTCCAGGGCTGTACCAGGCTGAAGCCAGGAACCACGAACTCCACCTGGCCTTTTGAATGGGTGACGGGAATTCAAGTTGAGCCATCATCTGCTGCCTGCCAGGCACAGGCACATTTTTTTTTTTTTTTTTTTTTTTTTTTGCAAGAAGCTGAATGAGAGGTGGGGTATCTTGGACCTGAATCAGGCACTCTGATTGGATGCAGGAGTCCCAAGGGTGGCTTAACTCACTGCCCACAATACCTACCCCTACTTATGAGTTTTTAAATGTTTCTTAACCCACAGGTAACACAATCAAGAACTAATGAGATCAAAGTGTGGTCTTGAGTCAGGGTTGGCTCAGAGGCTTGGCTACTCAAGAATAAGTATATTAAGCATCATGGAAACTGCCTTCCTTTAGTTTATTTGGCACTATATTCACTACCACTGAAAATATTCATCACTATTTTTAAGAACTTAGAAGGCATATTTTATGCAGTTTCTGTGAGTCAGAAAGCTGAGCCATGTCCTGAGTGTACACATCTTCTCATCAATTACCTCTACTTCTGTTTCATTCTATTCGTCTACAATTCATGAATTTTGCACATTTGCATCTTGGCTTCAGCCTATGGGAGCTCTTTGTCCCAGCGCGTGGGTCTCAGCATGATTTGTCTAATGCTGAGTTCCGCCACTGACAGCACTGCAGTTTCAGCTCCGGGACAAGAGCAGCTTGGGAAACAGATGCTTTACGTCAGTGATTTAGCAGCAAAGAATTGGCACTGCCAAATCTTCAAAAAACGTACCATTCTCTTTTCAACAGACATTCTAGGAAATCATTTGGCTTTGCTTATAATAAGCACATGAGCTCTCCTAGTTCGTTTAAAAGTTAGCATTTCCTCCACATTCATGTTCTCATGCCCTGTATTTTCCTATTTTACACTCAGAAATAATTGAATTATAAATTTAGTAATAAATTTCAAAATGCTGATTAACCAATAGATATTCTCCTCCTATGTTCTTTCTTTTATTCTTGAAAATATCCTGAAGAATCTAGAAAAAATATTCATAATTCTTATATAGAGTAACAAGAACTCCAAACAATGAATTCAGAAATTTCATAAAGTGCTTTTATTATGCATAAAACACAACTCAATTTAGGGAAGAACATAGATCCTAACTGTATATTTTAATTACAGGCCTTCCAAAATTATTTCTGAATTTGCAGATTTCATTCAGGTTTGAATTTTAATTATGGATATAGCCAAAAGAAACTTCCGTCTTTCCTAATACATAATTATTGCAGTAGTAAGCTTTTAAATTTTTCATATAGAAAGCTATATTCTGATAAAGAATTACATTCATTGTATTCAAACCAGAAAATTGTTCTAAAAATGTTGAAATCTAAAATATTAACTAAAACTAGGTGTATTACAACAGATGTTACATGACATTAATTCTTATTAAGTCAGTGAGGTGTCATCACTGATATTTACACTTTTTAAGTTTAAAGATTATAGTAAGCTTATTAAATTGTTAATTTCAAAGCAAGACTTTACCACTGCAATGAGGATAAAGTGACAATTCAAACTTTATTTATATTTTTTCACTTTGTAATCACCTTTAAAAGTTATAGCAATGATTTTTAACATTTTATCCTAAATTCTCACATATTTAAGACACAGCTACATCTTTGGGGACTATTTAGTCAGATATTTATATTCTGAATCTTCTTTGCTTTAATTATCATCAAGTGAGTATACAGAGGCACTGAGTATTTTCTACCACGTTGGTGTGACAATTAATACCTGCCACCTGTTTCTCACTGCAGATACATGCTGTAGAGCTTTGATTATTGTTTTACCTCTAACTCCACTTGAATGTTGTTCAGCTTTAATTCTGTTCTATTACTCTGTTTGAATAACAAACAATGAAAAAGGTCACGAGTTTTACCTTTCCAAATATGATGCTGGCTATTTTTCCCCCCAGTTCTTAAAATAACTAAAGAACCCCCAGGATTTTACATGTTAGACAAATATCACAAGCCCAAAACCTCTTTACTATCTCAATGTTCCACAAGCCACAAAACACAGTACATCATTGGTTTCTCCTTTTGCCAACAAAATCAGCATGTTTTGCCACAAGAAAAAGATGCCCAAAGCTGATGTAATTTGAGAGGTTCTAGAATTAGTGTGACTAAAATTCCAGTTTCAAAAGTTGTATATTTGAATTTCTGAAGTAAAAACACTATATTCTTTACCAGTTTATGATTCTTATTACTGAGAAAAATGTATGTATCCTGATTAGAATGGAAACATGGAACTTTCCACATTGATATTAGTGACATCATCAGGACCAGGACTTCCTGCCCTTGGGGTAACGTCAACTGTAAGACTGCAGAGAACTCAGATGGATTAGGACTCACTCAGCTAGCTGTGCTGATTCGCCAACAGCTTTCCTTTAAGGAAAAAAAGACCTGATGTTTTCACATGTGGCTGCGCTGAAAACAGGTTTTATTTAAGGTCATAAATACCTCTTTATGCAAAGGAAGAAAATGCTGTTTGCCAAATTACCAGTTAAATAAATAGTAAGATCTGATGGATTTTTTATTTAAATGTATTACTTTAACATGTGAATTTCTACTTTGTGGTTTTGGGTTAATACATTAAAAAGGATTAAATGTTTTTAAACACAGTAATTTTTATATCTAAAAATTACCATTTATGGTATGACTACCATATTTTAAAACTGTGATTTTTAGGAATTTAAACTAGTAATTAAAATGACTACTTAACATTCATAGTTCTTTGGGATTATAAGCACACATGTTATTTTCAAACATAAATATCTTTTATCTTATTCACTTTAGCAACAAAAATACAGGTCAACTCAAATTTACCTAGTTTATGGTTTCTTGAATTAAAAACAGTTCTTGAAAAAAATACTATTTAAGCACAAATATATCGAACAATCCTGAATTCACTTAAGACTACTCTAAACTATATTCCCAACAGATACTTCTTTAAAGATAAAAGATTTACTTATTTATTTGAATCGCAGAGGTATGGCGGGGGTGGGGGAAGAGAAAGAGGAAGAGAAAGAGAAAGAGAGAGAAAGAGAGAGAGAGAGAGAGAAAATAATCTTCCACCTGCTGGTTCACTCCCCAGATGGCCAAAATGGGCAGCGCAGGGCCAGGCCAAGGCCAGGAGCCAGGAGCCAGGAGCTTCATCTGGATTTCCCATGTAGGTGACAGGGGCCCAAGCACTTGGGCATCTGCTGCTTTCCCAAGTCAATGGCAGGGAGTTGTATTGGAAATGGAGCAGGCGGGACTCGAATCAGCACCCACTTAGGATGCCAGTGTCACAGGCTGCGGTTTAACCCGCTACAACACAATGTTGGTCCCCTAATGGATGTTTCTACTGAAATATGTTGAAACATAGAATCTTTAATATTTTTGACACATTGACTCCAACTATATACAGTTTTCAAATCTGAACAATAAGATTAAAATAAAAATATAGCAGAACCTCAGGATTCATTTTTTCCAAAAGCCAAAATGGAAGAATATTTACATAAGACTTAAGAAATTTATTGGTTATGAGGAAAACAGGGGAAGGAAGGAAGAGTATTTGATGCCAGCTCCACGGACTATGATCACTGTAAGTGCAGGCTGCAAATGGAATCTTAAATGGATCTTAACTGTGCTTTTATCCACCAACTGTGGTTTTTGTTTAAATTCATAAGCTGTAGATAAGAGGTAGACTAGATTAGCTTAGACATTTTACAGAACAGATGAAAGTAAAAACTGGAGTTGGGTTTTCATTCACTTTTTCAAAGTTAGTCTTAACAAGTCTCCATAAAAGCATAGTATTTCAACTAGTTAAACCTCATTGAGCAAATATACATTTCCTTCCAATGTTGTGAAGTTCATTTTGGAGAAACTGTTAAAAATCAAGGAATGATTCCAACAACAGTAAGATAAAAAGAAAAAGTGGAAAAGTACTCAAAGAGGAACCTAAGTCTTCATTTCTAACTTATTTTTAATAAAAGATATGCATGCTTTAAGAACAAAATATGTATAGTTTTGCCTAAATAATAGATGACAAAATTCTGTTTTTCATAGCATAAATATATTTAACTCTTATAAATATGCAAAAGAGAAACTGAGAATTTTAAAACCTTTAAATAAATAGCCAAAAAAGGTGAAGTTATGAAACACAATCACCACATTAACATGTAAGTATACACAGGAAAAAAAAAAACCATACAAATAAAGATTGACTTCTCTTATAAGATCAGTACCTTTTCCTGGACAAAGCTGGTGTACCCCAAGGAGAGGGGAGAGAAGACTCACTTGTCAGGCAAGGAGGTATCTGTTCTGCACGACTACAGACAACAAAACAGACAGGGTGGTTTAGAGAGGTTAAAAGAAGAGAACACCAAGTTGGCAGTTGGTTAGTTTCACAAGAAATGCTGGTAAAAGTTTTATAAGGAACATCCTCCATGTCCAGCAGGAACAGGGAACAAGACTACAACACATGCACTGAATGAAACAGAAAAGCATGCTTAAGGCAGATGCTTACTCTATTAATGTTAACATTCAACACATTTGTTAAACAGAGTGCTGTAAGCCCTGCTTTTGACAAAGCATACTAAAACTGAGGTCTACTAACCAAGATATGTAGAATACAAAGGAAAAGAGGCTGAATTCAAATATGAGAACAAATTTACATAGCTTATTCCAAAAACACTGTAATAATCAATTTACCTGAGATAATATGAGGGTATGTCAAAAAGCTCCTGGAAAGTTTAATTAAAAGATAAATTTATTTTGGTATCCCAGGTTTTGAAATGTATGTATATAAGGGGTCTTTAAAAAGTTATACAAAATGAGTATTATTTAAAAGAAAGCATGGATTTCAAAACTTTTTTACACCAAAATAAACATTTTAATTCCATTTTTCCCACAGGCTTTTTGAAGTACCTTTGAAAATATGCATTTTATTTTCAAAATTGGAAACAGTTTTTCTTATAGTACCTGGATTTTCAAATCCAAAGAGTACTAAAATATATTAAGAAGGAAGGACTATTTCATTCTCAGTAGGTATTCCATTGTAAAGGACACAAAACCTATTTGAAGCTCCATCCCATAGTTAGTTGGTCTATGAGTATTTATGAATATGCAAATAATTCATTTATTTTATGAAATAAAACTATGGTAACAGTTAAAGTGATAATGCTTGGGATTCATAAATCAGTAGCATAATCATGATTATCTTATTTTCAAAATGATAAATGAAATCACAGTTGGGGCGCTAATTTGGGTAAAGTGGCTTTCCAATGAGGTCCCTGGGAACCCTGGGGTTTTTCCCAATACAGAGCCTGTCTCCATAAGTTATAATTGTTTGTTTATGTGCATATATATCAGCTAATGGGTGACAAGGACCAAGCCAATTTCATACAGAGCTAAATCCTCCTCTAGCACATTGTAAGTTTTCAATAAAAACTTATTTGCTGGAGGAATGATTCTAATGAGACTTATGAAGTTGATGGTCTAAGACACCGATACGCCACTTAGAAAATATGTGTAATCACAACCATGTTCTCCTGTTGATAACTTGTATCAGTAAGTCCAGATGTACCTAATGTTTTTTAGAGTAAAGAGGAAAAAGAGAACAAGAATAAACACCACCATGAAAGGCAACTTCACAAAACTATTCCACTAAGCACAATGAGAGGCAGCTAAACCTGAGTTTACAAACAGGATAAAGGCTTCTATGTCGAAAAACAACATCAGAGCACTGGCAATATTTACAAATAAAACAATGCCTCTCAAGCAAGTAGGAGAGGAGATTCATTTGTTTTCATTTTCTACTTAGCATTCAAGTCTTTATGTGGAAGTCATGCTGAGAACACCCTGTAATTCAGAGGACAGAGCAGAGCCATACCTGTCAAAGGAATCTGTGGCTACTTTGTAGAGATAAATAAAGAGTTTACTGCAGTGCCGTAAAGTGGGTGACACTGAGTCCATGCACATCACGTCTTCCTCTAACAGTCTTTGAAATGGCTGTGTATTTGAGGGGAAGACATTCATGGCGCTTATTTTTCTTAGGTCTGAGAAGCAGCCAAGAAAGCGAACAGCATCTGCCAACTTCTCATACTGAATCTCTGTTTTGAAGAAATGCGAGTTGGCTGGCTCGTAGCGCATTGCTGCAGTCAGCGTGCAGAACACAGTGTGGAGAAGTTCGAACACTTGATTCTGGTTCACTTTCTCCCAGCCATTCTTGGGTGGACAGCTCAAAGATCTTTCCATAGCAACAAGCAAGGATGTAATGTACACAAATCCTCCAACTTTCCTAAAAACTGTCCTTGAACGATGGCTTTCTCTAAGGACCGTCAGGAGAGCCTAAGAGGGACAAAAAGCACAACAAATGAAAAAAAAAATTAATTTAAAAAACCCACCATGCATGAATATCAAAAGGAAACACCATTCTATCAATATATATTATGGATGCTTGTGTCACTTATTCAATGAATAATTCTATAAAGCACATCAATATTTTGCTAATTTAAAAATGCCATATTAAACAAGGATAATTTCAGAAAACACTAGCACATATTTCTTTGGATAAGGCTATATCCTAATCCTGGCCAAAATGCTTTTCCTATTCTTTAATTGATAATGAATTCAATGACTTTTCAAAGTCATTTCATTAAATAAGTAAAACACAGATTCTAGTTTAATTTTACACATTCATGAAGGTTGGGACTATGTTCAGGGAAATAAACTGATTTATTCTAGGAGGCATCAAAGACAAGGTCAGGGCAGCCAGGATTTGAGAGCTCTGAATCCCTATAAAGTGGCCCCATTCCCATGCTTTAAAAAGAAGATTTGCTTCAGAGGACCTAGACATTGTTTCTTATCAAGTGAAGTGCAGCCTGAGGGTTGAAAGGAAGCCCTTTCTCCAGGATATCTATAAATTCTAAAAAATATAACAAAAGCAAATCAAAATGTTGTAACTAGCAGCTACTTCTTGAACTGTAAGACTTTTAACTTAGCTTATTATTAAAATAACACATTGTAAAATCACCTAATAGTGTATGGACACTAATTTCCATACTACACACTATGTGTTTTTTTTTTTTTTTTGTATTAGCTTATTTAATCCTCTTAACAATCCTCTGTTTGCTATTATTACTATTATTATTATTATCACCCCTGGTTTACAGGTGAGGAATTGAAGTTCAATGTGATTAAATAATTTGCTAAAGACTATATGTAATGGCAAAAGTTACATTTCCCCTACATAGACACTTTTTTTTTTTTTTTTGACAGGCAGAGTTAGACAGTTAGAGAGAGAGACAGAGAGAAAGGTCTTCCTTCCGTTGGTTCACTCCCCAAATGGCCGCTACAGCTGGTGAGCTGCAGCCGGTGTGCTGCGCCGATCGGAAGCCAGGAGCCAGGTGCTTCTTCCTGGTCTCCCATGCAGTGCAGAGCCCAAGCACTTGGGCCATCCTCCACTGCCTTCCCGGGCCACAGCAGAGAGCTGGACTGGAAGAGGAGCAACCGGGACAGAATCCAGTGCCCCAACTGGGTCTAGAACCCAGGGTGCCGGCACCTCAGGCGGAGGATTAGCCTAGTGAGCTGTGGCACCGGCCCCCTACATAGACACTTATCATGATATTATATTGCCCTGGAGAGCAATTTAAAATCTACTCACAGATAAAAAAGATGCCTTCCCCCCTGTTAAAATAATTATAACACAATGGATATCTACCATTATTTAAGGCACAACTTATAATCTTCCCAATCATTACATCTCCAAATAGTTCACACATTTACAAACATATTTGAAGAATGAAAGGTTATATAACAGTATGCAGAAGTACCTTTCTGGAATATGCTGCTTCAGAAATCACGATTTCATTGTACACAGCAATGCCTTATTTTATTATTTTAAAGAAAAAGAAATATATAATCTATACATGTTAATAAAATGTAAAAACATAGTATATTTTGCAACCAATAAATATGCATTCTAAGTGTATGATAACAATGTAGTACCCACATCTTATTAACGCATATTAACATAAGAAGTCATAGTATTAAAAAAAATCTCATAACTTAATCAGGAGAAGAAATGCAAGGGCTTGTGTTCAAATTCTGGCTTCATCTTTAAAAAGTGTTTTATTATACCAGTTACTTCACCTTTCTGTGAAGTTCATGTTTTGGAAAATGGAAAAACAACAATGACAACATCTCACAGAAAATATGTCTAAAGTCCTTAGCAAAGTGCCTGGCAGATAAGCCCATCGATATCACCCACCTTCACAATGTGGAAAAAAATATGAAAAATATTAGTTTATAAATGAGGATGGCTGGGTTCAGAGCTAATGCAACAAGTACGAGATCACATTACTGGTTAAAATTATGATAGGGTTTAGAAAAAAACAGTGCTGATGAGCCCTTGATCCAATTTACTGTGTTATGTCCTAGGAATGTACACCTGCTATCTCCTCACCGGGCATCAGCTGGCACTCTGACATCATCACAGCATTTGAAAGATTTGAAATATCACAAACAACTTAAATTCCTGTTTAAATCAGCAGGTGATGATTAGTAGCAAACACCAAAGTTACAAGGAGATCTGGATGATGAATGGTTAATTAGACAAAATCATCAGCTATGAATTAACTTATGTTTACATGTAATATATACAATTCAAATTTGTGCATCTGCAGAATTATAAAGTAGAATATATTACTGAATTTCAGGTTTGTGTAGTACAAATTAAAAATTCTATCATATAGGTCTGTGGTATGTGTCAGTTGAATGGAGGCAGCAGGAGGCAATTCTGGATGAAGCAAACATGGAAACTGAAATTGAGCTTCCAAATCCTTCTCACTGCTTTCCAACACTATTTCATGCTTTAAAGTAATAGAATGTTAGAGCTGGCTCATATAGGCACTCAAAGTCAATTTCTGTATTTTCTTTCTTTTTTTAGATATATTTATTTATTTGGAAGGCAGAGTTACAGAGAGAATCTTCCATCCACTGCTGCACTCCCCAAATGGCAGCAATGGCTGCGGCTGGGCCAGATTGATGCCAGGAGCCAGGAGTGTCTTCTGAATCACACACGTGGATGCAGGGGCCCAAGCACTTGGGCCACTTTCCATTGTTTTCACAGCTGTATTAGCAAAGAGCTAGATCACAAGTGGAGCAGCCGAGTCTCTAACTGGGACCTGGATAGGATGCTGGGTAGTAGATGGTAGCTTTACCTGCTATACTACAACTCCAGACCCACCTCCCATATTTTCAAAAATTTTGTGAGTCAGGAGTAAAACATACAATCAGATTAAAATTAAGTTCTATAATTTTACAACTACTTAAATAATTTTTATTTTTATTTATTTATTTATTTTTGACAGGCAGAGTGGACAGTGAGAGAGAGAGAGACAGAGAGAGAAAGGTCTTCCTTTGCCATTGGTTCACCCTCCAATGGCCGCTGCTGCAGCCGGCGCACCACGCTGATCCGATGGCAGGAGCCAGGAGCCAGGTGCTTTTCCTGGTCTCCCATGGGGTGCAGGGCCCAAGCACCTGGGCCATCCTCCACTGCACTCCCTGGCCATAGCAGAGAGCTGGCCTGGAAGAGGGGCAACCGGGACAGAATCCGGCGCCCCAACCGGGACTAGAACCTGGTGTGCCGGCGCCGCAAGGTGGAGGATTAGCCTATTGAGCCACGGCGCCGGCTTAAATAATTTTTAAAACAAAAACAATACTCAAAACTATTTTATGGGGCTGGTGTTATGGCATTGTGGGTAAAGCCCCCGCCTATGCTGCCAGCATCCCACATGGGTGCTGGTTTGAATCTAGGCTGCTCTGCTTCCCATCCAGCTCCCTGCTAATGCACCTCAGGGGCAGTGGGAGAGGCTCAAGTTCTTGGGCCCTTGCCATCCACATGGTAGACCTGGAGGAAGCTCCTGGCTCCTGGCTTCGGAATAATAAGGGATAAGTCAGGACTTTGGACAAATAGGGGATAAGTCAGGTAGCAGATTAAGAGCTGTGGCGCAGTGGGCTAAGCCTCTGTCTGCAGCACCAGAATCCCATATGGTGTCCCTGCTGCTCCTCTTCTGATCCAGCTCTCTGGTATGACCTGGGAAAGCAGTAGAATATGGCCCAAGTGCTTGGGCCTTTGCACCTGCATGGGAGACCTGGAAGAAGCTCCTGGCTCTGGGCTTCGGATTGTCTCAGTTTCAGCTGTTGTGATCATCTGGGGAGTGAACCGGTGGATGGAAGACCTTTCTTTCATTCTCTCTCTCTGTCTGTAACTCTACCTCCCAAATAAATAAATAAAATCTTAAAAAAAAAAAAAAGTAGATGCACACAAATGCACAGAACAGTACTTGATACATCAGAAGTGGTCAGTAAAGGTTAGCTTGTTATGCTGATTTTTACTACTTGGTCAAACTATGTCATATATATGCGTATGTACCCATTATACCTTATTTGCACTAATAAATTCATCTGCAAATAAATTACAGAGAAATAATTTGATTGTTTCTAAAGATGTCTTACATAGAAATATCAGTGAAAATAGTAATATTATAGAATAAATGTGTAAATCTTTGTAAAACATAATGGTGGCATGGAAAGAATGTGGGTATTGAAATCTGGGGGTTAGCTCCAATATTTAAAGGTTTGTTATAGGGGCTAGCGTTGTGGCATAGCAGGTAAAGCTGCCACCTGCAGTGCCGGCATTCCATATGGGCACTGGTTCAAGTCCCGGCTGCTCCACTTCCAATCCAGTGCTCTGCTATGAACTGGGAAAGCAGTAGAAGATGGCCCAAGTCCTTGGTCTCCTGCACCTACATGGGAGACCTGGAAGAAGCTCCTGACTTCTGGCTTCGGATCAGCACAGCTCCGGCCGTTGCGGCGAAATGGGAAGTGAATCAGTGGATGGAAGACATCTCTCTCTTTCTCTCTCTCTCTCTCTCTCTCTCTCCCCCCGTGTAACTCTGACTTTCAAATAAATAAATAATTCTTTTAAAAAAAAGGTTTGTTATAAAAACATATCCAAGTTACATGACTACTCTAAACATGTATCTTTTCTCATCTGTAAAAGAGGTTGTTATTTACTCTATAGCATTTTAAAAAATAAATTATGAAAGCACAGATAAACCTTCTAGTGTATTGCTTACTACCTACAAAAAGACCCATTACCTGCAAATATACATCCACATGTGTGTATAATGCCACTTAACATTTTATTTCAGAGATGTATTCGTGCTATGAGTCATTTTAATTGGATAGGTAACATACTTACTTGGTATTCATTAAGATTTTATACTTTGCTAATGTACTTTGCAATTTAAAGGATAAAATCCTGTAACCCAATGTAATTACTATACTGATTTCGCAGCTGTAAGTTTTTCAATACTGAAAGATATGAATGACCTGTGTTTTTCCAGATCCTTAATGTGTACAAAGTTAGGGGTTTTTCATGATACTTTGGATTTCGAAGATTTCCGTGTCTCCAACTTAAATATAAATCATTGCAAAATAACCACAGATTTTTGTAGTAGAAGCACACTTGTCAAACTTACCCTTAAAATGTCAGTCTTCAGCTGCAATTCTGTGGGGGGAGCTGAATGCATCAGCCCCAGGAGAGTGCCCATGTCATCATCTCCATTCGGAGAGAGCACCAACTGCTGGATAGTCATCAGGGCGTGCTGCCGGCACTGAGGGTACTTCACTATATTATGGGCACACCTAGCACCTCCAAACTCCCGGAAAATTCCTTGAGGGCAGGAGAAAAAGCATAACATGAGCTAACGTTAACCATTCTGAGACTGATCATATGAACTAAAATTGGATTCTATTTGTAGGTACAAACTCCAAGGAATGCAAATAAAATGTACTCCAGTATTTCACCTTTTAAATTACAATACAGAATTGTACTGTGGGATGTCAGCAAAGATACACTTGAATGCACACTTTCTCTAGATTTCCATAATAGATGATTAGTGCCCTCATAGGTACAGCCTATCCAAAGTCTCCAAATCTAGAACATTCAGAAACTTTACAAGGAGATACCAAGAGACCCAATACTGAAATAAACTTATGCAGAGAGCTTTCAGGTGAACCATCCCCCAAATAATTAAGATTTAAACTGAACAAGGCTTTCAAAATAATAGCAAGAAAGCAATGAAATAAGTTATTCTACTATGGGATAAATTACAAGGATCTAAACCTTTATGTTAGATAGGTAGAGCACAAGAACAGAAAAAGACAAATGCTGCAGGGCCAGTGCTGTGGCATAGCTGGTTAAAACCCCAGCCTGCAGTGCCTGCATCCCATATGGGTGCTGGTTCGGGTCCCAGCTGCTCCACTTCTGATCCAGCTCTCTGCTATGGCCTGGGAAAGCAGTGGAAGATGGACCAAGTCCTTGGGCCCCTGCACCCATGTGGGAGACCTGGAGGAGGCTCCTGGCTTCGGATTAGCTTAGCTCTGGCCGTTGCAGTCATCTGAAGAGTGAACCAGAGGATGGAAGACCTCTCTCTCTCTCTTTCTCTGGTTCTGCCTCTCTCTGTAAATCCGTCTTTCAAATAAATAAAATGAAGCTTAAAAAAAAAAAAAAAAAAAAGACAAATGCCGCAACAGAAATCATCAATGTACTGCTCTAAGTTCTTTCCATTGATTGGCTGATTGAATCTTCATCTGCAATAAGGAAGTTGAGTAGTGTGGCCAAATCCACAGTAAACAACAGCAAAGGATTTATGACAACGTAGCACACCCCTTTGGCTTGTGCTCCTGCTCACAAGTAGTACTGTTCTCATGCCAAATACCATCCTCGAGTATAAACAAAAGTGGGCCAACTGACTTAAATTACTAAGTAGTATTTCCTTCAAGTAATTCTTCTATGCTCTATGCTTTCAGAACCCCTTGTATATACCTCTATTAAAGCTCATACCAAACAGTGTTACTGTTGTTGTTTGGTTTTGGCCCCATGAAACATGATGTCCTCATGAATTACATCTTAATAAGCGCTTCTTGAGTGAATAACTGACCCGTGTTTTGCTGCAGCAGTCATCATCGACTCTAGTGGCTTTCCCTTTGCTGCCTCTGTAAGAATTACGTGACTTCAGAGCTGAGTGTAAGCAGTGTGCTTGAGATTTCGGCAGGTGGACTGGGTGATAGCCTTTGACTACATGAAGGCTAGGTTTACTTGCCTCCTGTTTGCCAGTTAGGGCCCATTAGATAATTACAATGCCTATTATCTCTTAAATACTAGGAACAAGACACTGTAGTGCCTGAGGTCAGACAGCTAGTCACATCTTTCTTAACAAGAAAAAGAAACATGGTAAGAAAAGAATGGTATAAAAACATCTGACACTCTTAGAAATGTATTAGGCAACTTTTGGTTACAAAGTGTTGGCCCCCACTCCCTTCAATTTTCCAGTTCCTCCCAGTGCAACTCTAGATTAGGTCCTCAAAAACTAATTTGCCAAATGAATTCTTGTGAGTATAACTTTATTATATTTTTGCGTATCTCAGCCAACTGAACCTAGTTAGTGCATATAGGAGACTATGCTTTATGACATAGAAAATGTCACTATAGTACCCATTATACATCATATTCATTGTTTCAATTACCTACTAAATTAATTAAACTACACCTTTGCTTTTGCCAAAACTGTATTTAAATAATTACTGATATAATATGTGTTTACATCTTTTTCCACTAGACTGTAATTTCCTTGGAGCAAGAATTACCTGATCTTTGTGTCTCTAACACCTGGCTCATAGGTCCTGGGACACCTAATATATTTTAAATGTGTTGAAGGCTGAGTTTCTCTGCATTCAGGCAAACAGTCATGCATTTGTGCATGGACTTGATTCATTCATCCAAACCTTCCCCTAACACTTAAAATACAATCTAAGCCCTTACCATGTCCTACATACTCTCCATGATCCATATTCCCCCTCCCCCCAGAAACCTTTTATTTTAGGGATACAAGCCTCATACTTTTCATAATTACAACTTTAGGAATATGGTGATTCTTCCCATTGCACCCACCCTCCCACCCACTGTCCTGCCCCTCTTCCTCCTCCCTCTCCTATTCCTTCTCTTATTTTTAATTAAGATCTATTTTCAAGGCCGGCGCCATGGCTCAATAGGCTAATCCTCCACCTAGCGGCGACGGCACACCAGGTTCTAGTCCCGGTGGGGGCGCTGGATTCTTTCCTGGTTGCCTCTCTTCCAGGCCAGCTCTCTGCTGTGGCCAGGGAGTGCAGTGGAGGATGGCCCAAGTGCTTGGGCCCTGCACCCCATGGGAGACCAGGAGAGGCACCTGGCTCCTGCCTTCGGATCAGTGCGGTGCGCTGGCCGCAGCGCGCCAGTTGTGGCGGCCATTGGAGGGTGAACCAACGGCAAAAGGAAGACCTTTCTGTCTGTCTCTCTCTCTCTCACTGTCCACTCTGCCTGTCAAAAAAAGAGATCTATTTTCAGTTAACTTTATGCACACATGATTAACTCTATGTTAAGAGTTCAACAAATAGTATTTAAAAAAAAAAACTGTTTCTCAACAGTCAAGACAAGTAACCTATTCATCAGAATTCCTCTCCCTGCCCAACTCTTAGTCCTTTCAAGTTGTAATGACCTTGCTGCCTAAGAGTTTTTTGACAATGATTAAAATTTCAAGAAATCTTTTTGTAAGGCAAGAGTTACATTTTATAAATACAGCTGGACTATCTGTTAATGGTAAGTAGAAAAGCACTGAACAGAAATTGAGACCAAAGATACTGTAAAATAATTGATAATAAATCTAATTTACCTGGGAGAGAATAAGTTTTATTACACAATCAATTTTCAATATTCTCTTAAGGTTGTAACATAATCTAACTTGTTTGACTATAAAGTAGGATTTTCACCATATGAAGCAAATTTTTTAGAAAACTTGTAAATGAACAAATTATTTGAATAAGATTTTAACTTAAAAATTAGAAAAAGAATAATTTAAACACAGGGTATACTATGAAAAGTTAAAATTTTTTGAAATAGCAAGAATGTTAATATTTTGTCATTACTACACTTCTAAAAATCAAAAGTATTGTACTTCTGGAAGTTTGGGTGTTCCATCATTTAATCAAAAGCTGTTTGTCTAAATGATAGGAGTGTTTCAGAAGCAAGAATCACTAGAGAAAATGTTAACCAGATATAACTTCCTCCCAAAGCATTTGGTTGTTGCTCTTCTTGTCACCTGCATTAGTGTTAGATCCTTGAAGAAGCACTGTCAGAGTCTCCATAACCAGCAAAGCCAGGTGTTTTTGGTCTTCAATTAAACTATTATTTCTTGAATCTCCTATGAAAAAAGTTCAAAGGCCAAAATCACAAAGATGATTTGCTCATTTCTTCTTGATCCATTTTAATTTCTTTAATATTCTCTTTCACTACTATTAATATAACATTTAAAATCATGCATTTCAAAAAATTATTTTGAATCAAAACAACCTTATCTGTTAATTTTACTTTTCTCTGAACTTTCTGATATATCTTTGAATTTGTCCTCTATAATTAACAAAAAATTATGTTTACTTATATTTAACAATATAATTAGTGATTTAGTAATCATTTTTTTAAAATTCCCCTTAGAAGCAGAAAGCAGTACACACTAGTCATGTGGATCACAAATGTTTCCTTCAGAGTTTATCTTACTTTAAATTCTTTTCTACTACAATGACAGAATTTTAGGCTCCTCTTCCTAACTTCCTAACAGGGAGCGAATGAACAAGTTAACTACAGGGAATATTCACCGGGATGTCACAACGATGATACACATTAGGAAGTCACTGAAAGTGATAACCACATGAAAAGCACAACAAACACAAACAGCCTTCCTGAACCCCTTCTTCAAAGAGAAATAAAGTGATGGAAAATGCTTTACCTTGTTCACTTAGTGCCTGAGTTGGATCCTTCAAGAGGGCAGCGTATTTATGTAAAAGGTTTACCATGACCTCCAGAAGGCCCACCTCCCTGAACACATCTTTAAATATGTAGTCATGTCTTGTAAACTTAAGAAGGGTTTTCATTGCAATAATGCTACAGTGGTAAGAAGAGCTAGACTTTAAGAGGATACTAACGCTAATAAGTTCTTTACAAGGGATATAATTTAAGCTAAAAACGACAAACTCCAGCATCTCGAAGTATTTGCTTTGCACTTCTGGGAGTTTAGAAATCTTCTCTGCAAACTGTGACAGCGTATGCTGGGACTCTAGGATGAAATAATTGGCATTGTCAGCCATGTAAATATTGGTGATGGCATCAAGGATGATTTGGGCAAGGAAGTTGGTTTTTGCTTTTAAAAATGCATTCTGAAGAACTGCAAAGGCCTGGATATTTCTCACACTGTGACCTAGAATAGAAAACAAGAACACAAAAGAAGGTGCTATGTGATATTTTAATCATGGCAACATAGACTGGCTAAGGACATCATGAATTATAACATTTACCAAACTATTTACTAAAAACATGTTCTGTTTCTATAAAATGTCCTAATTTTTCAAAAGTGAAAGTAACATTCATTAAACTTTTAAAGCATCATTATGAATATTCCAACTCAAGAATGTTGAAAAATTAGGCTGTTTTAGGGAGAATAAAATTATTCTTATATTATTATTAAAATTATATTATTATTATTATTACTCAAGCTTCAGAGTTTAGAGTTTGGAAACATGATAACATTGCATTTTATATTCTGTAAGGTTGAATTGACTAGAAAGGCAGTTACTTAGAAAAGACATTAACAGGCCTGAAAGTAGCAGAAATGAAAAGCAGGAAATTAGGAGGGGAAAAATTTTGGTCTCAAGTTTCCTTTTACAATTATAGTTTTCATATATTTTAATTAGAATATCTGTTTTGCTTTCAAGATTGAAAGTGCAATTTCTGGGGCCGGTGCCGTTGGGCAGTAGGTTAATCCTCCACCTGCGGCGCCAGCATCCCATATGGGCACCAGTTCTAGTCCTGGTTGCTCCTCTTCCAATCTAGCTCTCTGGTATGGCCTGGGAAAGCAGTAGAAGATGGCCCAAGTCCTTGGGCCCCTGCACCCACATGGGAGACCAGGAAGAAGCACCCAGCTCCTGGCTTTGGACAGTCACAGCTCTGGCCATTGCGGCCATTTTGGGGAGTGAACCAATGAATGGAAGATCTTTCTCTCTGTCTCTTTCTCTCACTGTCTGTAACTCTACCTTTCAAATAAATATATAAAATATTTTTAAAAAGTACAATTTCTTTACATAAGCACTTGTTAAAAAAACTTTTAGCTAGGCTGGCGCCGCAGCTCACTAGGCTAATCCTCCGCCTTGCGGCGCCAGCACACTGGGTTCTAGTCCTGGTCGGGGCGCCAGGTTGCCGGTTGCCCCTCTTCCAGGCCAGCTCTCTGCTGTGGCCAGGGAGTGCAGTGGAGGATGGCCCAAGTACTTGGGCCCTGCACCCCATGGAAGACCAGGATAACTACCTGGCTCCTGCTATCAGATCAGCGCGGTGCGCAGGCCACAGTGCACCAGCCGCAGCGCACCGGCCGCAGTGGCCATTAGAGGGTGAACCAATGGCAAAGGAAGACCTTTCTCTCTGTCTCTCTCTCACTGTCCACTCTGTCTGTCAAACAAACAAACAAACAAACAAACAAAAAAAACCTTATAGCTAGCAATTAGTTATATTTTTAAGTCTGTGATTTTCAAACACATCAATTAGAAAAAACAAATCTTTCATGGCTCTTGGGAGGCATAATAACAATAATTATAAATAAATTTACATGGACAGTTAAATTTGAGGTACATGAAAATAAGGCTCTGCCCCTAAAAATTGTTGCCATGTCCACCATTATCAGGAATATATAGCATTTGCCAAGAGTGACCAAAAAATTAACACAGAGACTGACAGGGTAAGCTGGATTTTAGAAAGAATAAACCCAGAACCAGGTAAAACATGAAATAGGTTAGATTGTTCAGAAACCCTATATTGGACATTTTTGAAAAATATAGAAATTTTTAAAAATCTTCTGTCTTGGGGCTGGCACTTTGCCGCAGCAGGTTAAAGCCCTGGCCTGAAGTGCCGGCATCCCATATGGTCACCGGTTCTAGTCCTGGTTGCTCCACTTCTGATCCAGCTCTCTGCTATGGCATGGGAAAGCAGTAGAAGATGGCCTAAGACCTTGGGCCTCTGCATCCGTGTGGGAGACCTGAAGAAGCTCCTGGCTCCTGGCTTCAGGTCAGCTCAACTTTGGCCGTTGTGGCCATTTGAGGAGTGAACCAGTGGATGGAAGACCTCTCTCTTTCTCTGGCTCTACCTCTCTCTGTAATTCTTTCAAATAAATAAATAAATCTTAAAAAAAAAAAGAATTATGAAAATAGGGGCCACACTGACTATCTCTCTCTGTAACTCTGCCTTTCAAGTAAATAAGCTATTTTTTAAAAAGATGGAAAATAATAACAAAATTACACATGAGCGTGGCCAGCTGGAATGGCAATGAACAATCTGTAAGGTTTAACTTCTATAAGCCAGGGAACCTGGGTCCTAGGCAGGCTTACATCCAGCACTGATAAAGCAGACCATGCTGAAGGCTGCAAGACATTTCAGTTACTAGCTTGAAGAAAAATGCACAAAAAGGACTATAGGTTATCTTGTTTCACTGGTGTTGACTGAATTAATGTGTTAGGAGAAAATGCTTGAAAGGTGAAATCACAGAAGACTACAGAGAAAGACAAGGATGGTCTTTCCTTATGAAGGGATGCATGTTCCCTAACAAATGTATTGAAAACTTACTTTGTTTCAAGTGGGTTTGGAAACTATGGAGAGTTATGTTATGCAGCTCAACTACACAACTGTTTCCAGAATAATTAAAATTTAAAAAAAAACAGCATGAGTTGTTATAAAATCCAATGAATATTTCCTATTTAAAAGAACTTTCAGGGGCATAGCAAGTCAAGCTACCATCTGCAGTGCTGCCAGCATTCCATATGGGTACCAGTCTGAGTCCCAGCTGCTCCACTTTCGAACTAGCTCCCTGCTAATGCACTTTAGCAGGGCTCAAGTGTTGGGCCCCTGCAAACATGTGAGAGAACTGGAAGAAGCTCCTGAATCCTGGCTTAGGCCCCGTCCGGTCCAGCCCTGGCTGTTGAGGTTACTGCGTTTCAAAAAAAAGTTTTTTAAAAGTCAATTACATTTCCATTTATTGCTATTGAACAATCCAAAATGAAATTAAGGTAACAATTTCCTTCACGACAAAACCAAAAAGAATTTTAAAAAGATAAATTCCGTAAGAAGAGAAAAGTCAAGGGCAAGGTGAGCTATGAGAACACAGCACACCTACAAAGTGCATATTAAGGGATAAAAGACTTATCCAGAATATCTAAAGAACTCTTATAACTCTAATAACAGAAATATGTCAAAAAGTGGGCACAGAGTTCTGAAACAAAGCAGAGAAACTGACAGCAACTAAGCACATGAAAATGTGTCCAACTTCATTAGTCATTTAGAATAATGAAAAGTAAAAAGCACAAGTAGATACCACTACACGCTCAGTAAAATATCTGAGTTCAAATGTCTAACAGTACAAAGTGTTGTCAGGATATCAAACAACTGGAACGTTCATGAATTGCTGATATGAATGCAAAACTGGACAGTTTGGAAAACAGTTTGGCTTTTTCTCATAAAGTTAAACAAACATTTAGCCAGCAATTCTGCCACTCACTATTTACCCAAAAGAAGTGAAAACACATGTTCACCTGGGACCAGCATTGTAGTGTTACCTGGGACCAGTACTGTGGCATCACCTGCAGCACCAGCATCCCATATGGGCACTGGTTCCATCCCTGCTGCTCCATTTATGATCTAGCTTCCTGCAAATGCACCTGGGGAAGCAATGGAGGATGGTCCAGGTGCTTAGGCCCCTGACTTCATGTGAGAGATCTGGAAGAAGCTCCTGGCACCTGGATTTGGCCCTGACCCATCCCCAACTATTGTAGTCATGTGGGATATGAACCAGAGAATGGAAAATTTCTATCTCTCTCTCTCTCTCTCTCTCTCTCTCTCTGTGTGTGTGTGTGTGTGTGTCTGTAACTCCTGACTTTCAAATAGATAAATAAATCTTAAAAAAAAAATTAGGTTAGTTTAGAGTAAAAAATTTTGAAATCCTCACAGGGTAAGGATTTTCTGTGAACTTTTTAAAGTGTCTTCACCCCTCCTTTGGTTTTTGCAATACCACTACAGAGTAGACCATGGGAAATACATAATTTTGAGTTACACAGGAAACTCAAAATAATGCATCTTGACTTTACTCAATTATAGATATTGCACTGATTCTTCTGGGGAAAAAACTGATGTTCAAAAAAGGTCATTCACAAGCACATGAATTTTTTTCAATAACTTTGTTTTTATTTTAATATTTTTTTTATTTTTCTGTTTGAAAGACAGAGTTACATAGAGAGAGAAAAAGAGAGAAGATGGGAGAGTTCTTCCATCCACTGGTTCACTTCCCAAATGGCCACAACAGCTGGGGCTGGGCCAGGCCAAAGCCAGGAGCCCAGAGCTTCTTCCAGGGCTCTCATGTGGGTGTGGGGGCCCCCACACTTTTTTGACATACTCCACTGCTTTCCCAGGTGCATTAGCATGGAGCTGGTTTGGAAGTAGAGCAGCCAGGTTTGGAGCTGACACCTAGCATTGCAGGCAGCAGCTTAACCTGAACACATGAATTTTTATTCTTGAGGAAACATCTTGCTACTTAACCTTACTTTCATAGACATTAAATCACTGGATTCTCATAATAACTCCAAGAGGTCTTGGCTTTTATACTTATTATCCCTATTACAGATGATACAAAAACCAGGCCATGACACACACAGGAGATTAAATTTGCTTCATTAATTCTCTTATTACTACAAATCAAAACCACAATGAGGTTTCACCTTACCCCAGTTAGAGTGGCTTACATACAGAAATCAACAAACAACAAATGCTGGAGAGGATGTGGGGGAAAGGGCACCCTAACCCACTGTTGGTGGGAATGTAAACTGGTAAAGCCACTATGGAAAACAGTATGGAGATACTCAAAAAGCTGAAAATAGATCTACCATATGACCCAGCAATCCCACTCCTGGGAATTTACCCAAGGGAAATGAAATCAGTAAACAAAAGAGCTATCTGCACCTCCATGTTCTTTGCAGCTCAATTCACAATAGCTAAGACATGGAAGCAACCTAAATGCCCATCAACTGAAGAATGGATAAAGAAATTGTAGGACATGTACATTATGGAATATTACATGAAAGTAAAAAAGAATGAAATCTGGTCATTTGCAACAAAATGGAGCAAGCTGGAAAACCTCATACTTGTTGAAACAACCCAATCCAAAAGAGACAAATACCATATATTCTTCCTGATTTGGGAGAATTAATAGCACGCCTAAAATAAAAGCTATAGAAGTGAAACTGACACTTTTAGAATCAATGACTTGAATAGTCCTTGACCTGACTGTCAAGGGACAGTTTATCATTGTTACTTTTTATTTTGTATATCCTTTTTGCTCTGTTTTGTTTTTTTCTCTATTTTCTTTCTTTTTTCTTTTCGCTTCTTCATACTATATGCTGAATTCTTTATGTAACATAGAGTTAATCATACGTACTTTAAGTCAATTGGAAATAGATCCCAGTTAAAATAAGAGGGGGAATAAGAGAGGGAGGAGGTAGTCTATAACTGTAAAGCAGTGTAGTTCTGCATACAGTCCTAGAGACAGACTTCTAAGGGTATAGCCTAAGAACTTGTCATGGGACTCCAAACCCATAGAAATCAGTGGTATAAATGCCAATGTAACTATTAAAATGATCATATTAAATGTTAAAGTCAACATACAGATAGGTTTAAGTATAAAAGTGATCATACATAACATCAAGTGCCTGGTAATAATAACAGAATTAAAAAGGAAGGAAAGTCCGGACCAGCACTGTGGCGTAGCGGGTAAAGCTGCCGCCTGTGGTGCCGGCATCCCATATGGACACCGGTTTGAGCCCTGGCTGCTCCTCTTCCGACCCAGCTCTCTGCTATGGCCTGGGAAAGCAGTAGAAGATGGCCCAAGTCCTTAGGCCCCTGCAACCGCATGAAAGACCTGGAAGAGGCTCCTGGCTCCTGGCTTCGGATTGGCGCAGCTCCGGCCATTGCGGCCATCTGGGGAGTGAACCAGAGGATGGAAGATATCTCTCTCTCTCTCTGCCTATCCTCTCTCTGTGTAACTGTGACTTCCAAGTAAAATAAATAAATCTTTGTAAAAAACAAAAAGGAGGGAATGTCCAATATGGGAAGCAGTTCGCACAGCAGACTCCTAGAATGACATTTGCCGTAAATAACACTCTGACCTCAGAATCGACCCTTAAGGCTTCCTGGTCTGGCTGAAAGGCCTGTGGCAGCATTTCAGGCATGGGAAGCCAAGACTCTGCAGCAAAAAAAATATCCTATACAGAGGATCTCTGTGAGACCTCAGTGGAAAGAAAGAGTCAACAAAGAAGGATATACTCTTCTTTGAAGGGAGGAGAAAACATCCAATTTGCTGCAGCTGTGTCCAAATACGATGGAGTCTATGGTCACAAAAGGCTTTCATAGCCTTGGCAGTCCATGGCAAGAGCCTCAGGTGATCACTGATGTCATAAATAAGAGTGTTAATTGTTAAAGGAACAACAAAAGTCACTGTGCACTTACTCCCCATATAGAACCTCTGTCTCTAATGAGTCGTTCTATGAGAATCGACTGCAAATTCTGTTCCCAAACTGTACTCTCTATGTTGTGTGTGTGCGTGGGTACAAATTATTGAAGTCTGTGCTTAGCATGGAGTTGGTTCTCTGTATATAAAATCAAACTAAAAATGAACTATAATGAAGAAGGAGATGGGAGAGGGAGAAGAAGATGGGAGAGGGAGAAGGAGGTGGGATGGGATTTGGGGGGTGGGTAGGTATGGGGGGAAAGAACCACTATATTCCTAAAGTTGTATCTATGAAAAACTGCATTCATTAAATAAAAACTTAAAAAAATTCTCTTACTACAAAATTACACAATTGCAACTTGCTATTATGCCAACATCAAAATCAGACTAACCAAATTAAATAAAAATATCATAAAAGAAGCACATCGCTGAACTGTTTTTAATATTAACTTGTAGAAAAAGTGAACTATAAAAATCTTCAAGTGAGGCTATAAATTAGATGTTTTTCCTATGTTTTTGTTGTTGTTAATGTTAAATAAAATAAAACCCTGAACTGCTTGGGAAAATGTGTGGATTTCTACAATACTTACTTCACAGACTCACTTAAAAGTTTCTATATAACCTATAACTCAAGGTATTTCATAGCATAGTAGCTTGATGACACCACGGAATCTCATTGATAATAGCTTCTGTATCATAGCATCCGGACATACGTGTTACAAAGTTTAAATAACCAAACATGTTAGTGTTTTTTGGATCATTACATTTTACATGAAAATATGAACAATCAAATAGTAAGTCACAATCATATGAAGGGAAATATTGGAGGCCTCCAGGCTCAAATTCTTTCAGAATCATTATTATACATTTTAGAAAATTAAATAAACACAATCTATCAATGGGTAAATGAGTGTTCATTATGTGAGTCTGTCTACTTTTGTATATGTTTGAAATTTACATAGTAGTTTCAAAATTGAACCACATAAGAAACTTGAAAATAAAAAACTAAACAATAAAACTAGTTTGCATTCTTATGTAATTAAATGTTCCCAACTATAGAATAAGGGTTTTTTTCCTTAATTTTTTTAGTAAGACAGCACTAGATGAGAATCTAAATCTAAACTATAAAAATGTATTCTCTGACTTAAATCAGGAATGTAATTTCTTTCTACTTTGGTTTACTTGGTTTTAAATAAAATGTAAGTGTTTATGCCGCATGTTCTCTATATATATCTAACATATGCAGAGATCACAGTGTGAATCAGGTTCCATCTACTTCAAGCAGAAATGCATGAATTGTCAACATTCAAAAGTACATTTGGATAACTAAATTAGTTGAATGTTAAAATGCAATACTATAATAAAATTTCATTATGTGATTCTATGATATTTTTACAATATTATTTTTAAGTATTTGATCTGCTAGACTAAAGACTGTTATTCAAGGAGACTGGCGCTGTAGCATAGTAGGCTAAGCCTCTGCCTGAGGCGCCTGCATCCTATATGGACACTGGTTTGTATCCCGGCTGCTCTTCTCCTGATCTGGCTCCCTGCTATGGCCTAGGAAAGTAGTGGAAGATGGCCTAAGTGCTTGGGCCCCTGCACCAGAATGGGAGATCCAGAAGAAGCTCCTGGCTCCTGGCTTTAGATTGGCCCAGCTCCAACCCTTGCAGACAACTGGGGAATGAACCAGCCGATGGAAACTTTTCTCTCTGTCTCTCCCTCTCTCTGTAACTCAACCTCTTAAATAAATAAATAAATCTTTCTAAAGACTGTTATTTAAGAAATTTTTATCTTGGGAGAGGCGTTTGGCACAGAGCACTTGGGACATGTGCATCCCATACCGAAGTGCCAGGCTCCACTTCCAATTCCAGCTTTCTGCTAATGTGCTCCCTAGGAGGCAGTGGTGATGGCTCAAATACTTGAGTTCCTGCCACCCACATGATGGACTAAGAGTGAGTTCCAGGCTCCTAGCTTTGGCCAGACTGAGCCCTGGCTACTGGGGGTATTTGGGGAGTGAACCAGTGGATGAAAGATCTCTGTCTCTCTTTCTCTCAGTTTTTCAAACAAATAAATAAGTAAATAAGTAAGTAAGTAAATAAATAAATGAAATCTTATCCAGATTTAAACCCTGGTAGCACAAACTTAAATGAAAAATATATTATTTTATATAAGTAACATGAACAAAGAATAACCAAAGTCAGACAAATTCATTCATCCTCCAGTTCTCTGAATAGTTCAATATGGACAAAAAGACTCACCTTTGCCTGCAGGCTGAGGTACTGCAAAACCAGGCAATAGAAAGGGCGCTCCTGTGGTAATACCAGCTGGCTTCAGTTCATTCACACCATATGTTGTTAGGGAAGTTATCAGATTAACCAGGTCTTTCAAGGCATCTTTGGATTCTGCCTCTTTTGCTTGTTCCAATCTAGAAAAAATACAATTTACAAATAGTTTTTCTTTTTTGTATCCTCAAATTTCATAAAGTACATTTCAATTTTATATGCAGTAAACAAATGTTTACTTCTTTCCTTTTTATAACTTTGAAATCTACACATTTTACTGTAAGACATTATTGTGTATTTGAAAGACAAAGCATACTAATAGTTAGAAAACAGACATAAAGTGATGATTTTGTCATCAACAGTGCTATTTTCAAAATTTTAATCTTTGTTTCAGTCTCTATTAACAACAAAAAATTAGATTAAATGATCTTGCAAGTTCTCTAAAACTCTGTTTATAAAGTTTCACTATTTACAACTAAAATCTATTTAACAATTACTTCCTAAGACATTTCCTCTGTTAAAAAATTCTAGAAATTAATTCCTTTGGAGAGTTGTAAGAATTTTACTGTATTTCATTAATTCAGGTACTCTCAATATATTTAAATAAAGATCTAGGGATATAATTATTAGAAAACAATATTAATTATTTTTAAACAAATACTGGGGATACTGTGGTGTTGTTATCTTTCACCATGGTTTTACTAAGAACACAAAATGTGGCAACAAATATCTTTTTTAAAGAGTAAGATTCATAGCTTTTTCCCCTTAATAGAAATAATTATTTTTATTAAAATTGAAGCAGCACAAAAGCAGGAAACAACAGTGTTCTGCCTCACAACACAGACAACATTTAATATTCTGATATTTTTAAACCTGTCTTTTTCATGTGAAAAGTTTAGTCTTTATAATATTCTCATACCACAAACACAATTTTGCTACCTATTTTCTTTCATTTACTAATGCTATCCATGTGCCTTTCTATGTTAGTAACAGTTCTACATAGCTAGGCTTTTAATGGCAATGCAGAACCAATCACACATTTGAGGAGGGGAAGGTGAGACAGCCAGCAAAATATAAGAGCATTAATATTAGTAACATTTTGATGACATTTGGGATTATAGTTTTAGGATCAATAATCACAAATGAAATTATTATGTCAAGAGTTATCACCACCATCATTTTCGATGTTCTGGGTAATATATTATCAACTGGCATTCTCAAAGGACTGTACCAATTAACACCTCACTAGTAATGCAAAGTGGCTCTTTTTAAAATTAGAATATATTTGGGAAATTTATATTCTTGGGAGTTGCCTAAAAATAACATCAGCTAGGTTAAATTGTTATTAGAAAAAAGTTTATCAAATAGTACTATCTCACAATATATAAAATGATTTAAAAATCACTAACAGCCCAGGAACAACTGGTAGGGAATGAATATTTCTTCTTCATAAAATTTTTAACCAGCTACTTTCTAAACACACACATGCACCATTTGGAATGGAAATGGGTATTGGTGAAATGCCTTGGAATGACTAATTTCTTTCAAATAGACATTTTTCAATCTATGTAATTATTTATTAATTACCTTAATAAAAATACTAGAAGTGCTATAAAAAGGATAACAAAAATATAATTAAGCTAGAAGAGTTTATACATTAGAGAGATGTTAATGGATTAATCTGAACTCTTCTGTTTCTAAAAAAAAAAGCAGATTTATTCTTCATCTCTAACTCCACATGTTGATGACTTGTATTCACCAGTGAACTCTAAATTCACTTTTCCACTGTGCTAGCAGAACAGATAAAAAGAAGGGAATAAAGCAAGAGGATACCCAGGTAAATATTAAGTAAGTGCTCCAATGATTTCTTTTTCCTATATCCCCGAATCACATTGCTTCCTTTGATTTGGGGAAAAAAAACAACAACAGAAAACTGACTGCAAATTTAAAATGCATTCTTAAGTTGTAGGGTTTTACCTAAGTAAGAGATCACAAAGAAAATTATATCCTTGCCATATCCGAAAATCATCCAAGAGTGTTTGGGAAACATCACTGGAATCTTTGAGGAAACAAGACAGTCCAGCAAACATTTCAACAATTTCCAGGGGAGACAGGTCATCTGACTGCTGCATGTTCTGAACACATGTAGATAAACATTCTTTTTCTGTAGGAATAAAGAATTAAATGGACATGTGTTATTTACGTCAACCACTTAAGAAAATGATCTTCATTTTTACCTGTTGTTTAGTGAACCACTGAATTTTAATGTACCTATAAAATACCATGAAATAAATGTTAAACACTCCAAAAGTAAACATAAGACTCAGAGTCACTGGGGAAGTCCTGCCACAAAGCAGCAAACAAAAGATAATACAGAAACGTGTTGAATAACAGTTGATTTTTTAATTAGAGATTTTCTATTATATTTTGACATTTTATTAAACAAAATGAACAGTCAATGCTAAGTGGTATTTTTATTCTTTTTATTTTAATTTCACAAGATGAAAAAATAAAAACTTTTAATTTTAGGAAGAAAAATCTAACAACTAATTTAAAGTACAAGTTAGAATCAAATACAGAAATATTTCTGGAAATAAAAATTTTTACATTATGTTTCTAATATGTATTACTAGCTTAAAACAGTTATACCCAATTACCAACTTTGAGGATTTGTGTTATTTCAAAGAAGATTTTTCTTTCCTCTTTAGTGAAATTTATTAAAGAAACCCAATGTCATATAACAAAGGTAAAAAAGCTTTAGCATGGGAATAAAAGGAAAGAAATTGATTCGTGTATTAGATATTAGGTTTCATATCATTCATAATTATAAATGAACACATAGTTATTTCAATTATTTTTAAAGTATTTCAGGGCAATAACATATGAACATATGTATTAAATAAGTATACTACTTGAGATACTAAGGCATTGTCTTCCACACATGCACTTCAAATGAGAGCTAAATATTGTATATGACTTAAATATAATTTCTCCTTCACATAAAGAATCCATCTGTTTCCATTTATTCTGCACTGCACAGACCATAATCTGCCTATTTATGAAATATCTTCAGAAGGATTGACAATGATAGTATTTGAAAAAACTTCTCTTATTTTCACTAAAAGATGAAAAGGCTACATTCCTAGAACTTACACTATACTATGATTGAACATTTAGACACTTATGAAATTATGTTAATGCCTGTGGCCACCCATCATTTGGAACTTACAGGAATTCCTTATATCGGGATTTCTCCACACAACACAAATAAAAACATATTTTGCTTTCTTCACTGCAAATTTTATTTTTTAATTTTAAGGACAATTTGTCAAAAGTTGAGAGAGAAAAATAATGCTGTCATCAACTAAAGAAGAGAGAAGCAGAAGAAATTCAGAACACTTCAAATGAACATATAAAGAGCTACTCACCATGAATATACTTCACTACATTGACACTAAGACCATGACGGGATATAGTCATCAGGACTTCTCCGGCACTCTTCCTCCAAGGCAGGTTATAGGGAGGGCACCAGGAGGTTATTGCACTGAATAAAAGCTGGAGATCATCTTTCTGAGCCAGTTCCTCCGCGGGAGAAACAAAACTGCAGAGTTTCACTAATATCTAAAATCAAAACAAGAGGGTAAATAAGTAAGTAAATAAATAAATGGTTGAAAAAATGGAACAGCAAGAAAATGAAAGAGCTGAATGAATATTATTAAAAAGTTCAGAGTGAATATTGGGCAACGTCACAGAAATCTCAATTATTAATACTCTAACTTAAGCAACATTAAGAAAGTCATCTACAATTTAGAAGTGTGTAATGTTAATATAGTAAACCAGCATTGTTTATATCAGCTCAATTTTTCTAAACCATTTATGATCCTCTTTTCAACATGGCATCTTTGTATGCTTTGGCTTGAAAACAGGATAAAACAGTATTTACCTTTCAAGATCAACATTTCATTTTTCTAATTCAAAAACCTTCTAAAGTCTGGCTTTCAAAAAAGACTCAAAACTTGTTAAACTCTGGAATGAGAACTTACTCCTTAAACTATGATCTGCAAACTACACACTACACATGTACCCACAGCAATGAGAGCCTGCAGCACAGGGAATTCAGCAAGACTCCAGCACTTTAATGCACCCTTCTATTTCCAGTGTAGCGTCAGAAAAAGCAAACTTTTCTCTGTGAAATTTGCTCATCTAAATATTTTTAAACACAAAATATGGCTGAGACAACTATAATTTACGAAATCATGTTATCCTCTTGAAAGAAGAGTGCTTCATGATTCTGGGTATTTCAACAGCAGTGGGAAAACTGCTAAACTGCAAAGAGGCACTTGAAATAATCACATTCTGTCTGGAAAGGCTAATCTTCCCTTTTCTTTTCACATTAATGTAAAAATTTGTTTAAATACAAAAGCCTTCCAATTCACAGCTGTCAAATACAGAAAGAAAGAAAGAAGGAAAGAGAGAGAGAGAGAGGGAGGCAGGGAGGGAGGGAGGGAGGGAGGGAGGGAGGGAAGGAAGGAAGGAAGGAAGGAAGGGAAAGAAAGAGAGAAACAAGGAAGGAAGGGAGGGAGGGAGTGAGGGAGGGAGGAAAGAAAGGATTAAGAATTCAGAAAAATAGTAAAATATTTAAATAATTAGTAAACAGTAGCACCCTGTCCCCGAAATGACTGGTAAAACTTTTGGATACTGAATGTCCATAAACATGTGTCAGATGTGTATCTTTTACTGTGGATGAATACAGATCATCAAATGCCTCAAAAAGGCACCCACTCAGAGTTGTGTGTTGTTGGTTACACTTTTTGTCACTGTCATATGCGATTAGAGGGACAGATGCCATTTCTCTAATTTCTAACAGAAAACAAATCCAAAAATAGTAAAATTTTTTTTTCCAAACCAAATCCCTGTTTTCAAAAGTAAACTAGACTTGATTACTTAAATTTGCTGGCTTCTAAATTAACTGGTTGTTACTCTTTACAGGCAAAATGATTCTTACAAATAATCCAGTCTAAACCTTTTACTTTTCACCAGGAAAAACTGAAGAGTCTATTTCTCATTTCTCTCCTGCACCTACACTAACCACTTATCTTCCTAAGGACTCTGACCAAGCTCAACCATGTGTAGCAGGGCAATCATTGGCCACATCGGCAGATAAATGAAAGCCTGCAAGAAGCTGTACCAACTGCTAGGGTCCCAGGAAACCATCTGTCACATAATACAACATAGGGAGTTTATCTATTATAAAACACTTAATAAGCTTGGCTCAATTGCTTTTCTAGACAAAACGATGAAATTAATACCTAGCCAGTGATGGAGAAGGAAAACAAAGGAAGTGATACACTGGACAAGAAGTCGGGAGAGCAGGGTTCTCGCTGCTGCCACTCGTCTGCCAGGGATCATACACATGGATAGATTAGGTTCCAGAACTGCAAACAGGAGTTTCGTTTAAAATATCTTTTGAGCTCCTTTTTATATTAATAGTCAATAATTCCAGTATAATAAAATGAGTCTCACATTATTTGAAAGTCAGCATCCATTGCTTTTAAATATAGAAAAAAAATTTTAAGGTTTCAAAGCAAACTTTGCTATGCTCAGTCAGGTATTACAAGTATAAAATACAGCTTCCATTTATTGCTTAAGGCATTATTAGTTATTTAGAAGGGCTTTTTGAAATGGGGCTGCTATTCCAATCAGAAAATAATAATCCATTCCATTCCTCAGCAATGTCTTTGTGTAGATTTAATTCCTATGTGATTTACTCTTTCATCTATTCCTGTTGCTTTTCTCATCCAATCTAATTCCGGAATCAAATAAACCTGAGTTCTAATCCCATTTCTGGCATTTGCTCACAAAATCACTTTGGGGGAAACAAAAGCTTTGAAGCCATGTGGTTATCTTGCAAATATATGCGTTGAGATGCTAACCACAAGCCCAAAAAGACTTAAGAAGCTTTCACTAAATATTGGGTGATTTAGTATTTTATTTAACAATCAGCCTTTCCCTTAGTAAAACTGCTTTGGTGTCCTTCCCCTTGTCCTTTAAGCATCTGCACCTCTTCAAAGCAGTCACTCTTGAAATACAGGCTCCAGCAACATGAGGGAAGCATGCACCATTACTTGTATCCAGCTTTAGCTTAACTACAGCAGAGCAGGCGTCCCCTCTATCTTCTTCCTACTCTCAAGGTGGGGGCAGTGGCAACAGCAGCAATCACGGTCTCTTAATTAATGTCTACTAAGTGCTAAGCAGAGTCACAGCTTTATGTATTATATAATTTAAACCTCACAACAACCCTGCAGGTAACTAGCATTAGTTTCATTTTACAGGTGAGAAACTGTATCATTAGGTTACATAACTTCAGAGGCCTAGATTCAAAGGTGGTGGTGTTTGCTTTTCACTGCAATTAAAAAAAAATGAGTGAAAAAATTTAGTCCTACCCATTTTTAAGGGTACAGCAGAGATAACTCATGTACACTGCTGTGCAACAGATCTCTACTCTAGAGCTTTTTCTTCTTGCACAAGTAAAACTTGACGTCTAATGGGCATTTCCTTTTCTCTCCCTCTTCTTATTCCCTTGCAACAAGCTTTCCAATTCCTATTCTAATCGCTTGACTACTTTAGATGCCTCATTTAAGTGGAAACTGAGCATTTGTCTTTTTGAGTCACTTGTGTAGGCCTGTGGACAGACCACATTCAAAAAGTCTGCAGGTGGCAAATTTCAAAAATTTTCTCCCAAGAAAGAATATTCATGTATGAAGATAATGTTTCCAGGCTCGCTAACAAAGGTTTATTAAACCTCAGTTAACCCACAATGCTAACAAACCAATAGTGGGAACAGTGGAAAAGCAATGCTTTATACGGAGGGGGCAGAGGAGGCAGAGCAGCCACCAAAATAGACAGTCTTCTATAAAAAAAAAGTTGAATGTCTATAGAATTCCTTGAAATTATAAGAAACATTATCTAAATCTCAATATGATTCTAAAAAAAAAAACATTTTCCCTGCTTGTTTCATGTCAGAGATTCTATTTTTTTTTAAAGACTTATTTATTTGAAAGTCAGAATTACACAGAGAGAGAAGGGAAGGCAGAGAGAGAGAGAGAGAGAGAGAGAGAGAGAGAAGTCTTCCATCTGCAGGTTCACCCCCTATATGGCTGCAAAGGCTAGAGCTGCGCACATCTGAAGCCAGGAGCCAGGAGCCTCTTCCGGGTCTCCCATGCGGGTTCAGGGGCCCAAGGACTTCCTCCACTGCTTTCCCAGACCACAGCAGGGAGCTGGATTGAAAGTGGAGCATCTAGGACTCAAACCAGCACCCATATGGGATGCCAGCATTGCAGGTGGTGGCTTTACCAGCTACACCACAGTGCGAGCCCCAGAGATGCTATTTTAAAATTGTTATTAATTTTCATTTTGAAATGTTCTGAAACACTGAATACGTAGACTATCCACCTAAGGAGTGTACCCCCTTCACTTTAAATAGAGTTATTTAGATAATCAGGCAAACAGCACCTTCCGTACCTGTACGAAAACTTTCTGGAGTAGTCCCCGACGTTCTGCTAGAGGTAGCTCATTCTGTGCACCTCCAACTGCCTCAGGCACATGTGGAAGGTCAAAAAACAGATACAAACATTTAACCAGGGTGGAAGGCACTGACATCGTTGTCATGCAGTCCACAGTTTTCTGAAACACAAACCAGTAAGTCAGTGAATAGACAGGCAGACATTACTGAAACTGGTACAGATGAGTAATTCAAACACGTTAGGTCACCAAATACCCTTCAAGGTAACTTTTTACACGTATGTAAGAATTAAAAAATGATTTCACACTAAGAATGCTCAATTCCCCATTTGGATGATTTGCTTGTTTGTTGCATCATGTTATTTACTAAAGTTTATATCTGTTTATTAATAAGCAGTGTGCTTCAAAGAGCATAAGCTGGAGGATTCAGGAAAAAATGTACATAAGCATGAATTCCAGGAAACTACTTAATTTTCCAGAGACTTTTCTCTCATAAAATGTATAGAATGGTACATTCTTCTTGGGGTTAATGTGAGGGCTACCTAAATAATAAATGCAAAGATATAGTAAGCACTTAATTACAGATAAGTAGTGGCTTCACTATCATTTTTGTCTTTATTCTGATCACAGATTTTTGGGGCTAGAAGGATACTTGAGATAAAACCATCAGTGGAACAAATATAGTAAATACCTTATACTGTTAAGTATGATATGTTAATTCTCAAAACTTTCCATGGAACAGATTGGAATAAAAACTTTTTCTGCAGTGGAAATCAATAGGTTATCATTATCTATTGATTATTTACTTTCTCATTAAACATTTATAGAATGTCTAGGAGCCAGCGCCACGGCTCAATAGGCTAATCCTCCACCTTGAGGCGCCAGCACACCGGGTTCTAGTCCTGGTCGGGGAGCCGGATTCTGTCCCAGTTGCCCCTCTTCCAGGCCAGCTCTTTGCTGTGGCCCGGGTGTGCAGTGGAGGATGGCCCAAGTACTCAGGCCCTGCACCCCATGGGAGACCAGGAGAAGCACCTGGCTCCTGCCTTTGGATCAGCGCGGTGCGCCGGCCGCAGTGGCCATTGGAGGGTGAACCAACGGTAAAAGGAGACCTTTCTCTCTGTCTCTCTCTCTCACTGTCCACTCTGCCTGTAAAAAAAAAAAAAAAAAAAAAAAAGAGAGAGAGAGAGAGAATGTCTAGGGTATGTTAAGCAGGGTATTGGGGGCTAGGCAAACAAAGAGAAAGTAGGCTGCTTTTCAGATTCTGGCAGCATTAGCAAATTTGTAAGTAACATCATCTAATTTTTGAAGTCTATGGTGATGCATACATGTTATCACAAAAGGGCAAAATCAACACTGCCGGGAATGGAAGATAAAGGTATAAGCAATTAAAATATGGAAAACGTCACCTGGAAGATACATAGGAGGTTAGGCCATAGGGAAGAGTGCGTTTGAGGAACTTGAGCAGATGAAAGTCTGACTCCTGAAAACGGTAATAATGGCTAACCCTTAACTAGTGTTTATTATACAACAGGCATAAGGCCAAGCACCTTATATACACGATCTCACCTCCTCTGCAAGTCAACTCTATGAGGTGTAAACTAATTTTGCATGATCCTTATGTTATAAATGAAGTAGGGAGGCTCATCACTTACACACCCTGCTACAGGTCAGAGAGCTTGTTAAGTGGTCCACAAAGTGCATATACTTGATGATTTTCAAAAACGATTTCACATTCTGGCTTAAATTTTGCTGGCCATGGAGACCCAATGAAGTGTCACAAACAAAAAAAAAGTGATTGAACTAGATTTCAGAAAATTAGCTGATATTATCATAAATTAAATATAAAGAGCCACAGGCAAGGGTAAATAGAAAATTAACACAGAAAACAAACGACACAAGAGATGGGGCCTAAATAAATGCAGTAGCATGGAGAGGAGAGAAAACATCAAGAAAACTCCTTGCAAGATCTGGCCGTTTTCAGATATTTCCTGCCTCAAATATTCCCAGTAACATCATTCATGGGCCATCAAAATTAACCTAAAAATTAGCCTGCTACAGGCTTACTGAATTTCAATTCCACCTGCAGTTGTCTCAGCAGGGCCAGACCAAATTATTTCAACAACTTTAAACAGCCCATGGGCAGAAGGTTCCCCACCCCTGCCCTTCAAATAAATAATAATAAATAAATAAATATTAAAAAAAACTAAGAAAGTTTCAGGAAAATCAGGACAAATTGCTCACTGCTAATTACTTGAGTAAAACAAACAAAAAATCAAACAGGCCATTCCGGAGAAAAAATCTAAGGGCTAATCACTTCGGCCAGTAATTAGTTTCAGGGTATGGTCACTAAAAAGTATGCATTGTTTATGTCCTGATCAGCCGGAGTCAGTCACCTCTGTCATTATGAAATGCTGTGAGGAGTGTGAAAGTCCACTGTAATCTAGAAAATAGACTCCTAAGTCTGGTACTGACTTTGAAAAGCATTCTACTCTCAGTTTTGGAAAGGAGAAGAAACCCCTCCATCCCCAAAATATCCAGGTATTCAAAAGGCTCATTAACGTGCACATGCAAAATACATCACAACAGATACTTAAAGCTGATGTGGAGGAAAGAAAAGGAATCTTCAGAAGGATTCCGGTGAAAAGGGAAAACACATTATCCTGGAAGCTTCATGTTCCAGTGAGGAGGGAACATACACTGTATCCTGAAAACTTCATGTAGAAAAGTATGTCAATTTATTCCTTATTTGCTGAGTGACCTTAGACAAGCAAAAATTTTTCTACGCCAGAGTTCCCATACCATGGATTACAGAAGGCTTGGGCTGGGCCTGTCAGACCCAGAGCTCCAAGGCCACTTGCCCTTAGTTATAAGTAATCTAACTCTGTTGCATACCAGTGTTCTCAGATCAACATTTGTTATGGCATGACAATGAGGGAAAACAATGCTCTAAGCCCCGCATTTCCTCATGAGTAAAGTACATAAGATATCAAGTTCCTCACAGAGATGTAGTTAGAAGCATGAAATAACGTTTAAGGAGGATTTGGAGAACACAGATCTTTACTGCAATGTCTTTTGTGGATACAATAATACATTAAATAACAAAATTCCAAGAGACTATACAAAGAGGTTGAGTCATCAAATATGGAAACTAAGAACTCACCTGACCAGAGGACGCTAACAAATTAATGGTTGTCAGAAGCATCCAGCCTCTACTGGCCTCTTCACTCTGATTGATCTCCAGGAACTGGACTATGGCTCGACTTGCAGCCTCTGTAAAACCACAGGAAAACAATTAGGTGGGGAGGAAAATCACATATGAAGAGGGTCTCCCTTCAAACATTCCAATGAAATGAACATTTGTTAAATACATACCTTATGCCACGGTTTGTCCCCAAAGGGTTCTTGTGTTAGAAGGCCTGTTCTCAGTGTGGCAATGTTGGAAATTAGGGGCTTAGCGTAAAGTAATTAAGTCATTAGGGCCAATGACTTTGAGAGGGATTAATGCAGTTCTCATGGGACCCCAGTTGGTTTTCATGAGAATGGGTTATTTTAAAGTGCAAGAATGGCCCTTCCCCACTCTTGGGTTTCCCATCTCACCAAATGATCTCATCCTCTGGCATGCATTTCTACCACTGTGATGCCATCTGCCATGAGATCCTGGCTGGAACACAGTAAACGCTAGCTCTACACTCCTGAACTTCCAGAACTATAATCTAAATACATCTTTTTTCTTTATACATTTGCTAGTGTCAGTATTTTATACTAGCAATGGAAAAATAGACTGATACAGCTTATATCAGCATTAGTACATACTGTATGGAAAAATATTTTAACTAGCAATAGTTTATTGATATACATAAGCCCTTATATCATTAATAAAAGCTGACTTGCAAATGTTAATCATGCACCAATCAAAAACAGTCATGGAGGTAGAGAAATTTGAACCAAGGATGCCAGGAAAACAACTGTATGTTTGTCTAGGAAGTGGAAAGGACAAAGGACACACAGAGACTAGGAGCACAGTAGTAAAACCAAAGTTCTTTCCACAGAAGTGGGCCTGTCATACATAGATCAAGAGAAAGAACAGCAATAACAATGGCTTAATACTCTAGAAAAGCATATGTTGAGAAAGTCATACAATATCAATAATAGTCATAAAATACAGATATCTAATTATAAAGATGGCAAGCTAAGGGCTATATTTGACTCTTTGGGCAAGAGGGAACAACTGCAGTTTCTAGAGCAAAACAGACGATTAAAGGATTATTCTAAGACTATTAGCCTAATAGTAATGTGTGTGCCAAAGTGGATGGCCAAAGAAACAGGTAGAAGGGAAATAAAAGTAACTTGTTGACTTGGTAACACATGTAGGGATAACCTGAGTGGCTGCTAGTAGGGCCAAAGAAACTGAATTATGAGAGAGTGGTTTGAGCTAAAGACTTGGAAGAATCTCTGACAATAAACTTAGTTGATTATGGTTTTAGAGATAAGAAAAAATGGAGAAATACCTAAACATGCACCTTAGTTTCATCAGCACAGTTTGTCAATCTGAATGGTAAGATACATGATGAACTAAGTTGTCAAAAAATAAGTCCAATCTCTTCTCTATGAACTAATGAGATAAAACACCAATATACACTTAATACATTTCATGAAGCAGAAAGTAGAATAAACATAATTAAGATTATCTTAGAGGTATGTCTTATCTGATAATTGAATATAATAAGATTTCTGTATGATTCTGTGCTGGGCACATTTTATCTTTAAACATGTCCATTTGCAGGAACATTTTAAAAGGAAAAACTTTTAAATATCTTATTTTTATTGAGTCTTAACTACATGTAAAGTTCTGTTTTAAAGGCTTGCGAGTTTACTCATTTATCCTGAAAAGAACACTATGCGTTACTTTCTATTAATACACTTCTTATTCTAGTATAAGTTGAGAAATGAGAGGACAAGTTTTTGCCAACAGTCACATAGCTAGTCAGTGAACTCATATTCCAATCCAGGCTGTCTAGCCCGGAAGAGACAAAGAAAAATAAAAAATAAAATAAAATAAAATAAAAGATTAGAAAAGAGAGAAGCCAACAGAAACATGGCTTAATTCTAATAATATCTCATGACTGTTGAAATTATCACCTTCCTGTTTACTAACTTATTGTCTCCCATTCTTCTCTAGAAAATAAACACAGTGAGAGAAGATTTTCTGGAAGCTTTGTTCACTGCTGATCCTAGAATCTAGCACCTACCTGGCACTAAACAGTCACTCAAGCAGTATCTGCTTGGGGCCAGTATTGTGACAAAGTGGTTTAAGCTTCCACCGGCAAACCATATCACAGTGCCAGGTAAAATCCTGACTGCTCTGCTTCCAATCCACCTCCCTGCTAATGCACCTGGGAAGGCAGCAGATGATGCCCCAAGTACTTGGGCTCCTGCCACCCAGGTGGGTGTCCAGGATGGAGTTCCTGGCTCCTGACCTCATCTTGTCCCAGCCTGGCTCTTGTGGTCATGGGGAGTGAACCAGCAATGAAATAATTTTCTTCTCTCTCTCTCTCTGCCTTTCAAATAAATTGTTGTTGTTGTTGTTTTTAAAGAAATATCTGCTAAATGAGTCAACCTACCTATATCAAAGGAAAGATAATAACAAAGGACACATTGTTCACTTCTTATGAACGTCAAAAGGTTTGGATTTCTTACTGGTAGTTAGGATTCCTGAAAGTTTTGAAAACAGGAGTAACACAAAATGAGCAACACCCGAAGCTGACTAAACTGTGAGGCTCTCACCAGAGAAGGGAGAAAAATATAAAAGAACATCACAGAGAAACCTACTCCAACAACAGTGATTTGAGATAATTGGTAAAAATTGATCCGCAGAGACCAGTGCTGTGGCACAGTGGGTAAAGCCGGCACCTGCAGTGCTGGCATCCCATTTGGTCGCTGGTTAGAGTCCAGGCTATTCCATTTCTGATCCAGCTCTCTGCTATGGCCTGTGAAAGTAGTGAAAGATGGCCCAAGTCGTTGGGCCCCTGACCCTTGGATGAGAGACCTGGAAGAAGCTCCTGGCTCCTGTCTTTGGATCAGCGCAGCTCTGGCTGTTGCGGCCATTCTGGGGAGTGAACCAGCAGATGGAGGATCTCTCTCTCTCTCTGTGCCTCTCTGTAACTCTGCATTTTAAATAAATAATTTTTTAAAAAAAATTGATCAGCAAAAATTTCTTATAAGTTGCAAAGGATAAAACAATTTGCCAAGAATTAAAGAACATGAACTTCCTTCCTTGATAATAATTCAATACTCACATCAGAAAGAAATCTACAAGTGGTCTTCAAAAAGTTCATGGAAAATGTGTATTATGAAACATGATGAGTGGGTTTCAGATTTTTTTCTTTGCACCAGAATAAACTTGCTTTTTAATTCCATTTTCCACAAACCTTTGAAGTACTTTTGTACTTCGTAGGTAACTCAATTCAACTGTGCTATCATATCTTAGCCCTTTTCATCATGAGGCAACTTTTGTTTTAAATTCTATACCTCCATTTTCGTACTTCAACATATTTAAGAAACTACTTATAGTCTTCAAATTGATTATTTCATAGTTAAATCAATATAATGAAATTCTACTTCATAAAGAAAGTTGATCAGGAATGGATTTGGTCAGTAACACCTAGGTTTCTCACAAAGGTAGAAGAAAAATCATTTTAAACCTACTTTAAGGGAAAAGGCAAAACAACTATCTTCCTGGTAGAGAATATAGAAAGCATCTGGGTTCAAGATTATTAACTTTAAAACTGGGCAAACATTTATTTTGACTTCTATTCAACAGGTTGTTCTTGGAAACAATGGATACTATTGCTTATTCTGAGAACCCAAACATCAAAAATGTATCCTTGGGAACAGGCATTTAGCCTAACAGTTGGTATGCCCATATCCCACACTGGAACAGCTAAGTTTGGTTGCAAGCTCTGGCTCCTAACTCGAGGTTCCTCCTAATGCATACCCTAAGAATCAGCAGTGATGGTTCAAGTCATTGAATTACTGCCACTCCAGTGAGAGACTTGGACTGTGTTTTTAGCTTCTGGCTTCCACCTCGGTCCAGCCCCAGATGTTGAAGGCATTTGGGCAGTAAACCAATGGAAGAGAACTTGCTCCGTCTGTCCCAATCTCTCAAATCAATAATTCTTAAGAAGAAAAAAAAATATATCATTGATTTAAAACAGTCCTATTAATCAGATCTATGGATGCTGGGAGCTGAGAGGTAGATGGGTATATTTCAAGTATGTGGTTTCTTTTTGCATTCATGTATTTTAATATAAACAGAACAGATTTTATGCATTCCATAGGTATAGTTCCAAGAAGACAGCCACACTTCCCTCACTCTCCTGCTGCTCCCCAATCCCCCTCCCTCTCTCCTCTCTCTTCATCAGTTTTTGCAAAGCCATGGGTTTAATCCACTATTTTTACAGGCTGAGTTCACCACTAATTAGAATATTCAACAAGTAAAAAGTAGAAAGACCACAGTTTCACAGGAGTATAAACAAGGCATTAGAAAACTCATATCCCAAAATGACCATATCATTCTTATCCCATTTTTTTTTGTATTCTGTATTAACTGCCACATATCAGAGAAAACATCATATTTGTCTTTTTGAGACTGGCTTATTTCGCTAAGCATAATCGCTACCAGATGCATCCATTTCATTTGAAAAGACAGAATTTCATTCTTTTTTAATGGCTGAGTACTATTCTATAGTGTATATATACTACATTTTTTTTTACCCAGTCATATGGTTTCTTATGTTTAGGTTGACAATGTGCATTAAGGGATTTCTCAATATAAGAAATTTTAACTGATAAAGAATCACTAAAAAGCCAATATTCTATTTGTTATTAAACATTACAACATGTTCAATGGGCTATTGTGCTGATTAAAGAAGATAATGCATGTGCAAATAAACTGAGAAGCACCAAAAGAGTACAAGCATTATTATGTACCCCTGGAGTATCTTTGCCAACTTAATAACAATTACTCTTTTTGAGCAGTAGGTAAAGAGGACCTCAGGTACACCAGAAATAATGTAAAATTATGCTATCTGGCTTTGAATTACAATATCGTACAGATAAAGAGGTCTGCACAGGGTTGTGGTTGAATGATATGGGAGAGAACTATTGACAAAACACTCTTTAGTAACAAATGAATTCAAGAAAACTATTTTCACCTACCAATTTCAACACATTGCCATTTAGAATATCTCAAAGAGATCTTTTACTTTTTATTTTAAGTAAGGTAAGGAGTTCATTTTATCAGCATTTAGCATTTATAGCTATCTTTTTAAAATTATATATTCTACAAAGCCATTTTAAACAAGACTTTCATAAATCATACAACTTAAACCTTTGTGGGGAAAAACACACTCCTAGTCATAAAAATGCTGCATTCAGATCTCTTAATTTCAATATTTTACAAATACAAGTTTAAGTGATGATTTAAGCTAAGGGTATGAGTTAATGGAAGAACTGTATTTATCTTAACTTCACAGTTGTCAATCATCTGATTCAAGCTTCAGCTTTCACACTTTCAATACATACAGTTAGAAGGAAAAGTATAGAAGTAGAGTTAGTGGAGCTTGTAATTAAATTAAATAAGAATGAAGACAATCAAATGTAATTTCTCAGCCTTCACTAAGAAAACATAAGTGAATTCCATTAGCATATAGAGCAATCAAAATGCAAAAGCTGTTATTAAGTGCAATACAGCAGATTTTTCCTTTGCAACATGTATTTAAAGCATAAGTCATTCTCAAATATATGCTTCAGGGTGATGGTGTGAGATACATCAATAGTGTTATTGTAATTCTTTCATTAATGAAGAAACAAAGCCCTAAAAACCCCTGCCACATCCAAAAAAAATTTTTTTTTACAAGTTAGTCAGAAAAACAGTATTAGAATTGAGAGCTTTCATGCTTCTTTTTATTTATAATGCGTAACCACACCTTGGGATTACCTGAAGGTGTTGTGGCTTTGAAATCCTTGGAGGACAGCAGAGCACACTGTTTTTCTGTTAGAAAAAAAGGCTGGGTTGTCCAATTGGGGATTCACTACATTCCACCAAAGCCATCACAGAGGAATTGTGGTCAGCACCATGGGGCCTCTCCACTGCTAGGCTGCTGCCCACTGGGGCCGCCCCCCTCAACTAATAGTGGCACCCGCAAAGTAGCAAAGTTATTACTAATAAACTGAAGATAGTATTTTTATACAGGTAGGAATAGTTTGCTGCTCTGAGGAAAATCGAGCCTGTGTCTTTAGAATGCAGCAGAATTAGCCTGAGAGACCTTGACAGACAACTAAAGGAGATGAGAACAATTCTAAGATGTCCTCTAAGCAAGCACAGTATGGTCACAAAATTATGCTTTTTAAAACTATTTGAGAGTCACTACCATACATTTAAGAAAAGCCAAACACTAAGAGAGAACTTTGAAGTTGTCCCATAAAGTAGTCTATGTATCCATTTTGCATCATGATATGTCCTAAACATTTTCTATTTTTATTAACTTCTGTTAGACTTAAACAAGAGAATTGCAGTGACATGGTTCCTTCTGAGATATCTACAGTCCATGTTAGAAGTAATTTGATAAAAAGACTCTACATGTGAATGCTGATTAGGTAACAAAAAACAACAAGTCTTCTGCAACAAATTCAGGGAAGTCTTGTGTACAAAACGTCCTAGTACACAATAAATACAGCCAACTTTCAAAGAAGTAATAGAGAGCTTACATCTCTTGTTTTTTTTTTTTCGGAAAAAAATTATGTGAATGTAAATTATACAGAAAGCCTTTCAGGGACAACTTCCTATAAAATAAATGGTTCAACTGAGTATATAAAGTAATCAAACTCAAAGAAGTAAAAGTAGAATGCTGACTGGTACTCTGGGGCTGAGGAGAAGGGGAAAAGAGGAGTTGCTACTCAACAGACAGGAAGTTTCAGTTATGCAAGGTGGAAAGCGCCAGAGATGCACTGTACAGTATGGTGTATATAGTTAACAATTTGGTACTGCACACTCAAAATCTGTCAAGGGGACAGGCCTTGTGCTATGTCTTTTTTAACCACAACAAAAATAAATAAGAAAGTAAGATTGAAATATGATACAGATGACTCAGGGTACATCAAGATCAAAAATCAAAAGGTCAAAATATCTCTACAGAAGTAATTTTGAAAACAATACTCTCTAAAAGAATCTTCCAATGCTCAAGAAAAAAGAAAAACAGAATTCTTATAGCCAGAGGTCTTTAATGCTGACTTAGGAGACATTCCAGAATTATATAACTCTCTTAAAAAAATTAGTAAGTGCTCTTCCAGCACTACTGCAATTCTCAAAGTGTTGGGGGGGGTGCAAAAAATCCTGTCAAAAGTCAATTAAAATTTATTGTGTACTGAAAACGTGACAAGCATTTTTCCTCAGAGCTATGACTCAAGGATGAACACAGCAGACAATAAAATTATGTAAGTAAATAACCAAGATCCTTTCAGATATGGACAAAGCAAGAAAGGAAATATACAGGTAACTAAACAGATGCTAACTGCTGCGAGGACAGGGGATAGAGACTGATTTGAGATAGGGTCAATAAGTAAGGTTTCTCAGGAGGAAATAACACAAAAATGAACTGAATCTCACAGGATTCTAGCAGATTTCAGATGTTTAAAACTAAAAATTACATGGAATTGCATGATATGCAAAAATGTATCTTAAAGATCCGATGGTAACAAGATGTCATCAATGGGAGAAGGTGTACCTCAAGCATTCGAGACTGTAGTATCTTCTCACCTTCCCATGAGCTTGAATTATTTCAACAGTAAGAGTTAAAAAAACACTTGAGTAATCTACTGTAATTAGCAGTGAGACACCTTCTATCTATTCTATCTTAAAAAATTACTCTATGGATGCAAAATCATAAAGGGAGTTAGGAAATCAAATCCCCAGGGTAGCAAAATGTTTTTCATGAATATTCAAGTTAGGTGTTTTAAAAGATAGTACCAAGGGCTTGCGTTGAGGCACAGTGGATTAAGCCACTGCCTGGGACATCAGCATCCCATAAAGCACCAGTTCAAGAGTCAGCTGCTCCAATCCCAGCCTAAAAAGTGGCAGACGATGGCCAAGGTGTTTGGGCCTCTTCCACCCATATGGAAGACCTGAAGGAAGCTCCTGGCTTCTGGATTCAGCTGGCCCAGCCCAGACTGCTGTGGCCATTCAGGGAGTGAACCAAAGGATGGAAGATCTCTCCCTCTCTCTAACTCTGCCTTTCAAATAAATAAATAACTATTTTTTAAAAAAAGCATCAAGGAAGCAAGTAGAAATACCTAGAGTTCTGGGAAATTTTTTCTAATCTAGGCTGTCACTCAAGAAAGAAAATGCAATGACAGGAGTCAACATGTAACAGAGAAACTCCCCTTCATAACACCTGTTTAAAATAGCTAGAGACATACTCTCCCTCTCAGTGTCTGTAATTCTACCTCTCAAATAAATAAATAAAATCTTAAAAAAAAAAAAGCTAGAGACATATATCACACAAATCTTGCACATAAAATTTCCATTTCCATAGCAGTTATTGACATCAGGAAATATAAAAAAGGATGCCATGCCATTTTGGGTGAAGAAGGGAGAAGACAGGGATAGATAAATCACCTTACCACTTTTCATTAAGTCTATTTCAAAGACTGCAAACACAGTGAAAAGTATCCCATTTTAAAATTCATACATCAATTCATATAATACAGTATGCTATGGCTTGGACATTAGCTGGGAGTCCCCCAAAGGTCTATGTGTTAAAGGCTTAGTGTCCAAAGTTTTAGGTTAATAATGGTACTAAGAAGGTGGAAATTTAATCAGTTTAGAGGTGAGTACTTTAGGAATTCATTAGATTGGATTAGGCTGAGTGGCGCCCCTACCATCAATTCACAGTGGTGACATAAGAAGGCACACACTGCCTCTCTAAACATGATGCTCTGTTCACCTCAAGACTCCCCCAGCAAGAATACCTTCACTAGATGTTGAACTAATGGGGCTGCCCGATCTTGGACTCTCAATCTCCAAAACTGTCAGCCAAAATATACCTCCTTCCTTCTGAAGTAGCTTCTCTCAGATATTTTGTTGTAGTAACCAAAAGCTGGTATATACAGTCCTACTTCTGAACAAGGGGTTTAGTTGTCATTCTAAAAACATTTTAGTGTCTGTTGCTACAAAGACTGCAAAATAGACTCAAGTTAAAGAGGGAAACTTGAGCACATGCATTTATCCCAGTTCACTCCAGAAACACAAGTGCTGTGGACTGAATTGGACCTTCCTAAATCCTGTTCTGAAGCCCTAACTCCCAATGTGACAGTCTTTGAAGAAGGATCCTTTGGAAGGTAACAAGGCTTATACCAGGTAAATCTCCATGATGGGATCTGTGCCATTTTAAGAACAGACAGCAGAGAGCCTGCTATTTCTCTTTCCTCCACGCGAGCACTGAAGAAGGCAGCAGTCTGCAAGCCAAGAAGAGAGCCCTCACGAGAAATTCAACCATGCTGGCACCCTGCTCTCAGACTTCAGCCTCCAAAACTGAGAAAACAAATTCCTCTTCATCTGTGGTATTCTGAATATACACCAGGTCAGGCACACTAACACTCATATATTCACCAAGACGGATGGGAGAAGAATTTGAAGACATAAATCTATGAGAACAGAAAAAATGACAGCAACAAAACTTTGGATATGAATATAGCAGAGAGACTCACAGTACATTTAAAGCAAGCACATGAAATGTAGAAAAACAAGGAAATTACCCCCAAATCCCAAGAGGCTCAGGCACTGGAGGCATAGGTATCTTTGGAAGAGGTAAATGTGGGACTATGTTGGGGAGGACTGGCTGGTGGGAAGCAGATTTAAGAGCAGTGAGATAGATCTCTGTCTCCCCTCTACTACACAAGCACTAGGCAAAGGTTTATTCACTGTAGACAGTACTGGAGAGGGTGAGCACTGGGGGACACCTTGCACAAACTGGGCACACAGAAATAAAGTAGAAGCGCAAATACTAAATGTTGAGAATCTCCAAACCTTTCTCCTCCTTGGTTTCCTGAATGCTGAGAGTCAGAAATATGTACTTTAAGCAAAGACTGGACAATTCTCTGGGGAGTCTACCTAGTTCAGGGAAAAGACAGCCACACAATGTCCCACAGTTGCAAACTCTGCTCATAACTAAAGAGCTACCAATCAGCTTTTGAACGTTCCATCCTTATATTAGAGCAGATGGTCAAAAATGAGATATGTGAGGGCAATTTCTAACATAAAAGAGACAAAAGCAAATCAAAAAAAGTCTTATTAAACGTAAGAGATGTAGATTAGAGATAAAAATCTTTAAAAAAAATCTCAGAGACATAAGAAAATGTACACAAGACTTGCCTCTGAGAGAGAATCAAAGAACAGTTAGAAATAAAAACTGTAATATCACAAATGAAAAAACTTCATTAAAGAGATGGATGATAAAAATGAAGAGTTCTCTTAGCAAGCAGTTAAGAAACAAAGAAAAAAAGAGAAGACAGGAGAATGAAGAAAATTTAAAAGGGACATCTGACTAGAAAAACAGAGGGTAGGATATTCTTCAACAGTTCATGAAAGTTTCCCAAAATTCAAGATATACATTCTCAGACCAAAATGCTACAGTAAGTACCTAACATAATGTATAAAAAACTGGTTTAGGGGCACTATGGCGCAGTATGCTAATTCTCCGCCTGTGACACCAGTATCCATATGGGCACCAGTTCTTGTCCCAGCTGCTCCCCTTCCAATCCAGCTTTCTGCTGTGGCCTGGGAAAGCAGTAGACGATGGCCCAAGTTCTTGGGCCCCAGCACCCATGTGAAAGATCCGGAAGAAGCTCCTGGCTCCTGGCTTTGGCGGCCCAGCTCCAGCCGTTTCAGCCATTTGGGGAATGAACCAGCAGATGGAAGACCTTTCTGTCTCTCCCTGGATTCTGAAAGCTTCTAGAGAAAAACACAGGTCACAAAGAAAGAATCAAGAATCTAAGTAGTTTCAGACTGCTCAGCAGCAGCGCAGGAATCCAGAATATGATGGAGAAATTATTTTTAAAATTCTGAGAGCCGGCGCCACGGCTCAATAGGCTAATCCTCCGCCTTGCGGCACCAGCACACCGGGTTCTAGTCCCGGTCGGGGCACCGGATTCTGTCCCGGTTGCCCCTCTTCCAGGCCAGCTCTCTGCTGTGGCCAGGGAGTGCAGTGGAGGATGGCCCAAGTACTTGGGCCCTACACCCCATGGGAGACCAGGAGAAGCACCTGGCTCTTGCCTTCGGATCAGCGCGATGCGCTGGCCACAGCGTGCTGGCCGTGGCGGCCATTGGAGGGTGAACCAACGGCAAAGGAAGACCTTTCTCTCTGTCTCTCTCTCTCACTGTCCACTCTGCCTGTCAAAAAAAAAAAAAAAAAAAAAAAAAAAAAGAAAAAGAAAAAGAAAAAAAAAAGAAAAGAAAAAAAATTCTGAGATAAATAATTTCCAACCTAGAACACAGCACTCACTGAAAGGGGGATTGATATAATGCAAGCTGTGAAATTCTACGAAGTAACCCTTCATGGTCACCATGGGCTGCCTGGAGAAGGAGCAGGCTAACATACCCCCACTGACCCCGTCCCCACTGAGGAGCTCAATTGCCAGCTCAACCGAACACAAGCCTGGCAGCTTGCACTCTCCAGAAAGGAGGGCTTCCTGGGCTGGAAGCTAGCATTCTCAAACAGTGCCTGTAAATATCCAGCAAGTCCTCAACTCCAAGGCTTAACAGCCTACATCACAAACAGCTGTGGGTTCTTCCACAGAGAGGTTGCTCTCAAGTGCGTCCACTAGGAATGGGGAGCAGTAGGAGACAGGGGTGGGGCAGGGAGGGAAGTGTCTGCCCCAGAATGCTGCTTGTTCCCCAGGTCTTCCTGGCACACTTACCTGTGGATAATCAGAGTGGGGGATCTATACCTCTTTTCTCTAACTGACCCCTGGTTGTAAGTTTCCCTTTCCATAATAAAGCCCTGCTGTTGTTGGATGTATTGGGGTTTATACTAAACTCTGGTCACCTGACAGATTGTCAAACTAAATGTATAATGTGCCTTGGTAAAGAGGAAAGAACCCATTTTTAATAGTGAGAGTCAGAAAGAAATTTTCACATATGGCTAATAGGAAAAAAAAAGCTAATAATCTTGCTGAAATCTTTCTCAGGAAACTGCTATAAAAGATGCTTTACCAAATGAGAAAGTTAATTTAAGAATAAAGAATACATAGGCTGGCACCGCAGCTCACTTGGCTAAACCTCCGCCTGCGGTGCCAGCACCCCAGGTTCTAGTCCCAGTTGGGGCGCCAGTTCTGTTCCGCTTGCTCCTCTTCCAGTCCAGCTCTCTGCTGTGGCCCGTGAGGGCAGTGGGGGATGACCCAAGTGCTTGGGCTCCTGAACCCGCATGGGAGACCAGGAGGAAGCACCTGGCTCCTAGCTTCGGACTGGCGCAGCGTGCCGGCCATAGAGGCCATTTGGGGAGTGAACCAATGGAAGGAAGACCTTTCTCTCTGTCTCTCTCTATCTCTAACTCTGCCTGTCAAAAAAAAAAAAAAAAAAAAGAATAAAGAAAACATAAAAAACATGATTCAAAAACAGGATCCATCCCGAAGAAGTGGAAAGGCATCCCAAGTAGACATGAATGGAGCTATAAATACATCAGCGGTGCAGCCAACCTAGACAAAAATCACTATAGATTACATATAGACCCCTAAGCTGCTTACAGTCTGATACGAAGATAGACATGCACAATTATCACCCAGGAAGTTGAGAGAGACAACAGGAGTTCAGAGGGAAAAAATACTTCTTTGATTAAAGGAATCAAGAAACATTCTATCAAGGAACTGTGACTTAATCCAAGCAGAGAGGTCAGGAAGAGTCTTCTTCCTGGGTGAAGGATTATATTTAAAGTACCAGAATAACAGATACGTGTGGAACGGTAAAAAGCTCGATTTTGTTGAACTATAAGGGGGGGGGGGGGAATCAACAAACAAGAAAGTATCCTAAAAAGCTACATATGGCTAGAAAATGGATTTGCCTCGCATGTCCTGCTAAGCAGTAAGGATTTTTCTCAGAAAGAAACCGGGAGGTAACAAGGGTCAGGTTGGAGGTGGCCTGGCAAGAGCAGACTCAAGGAGAACTACTCAGACGCCAAGACCAACAGAAGAGTGCGTTCTTAAGCACGGGAAGGGGCACCAGTAACAAATCCATGCACATAGCCCTGGGTCTATTTGCTGCTTGATTTGAACTGTCTGTCCATTCCCACAAGTCCATTTTCACTGGCTTCTGTAAAAATACCTGTGGATTTGTTGGATGCTCTCCTTCGAATTTCTGTCACCATTAGTCGGGAGACTTGTGTTGTGAACTGCAGAAGATCAGAGAATTTTTCTGTCATTGTATTTGGCGGAGCATTTCCAAAAACCTGTAGATGAGAAAAAGATCTTTAATGAAGCATTGTTAACTTTTTTTTTTTTAGTTCTGTGGATTTCAAAGTATGGTGCAATTTTAAAAATCAAGTCAGAAAAGCACATGTACCTAGTTTCTCTTGGACATCAGTTGAAAACACAAGCCTTTCAAATAAGTCATCTCCACCTACATTTCCTTATATATATTAACTTGTCAAATAATTAAATTAATGAAATCTAAAAGTCAAAGGTGTTATTTATAAAATCTGATCAATTTTACTAATTTTTAGAAAAGATAACATTTCTCTGAGAAAAACTAAATTGAGAATTCAGAAGGAAGTAGTAAGATTTTTTCCTTGATGTGAAGACACATTGGGTGGTGAAAAGCAGACTGACCTATTGCTAAGTCCAGGGCAAAAAATAGAATCCACTAAACTCTTTTTAGTATCACAGAATTTCTAAATTCTAACTATAATAGTTTCCAAAACAAGACCACTTAAAAAGAAAAAGACTAGAATAAAGGAAATGAATAAGGAGGGTCACAAAATAAACTTGTTTCACAAATAGGGGGCCAGCACTGTGGCGTAGTAGGTAAAGCTGCCGCCTGCAGTGCTGGCATCCTGGCTACCACATCCAATCCAGCTCTCTGCTATGGCCCGGGAAAGCATGGAAGATGGCCCAAGTCCTTGGACCGCTGCACTCGCGTGGGAAGATGAAGAGAAACTCCTGACGCCCGGCTTCGGATAGGCGCAGCTCTGGCCATTGCGGCCAACTGAGGAGTGAACCAGCGGATGGAAGACCTCTCTCTCTCTCTCTCTCTCTCCCTCTCTCTCTCTGCCTCTCGTCTCTCTGTATAACTTGGACTTTCAAATGGGTAAATAAATCTTAAAAAAAAAAAAAAAGAATAAACAATTTTTAAAGAGAAACCAGCAAGGCCTACACATAGAAAATAAGAAAATAAAATCTGGACAGACTTCACACACATGGTATTTTAAAGACTAGATATACCCTGAAACAGCATTTTTAAAAAATGTTCTTTAGAGCAAAAGGAAATTCTCTGTCTTGTAAAGCTAGTCTTTCTCTTATTACACTGCACCTTACAGACTTAATGCCTGTTCAAGTGTTACTACGAACGGAAAAGCAGAACTTGCTCATCAATGAGTTCCCTGGCGAGTCAGCACCCTGCCTTTTGTAGGGATGCTCCCTTACTGGTTGCTCATTATTTACCACCCCCACAGCTAAATTCCAGGGAATATTCAGGTAGCACTGAAGGAGAACATGAGAACACTGGCCAAAAGAAAACAAAACACATAAAAACTCAAGGATAAGGAGCTGAACTGGATAAAAGAATACATAAAAATCTAAGGCCACCAAAGATCTCAAGGGGCTGGCACTGTGCACAGCAAGTTAAGCTGCTGCCTGCAATGCTAACATCTCAATATGAATGCAGGTTAGAGTCCCGGCTGCTCCACTTCCAAGCCAGCTCCCTGCTAATGTGCCTGGGAAGGAAGCAGAACATGGCCCAAGTGGTTGGGCCCCTGACACCCACAAAGGAGCCCCAGATAGAGTTCCAGGTTCCTAGCTTCAATCTGGCCCAGTACCAGTGGTTGCAACCATTTGGGGAATGAATTAGTGGATGGAACATCTCTCTCTCGCTCTCCACCTGCCTCCCCACCCTGTCACTCTGCCTTTCAAATAAATAAAATATTTTTACAAAGATCTCTATATTTTCCATATTTTGCTCATAAGTTTTGGCTCAAACATATAAAAGAAAAAAACCTAGTCAATCAATTCACTATATATATATATATATATAAAAATATATATTTTTAATATATATTAAAGAAAGTGCTTCTATTCTTCATTCCATAAAATAAAAACACTTCTTCCAAGAATTCTAATAAAAGGATTTAAAAAATACCAGTATCCTTCTAATAGAAAATAGGTTTCTAAAACCCTTAATAATAAATACTATGTTTCAAATAGCCTCCGCAAATGAAATTGAAAACACTGGACAATAAATCAATATATCTATTCTGTTCAGTAACTTGTCAAAGGAGTAATCTGTAATGATCTAAATGAACAAATACACTGTACTTTTCATGAATTGCTAAATAAATATTTTTTCTGCTGAAATTTCGATAATTTTTGTACTTAATTTATAAGACCCATATGCTTCATTTTTTTATAAAAAGATTTATTTATTTACTTGAGAGGTATAGTTACAGGCAGAGGGAGTGACAGAGGGAGAGGTCTTTCATCTGCTGGTTCACTCCCCAAATAGCCACAACAGCCTGAGCTGAGCCGATCTGAAGCCAGGAACCAGCAGCCAAGAGCTCCCAAGTGGGTGCAGGAGCCCAAGCACTTGGGCCATCTTCTACTGTTTACCCAGGCCATCAGCAGGGAGCTGGATCAGAAATGATACAGTCGGGATTGAAACCGGTGCTCATATGAGATGCCAGCACCACAGGTGAATGCTTAACCCACTATGCCACAGCGCCAGCCCCATATTCTTCATTTTTAAAGATTTATTTATTTATCTGAAAGACACAGCAAGAGAGAGGGAGGGAGGGAAAGGGAGAGAGGGACAGAGAGAGAGAGAGAGGAAGGAAGGGAGGAAAAAAGGAGGAAGGAAGGGAGGAGGAAAGGAGGGAGGAGGAGGAACAAGGGAGATAGTTCCTCAATCCACTCCCCCAGTGGGCATAACAGCCAGCTCTGGGCCAGGAAGAACCTAGGAGCCAGAACTCCATCCAGGTCTGACACTTTGATGGCAGGGGCCCAAGTATCTGGGTCATCTTCTGCTGCTCTTTCAGGTGCATTAGCAGAGAGCAGGATCAGAAGCAGAGCAAGTAGACTTCAATCAGCACTTCATTATTGAAAGCCAGCACCCCAAGCAACAGCTTATCCCACTGTACCACAATGCCAACCCCCGAGACCCATATTCATTAACAAACCTGAGACAGATAACAATTGAGAAGCCTAATAATGAAATATGCTTCAACAGCCATTTTACCTCTTCTCAGAGATGGATTAGTATTTTTTAATAAAGATGTTTATAAACATTCTTATTACTCAGTATATACTGATGATTATTTTTCTCCTGAGACTTTTTTCTTTTAATTCGAGAGGTAGAGTGACAGAAAGAGAAAGAGAGAGATCTCATCTGCTCGTTCATTCCCCAAATGCCTGCATGGCTGGGACTGGGCCAGGCTGAAACTGGGAGTCAGCAACACAATCCAGGTCTCAAACATGGGCTCGTCAGTTATTAAGATGCATTTTATTCCTAAGAGTTATTAAGATAATTGTATAAAATAAATATATTTTTCTTGAATGGTATAAAGATATGGTTATTCAAGTAGTCTGCAATGCTAGGTACATAGTACACCGTTGAAAATGCAACTATCTTTTCACCTAAATCATGATATTCATTTATTGCCTTACTTCTGTAAAGAAATTTCTTTTCAAAAGATAAAACCTAAGATTTGAACCAAAGGGATCACATAAACAAGAATAGTGTCTGCAAATACTAGCTGATAGAATCAAAAAGGGAGAAAATGATCCAACATGGGAAGTGAGATACACAGCAGACCCATAGAATGGCAAATGTCCTAACAGCACTCTGGCCTCATAATCAGCCCTTAAGGCATGTGGATCCGGCTGAAATGCCCATGAGAGTATTTCAGGCATGGAAAGCCAAGACACTCTGGGGGAAAAAAAAAAAAAAAACCTAAATGAAAGATCTCCACGAGTGAGATCCCAGTGGAAAGAATGGGTCATCAAAGAAGGAGGTACCGGAGGTACCTTTCTCTGAAGGGAGGAGAAAACTTCCACTTGGACCATGGCCTTGTCTAAACATGATCAGAGTCGGTGAACTCAGGGGGCTTCCATAGCCTTGGCAGCTCATGACAAGAGCCTAGGGTGATTACTGATGCCATAAACAATAGTGTCAATTTGTTAAGTCAACAGCAGGAGTCACTGTGCACTTACTCCTCATGTAGGATCTTTGTCCTTAGTGTGCTGTACATTGAGATCTAATGCTATAACTAGTACTCAAACAGTATTTTTCACTTTATGCTTCTGTGTGGGAGCAAACTGTTGAAATCTTTACTTAATGTATGCTAAACTGATCTTCTGTATATAAAGAGAATCGAAAATGAATCTTGATGTGAATGGAAGGGGAGAGGGAGTGGATAAGGGGAGGGTTGTGGGTTGGAGGGACGTTATGGGGGGGAAGCCATTGTAATCAATATTCTGTACTTTGGAAATTTATATTCATTAAATAAAAGTTAAAAAAAATAAAAAAAATAAAAAAAAACCTAAGATTTGCTTGAATTGACCAAACCACAAGCAATACTACAGAAAAAAACTGGCTCATTTGGAATGAACACACAATGCTTCTTTGACATAAAAATTAGTCTAGTAAACCATTACTATTGATTGATTCATTGATCCATTCGCTCACAAATATTTACTGATCTCCTACTAGATATGAGGCAATGTTCTAAGAGTTGAGACTACAAAGATACACAAACATAATTACAGTACTGGTGGAGTTTACATTTTCATACAGAAGACAAATTGTAAACAAATTAATTAAAAATCAAAATTATGTTAATATGGTGATGTGTTAGGAAGGATGGAAAATAGGTAATGGAAACAGAAGGCCTGGGATGTGGGCAGAAGGCTGTCAGGAAAGAGACTTTCTAGGGAAAGGACACGAATACTAATGGATGATACTGAATGAAGAGAAAAACCGACAACTTAAAGAAGTAAGGGAAGTAGGTTCCAGACAGTAAAGAGCTGAGCTGTACAAAGATTTCAAAGTAAGAATGAGACTGTGCTGCCAGAGGAATTAAAAAGAGACTGGTGAAAGCTCCTTGCTAAAGCACCTGCAAAAGCAGAAGATGACCGAGAACATGGCCCAAATACTTAGCCCCTGCCACCCACGGGGGAGACTCCATGGAGTTCCTTGACCCAGTCCTGACAGTTGTGGCCATTTGGGAGTGAACCAGCAGATGGAAGATCTCTCTCTCTTTCTTCCCTCCCTTTTTCTCTCTGTCACTTGGCCTTTCAAATAAATAAATATTTATTATCATTATTATCTTTTAAGAGGCTGGTAGGCTGGTGGGGCTTAGCAGTTAAGATGGGACTTGGACATCCACAGTCCAAAAAGGAGTTTTGGAATTCCAGCTCAACTCTTTATTTATTTATTTTTTCCAGATTTATTTATTTATTTGAAAGTCATAGTTACAGAGAGCAGGAACGACAGAAAGAGAGACAGAACTTCCATTCTCTAGTTCACTCCAGAGATGGCTGCAGCCTGGCCCAAGCCAGGAGGCAGGAGCTTCAGCTAGGTCTCCCATGTGGGTAGCAGGGGCCCAAGGATCTGGGCCATCTTCCTTTGCTTTTTCCCTGAGCTATTAACAGGGAGCTGGATTGGAAGTGGAGCAGCCAGGGAATCCATCACCCATATGGGATGTGGGCTTCCCAAATGGCAGCTTTACCTACCACCAGCTCAGCTCTTGATTCCAGCTTCCTTCTTGCTAATTTGTGCCCCCTAGAGGAGGGAGAGAGGACAGCAGGTGACAGTTCAAGCAATTGGGCCTCTGTAACCCAAGGGGGAGACCTGGATTGACTCCTCAGCTGCCAGCTTTAGCACGTTCAGACAATGTGGGCATCTGAGGAATGCATCAGACAATGCAAGCTTTCTTGTTCTTTCTCCATCTCTCTGCCTCTCAAGTAAATAAATTATTTAAAACACATAAAAAAAGGCTAGCAATGTTGGAACATTTTATAAGAGGAAAAAGGATACAATATAAGAATGGAGCATGAGAAACAAACCGTGAGTCTGACGTATACATATTGAATGTATAAGGTAGCAAGGAAAAAGTGTATATTTTGTAATTGACTTCAACAATTCAAATGAATTCAATAAAAATAACAATAATTACAATAGGATGAGCATTTACAGTGTGCCTGTACCCATTCAAATACTTGCTATGTCATTTAAAGCTCATAAACTCCTAGAAAGTATGTGTAATTCATATTCTCTTTTTATAGATAAAGAAGTTACAGGAGGTGGGAGTTAACTTAAACCAGGAGATGGTAAAGTTAAGAATTTAAAACTAGGTCTGTCTGATTCCAAGCTTAGCTGGGATTTTATAAGTGGAATTGTTGTTTCCTAAATATATGTAATATCTAAAATTAAGTTAAAAAGTACCAATCTTCATTAGTTCTTAATTTGCCGCAAACAGCAACATTAAATTAACAAAGAAGATATGATCACATTATTGCACCATATGTGAACTAATTCTACTCCTTCTACCTCACCAGGCCAGCAAAACCTCAGGCCCAACAAATCAAGCATCTCCCTCTTCTACTTCAACTCACAGGCTTGTGTGGACAGGATCAGTACAAATTTATCAACTCCAACTTTCACTGGCCTCCAATGCTAATGAATTCTTTTATTGCTCCTCCTCTCAACTTTTTCTCCCCATCACAATTTCCTTAAGTCCTCTTGCTCAATTTATTTGCTACAAAATATCAAGGACACATCTGTTGATGAAATGGAAATTAGGATCAGCATGCAAGAAGATCTTATTCAATATCTACCATAACTGCAACACTCAGTAAAATCTGTCTCTCTGCTGGATATACTGAGCATCTATCTCCTGTTCAATGCTTGCCCATCCTCTTGTAATTTTACTCATAGCCCCTCTTTCCTCAAACAATTTCATTCTCCTGAAAATTTACATGGTTCTCCTTCTATAAGCTTCTCCTCTTGTTTTGAGATTGCCTGAACCTCTCTCTCCTTCTTGTCTTTTTCAAGCAAAATACTGGAAACATATAAACAAAACCTTCCTCATTGCCAAGTTCACTGCTGCTACAGTTTAGATACGGATTGTGCTCAGAAGGCTTGTGTGCTAGCAGTTGGGTCCTCAGTGTGGAGTTGTTGAAGTGATGGACTCTTTAAGAGATCCTGGGCTCCAAGGCCCCAAGGCAGGTAATTCAACTATGAGGCTGCACCCTCACTAATGGATTATCAGGAATGGGTCTGCTCTTGTGCGACTGTTTCAGTTTTTTTTTTTTTTTTTAAGATGTATTTATTTATTTGAAAGTCAGAGTTACAGAAACAGATAGGCCTTCATCCACTGGTTCACTCCAAGATGGCAGCAATGGCCAGGGCTGAGCCAGACTGAAGCCAGGAGCCAGGCACTTCATATGGGTCTTCTACATGGTTGGCAAGGGCCCAAACACTTGGGCCATCCTCTGATGCTTTTCTCAGGCACATTAGCAGGGAGCTGAATCAGAAGTGGAGCAGCCAGGGCACAAACTGGAGTCCATTTGGAACACAGGCATTGCAAGCAGCATCTTTACCTACTAGGCCACAACGCTGTCCCTCTGTTACTTTTTAATAGAGCAGGTTGTTGTAAAGCTAGGCCACTGCATAGGCTTGGCAGCCTTCTGTGCATAGCTCCTTCTCCTCCCCTTCTACTTCCACTTCCCTGCCACACCATGATGCAGCAAGGGGGCCCTCTCCAGGACCATGTTGTTGGGCTTTCCAATCTGTAAAACCGTGAGCTAAGTAAGTCTCTTTTTTTACAAAGCATTCAGCCTCAGCTATTCTGTTAGGATAATACAAAATGGACTAAGATAACCTCTATCAATGACTTTTGTTTCTTTATTTCATATTTCCTAAAGCCTACCGTATGCTTACTATTTCTTCTCATCTCCTATTCACTCCTCAACTCACTGCTTTCTGATTCCACCATTCTAGTGGAAAATCCCATGAATGTTTTTCGGTCCTCACCTCACTGGGTCTCACGACTGTATATGACAGCATTGACTGCCCCCCTCCTAGATACTTCCATCCCTTGAGTTCTCTAATACCACCCTCCCCTGACACGTTTTGTACTATCACTGACCAACTCCTGTTGGTATTCTCGGGAGGGTCCTCTGCTCTGATTATAGAAACTCACATTCTCCATGGTGCATGCTTTAGTCTGCTGCTCTTCTTATTTGGCAATGTGAGTGATCTCTCATTCCCTTTCCACATGTTCAACTACCACTTTTCTGTCAGTGGATCTCCCCCAAATACATAACCAGACCTGTTCCTCACCTGAGCTGCTAACCACCTGTTGAATACCATCACTGAGGGAGCTCATAAATAGTTAGACTCAATACTCCAATCTGAATCTGTCCCTGCATCTTTCTTTCTCAGCTACTGGTGGAAACAATTTCTAAATAACAAAGAGCAAAAGATGAGGCTAGAAAATTTCAAACAGGAAGATAACTAGAGACAGAGAGAACACGGAGACCAAGTAGACTAAGGGGAAAGAGTGAGCCAGAGATATGGGGGACAGAGACACACAATCAAGTGTAGAGACAGATCTGGGGAGGGGATTTGCAGGGGAATGAAAAAATAAATAAATAAAAGAGGGGGAGATAGAAAGGGAGAGAAAAACAGAAATGAAGGCATAGGGAGAGAGCTGGAAGAATGGGACAAGAAAGAGACAGAAACAAGGGAGGGAGAGACGATAGGAGGAAAAGGATGAGTCAAGGCAAGGGAGAGAATGAGGACAGAGACAAAGAAGGGGGTGGGGCACTGTGGTGCAGTGGGTACATCCACTGTCTGCAGTGCTGGCATCCCATATGAGCACTGACTCAAGTCCTGGCTGCTCCACTTCTGATTCAGCTCTCTGCAATGGCCTGGGAAAGCAGTAGAAGATGGCCCAAGTCCTTGGGCCCCTGAACCGATGTGGGAAACCTAGACGAAGCTCCTGGCTCCTGGCTTCAGATTGGTGCAGCTCTACTCATTGCAGCCATCCTGGAGTGAATCAGCAGATGGAAGATCTCTCTCTGCCTCTGCCTCTCTGTAGCTCTGCCTTTCAAATAAATAAATAAATTTAAAAAAAAAAAAAAAGAGAGAGAGAGAGAGGCAAAGAAGGAAGAGGAAAGGGAGAGGAAAGATAAGGCATGAGGAAGGTGGGGAGACAAGGAGAGAGTGAAAGAGAGGAGAGAGTGCATTCTAAAATAGTTTTAAGTCTTGGGAAAACAAGTTCTATAATAAGAAGAAAATAATGATGGTATATCAAAAAGTTCATATCAGAACAGTTTTTACACTAGTCAGTAGACATCAAACCTTGAACACTGTTTACATAAATGGCATAACTACATGTAATGGATAAGGAGGGTAGTATGTATCGGCGAATGTATGTGTGTTATGGTTTGGAGGGACAGGAAGTAATGCCTCAGTAGGAAGTCAGTTAAACTGACTGATCAAGAAACAGTGGTAAAGTACATTCTTTAAAAGCCTTGAATGGCTGTAGCAATCTGGGAGTGCGAGGGCATCTCTAAGCCTGTGGAGGGTGAGCATTTGGTGGAATGGTTACGACACCACTCAGGACTCACATACCCCACATCACAGTGCCTGGCCAAATCCCACTCATTGTGCTTCCCATCCAGTTTCCTGTTAATGTGTCCCTTGGAAGGAAACTCAAGTGCCTGGGTCCCTGCCACCCACATTAGAGTACTGAATTAAATTACTGGTTCCTGGCTTTGGCCTGGCCTGGCCCAATTCTGGCTGCAGTAGGCATTTGGGGAGTGAACAGATCAAAGATCTTCCTCTGTCTGTCTGTCTCTCTTTCTCTCTGACTCTGTCATTCAAATAAAATGAAAATAAATAAATATAAATTTATATTCCTCTGAAACTATTTGACTTATTTTTTAAAAATCGATTTATTTATTTGAAAGTCAGAATTACAGAGAAATAAGGAAAGAGAGAGAGGTTCCATCCACTGGTTCACTCTCCAGATGGCCACAACAGCAGAGGCTTGGCTAGGCTGAAGCTAGGAGCCATGAGCTTTTTCCAGGTGGGTGGCATGGGGCCCAAACACTTGAGCCATTTTCTGCTGTTTTTCCCAGGACATTAGCAGGGAAGTAGATCAGAAGTGGAGCAGCCAGGACTCAAATTGGCACCCACATGGGATCCTGGCATTGCAGCTTTACCTATTACACCCCAACACTGGCCCTCACTACTTGATTTTTAACAACTGTACTTGTAAACCTTTGATAAATATGATGATTATTTTAAAGTTTGCCACGTGTAATTAACAAAATACTTCACATTTTATGTAGACTCTGTAGCCTGCAACTACCCTCTTACAGACTCTCCAATAAACAAACTACAAAACAAATTGTGATGGTAGTAAAGTGTACATAGGGTCTTGGAGAATTACATTCTAATGCAAAAAGAAAAAAAACATCAATTCAAAATATACCAGAAAGCGCCAGCACTTTTAGGCTAAGTTCTTATAGGTGACATCAGCATCCCAAATGAGCATCAATTCAAGATCCTGCTGTTCCACTTTCAATGCAGCTCCATGCTAATGAGCCTAGGAAAGCAGTGGAAGATGACCTAGGTGTTTGGGCCCCTGCACTCAATGGGAGACCCAAAAGAACCTCCTGGCTCTTGGCCTTAGCACAGCACAACCCCAGCCATTGTAGCCACTTGGCCAGTGAACCAGAGGACAGAACATCTCTCTTTATCTGTCTTTCCTTATCTCTCTTTAACTCTTTCAAATAATTAAATAAATATTTTTTTAAAAAATAACAGAAATAATACAAATGGTAATTTACAATCTATTCCTCTTTCCCAAATCAACCATTCCTGGAACATTTTACAAAATGCTTACAGTCTCCCTTTAATTGTTAGAACTAAAGGAAGACTCTGTAAATGTAGTCCAATCTGACCAGGTTCCATGTCAAGTCACATTACTGCATAGCAAAGGAACGAACACATAAAACTTCCTAAAAACTAACTCATCCTATTATTTTTCCTACCTGTGCCTTTCCATTAACCTTAAGATTCCTGTAGTATCATCGTGTCCTGGAAGGCATGTGATTGGCACCCGGGACTTACCCTGTTGAACACTGGCAACATCATGTACAGTTTCTCTTCTTGTTCCTTCTGAGTCATGTGCCGGGGAGGATGGCACAGCTCCGTGAAGAGGCGGCGGAGGTGCATCAGTCCCAAGGCGTTGTCTTGAGGACTGCATTCCTCCTGCCGGGGGCGCCCCATGATCCTCTTCACCATGTTCATTTTGGCTGGTTGGTGATAAACACTTCCGATTCTGTAGGAAGACAGCAATGTATGAACAGTCAAAATGTCATCATTTGGACCATGTCAATATGCATGTAAGAGCTAAGAAAACTGAAAAACAGAAAATTCTAAAACATTTCTTCCTACTACTTTGAACAGAACACATAAAGAAAAAGGTAAGTTAAATGATAAATCTACCCAAATGTCAAATTATTAATCATGGTACTCAAAGTTACTACTGGCTTTACCACAATTTGCAAGAAATGTAAAACACTGGAGCCAGCGCTGTGGCACAGCGGGTTACAGCCCTGCCCTAAAGCACCGGCATCCTATATGGGCACCAATTCTAGTCACCGCTGCTCCTCTTTCAATCCAGCTCTCTGCAGTGGCCTGGGAAAGAAGCAGAATATGGCCCAAGTCCTTGTGCCCCTGCACCCACGTGGGAGACTGGGAAGAAATTCCTGGCTCCTGGCTTCGGATTGTCATAGCTCCGGCCATTGTGGCCATCGTGGGAGTAAACCAGGGGATGGAAGACCTCTCTCTCTCTCTCTCTCTGCCTCTCATCTCTCTGTATAACTCTGACTTTCAAATAAATAAATAAATCTTTTAATAAAAAATATTCATCCACGTTGTTGCAAATAACAGGTATTTCCTTCTTTTTAAAGGTCGAGTGATATTCCACTGTGCATATATACACATCTCATTTTCTTTATTCATTCATCTCTCAAAGGACATTTAGACTGATCCTGTCTTGACTACTGTGAATGAAGCTGCAGGAGCATGGCAGTGCACATGTTTCTTCCAGACACTGATTTCCTTTCTTTGGATACACACTAAGTGGGACTGCTGCATCCTAAGGTAGATCTATTTGTAACTTTTTCAGGAAAGCCTGTATTGTCTTCCTAATGGCTATTCTAATTTACATTCCCACCAACATTTTAAAAAGAGTCCCTTTATTCTACAACCTGGCCAATACTTATCTTTTGTCTTTCTGATAACTGCTATTCTAACAAGCTTCAGGTAGTATCTCCTAGTGATTTGAATTTGCATCTCCTTAATGTTTAATGATGTTGAGCATTTTTTCGCATACCTGTTGGACATTCCTATGTCTTTTCTGGAGAAACATCTATTTAGGTTCTTTACCCATTTTTTAAAAACAATTTTTTGTCAAAGGTTTATTTACTGGCAGGCAGAATTACAGAGAAAGAGGAGGAGGGGAAGGAAAAGAAAGATCTTCTGTCCCCTGCATACAACAGCCAGGTCTTGGCCAGGGTGAAGCCAGGAGCCAGGAACTCCATTCGGGTCTTTGACATGGGTGGTAGAAACCCAAGAATTTGAGCTGTCATCTGTTGTTTACCCAAGAACATGAGCAGAGAGCTGAACTGGAAGAGGAGCAGCAGGGACTTGTGCTCCAATATAGGACAGCATAGTAAGCAGTGGCTTAACCTGCTGGCCCCGTTGCCCATTTTCTAGTTGTGCTAATTGGGCTTTCGGTATGTGTCATATGAGTCTATAATATATTCTGGATATTAACTTCTTATTAGATATATAGTATGCAAACTTTTTCTCTGTCAGTAGGTTGCTTTTTCATGTTCTTGCTTTCTTTGCTGTGCAGAAGCTTTTTAGTTCAATGTGGTTCCATTTGTTAAGTTTTGCCTTTGTTGCCAGAACTGTTATATATTTCTGTTAGCCGTCACAAAACACACCAAACACGGGAGAAAGGGAAAGAGTTTATTGGGGAAAACCCAGCAGATTGGAGGGAAGGGGCGAAGAAAGAAAACAGAGATGGAGACTGTAAGAGAGAGAGAGAGAGGAGAGAGAAGAGAGATGAGAGGGGGAGAGAGCAGAGAGGAGCCAAGAGAGCCACATGTTCAGGAACAGGTCCTTTTAAAACTTTGCCCAAGGGTGGGCAGGGAAGCAGGAGCAGCAAATCCCATTAGGATGGGGGTGGAGCTTGACAACAGCGGTTGGGCCACGTGGCCACCTGGCTTCCAGCAATGGTGGTGGGGGTTAGAGCTTGCGATGTAAATCAGGGTGTAGATCGCGCCATAGGTAAAACTCCGCCAGTTTCCTAACAAGAACTTCTGATGTTATTTCCAAAAATCATTGTCTATATCGACCTCAAGGTTTTTGTCCTAGGTTTTCTTCTGCTAATCATTTGGTTTTAAGTCTTGTGTTTAAGTCCTTAATCTATTTTGAGTTGAATTTTACACCAAAAGGCCCAAGTTCACTCTTCTGCATGTGGATATCAAACTTTGCCAACACCATTTTTTTGAAGATTTATTTTATTTATTTGAAAGACAGAATTATGGGGGTAGAGACGGTGGGGAGGGGAGAGAGAGAGAGAGAGATCTTCCATCTCCTGGCTCATACCATAATGGCCAGGGCTCAGCCATGCCGAAGCCAATAGCTGGATCTGGATCCCCCACATCCTCTGTTGCTTTCCCAGACATATTAGCATTGAGCTGAATCAGAAGAAGGGCAGCTGGGACTCAAACCAGTGCCCATATGTGATGCTGGCTTTGTAGGCAGCAGCTTACCAGCTATGTCACTCCAGCACCTGAATACCATTTATGACAATGAGAACAAACTGTTTCTAAAAAAAAAGCATGAAAAGCATTCAAAAGCAACACATACTAAGGCTTATCTGAGAGTGGCCTGAAGGATCAATTAATTTTATCTAATTTTATCTTGGGTGATTGTGCACAAAGAACCTGTTCTGTCTTAGCCATCAACAACCTTCAGCAATCATGTGTACTGTACTGACATATTTCTTATCTATTTCCAGAAATATCTTCCCTGGAATTAACTGGTAATCCTCTTTTTAGTAGCCTCTTTTTCAGAGACAATACCTTACCTGAAGGTGCTTGAAGTCAATCATAGTCTAAAGAAAGTAATCTTCAACCAATGAGATATTCATGCCCCTGCATACTTAACGCCTGCTTATTGGGCCAATCAGCGTCTTCTCAGAGTGTGATTACATAAATTTTGACTAATGTGACCACTTTGGAATACTTCTCAAGACTCACTATAAGTTAATGCACTTGTACAGTGTCCCAGGCCTAGGTCACTAATATTCTGCCCTAAATAAACCTTATATTAACCTTTTTTAGATCCAGTTTATTTCTGTTGACAACAGAGATTATCTTTCCTTTCTTTCAATATGTTCTTTTCAGCCTTGTTGAAGATCAGTTGACTGTAAATGCATGCATTTATTTCTAGGCATTTTCTTCCTTTATATTGGTCTATATGTCTGTTTTATGTGAGTACCTCACTGTTAAGATTACTATAGCTTCATAACATATTTTATCATGCCTCCAGATTTATTCTTATTCAAGACTGGTGTGGGGCCAGCGCTGTGGCACAGTGGGTAAAGCTGCTGCCTGCAGTGCTGGCATCCCATATGAGCGCCAGTTCAAGTCCTGGCTGCTTCACTTCCAATCCAGCTCTCTGCTATGGCCTGGGAAAGCAGCAGAAGATGGCCCAAGTCCTTGGGCCCCTGCACCCACATGGGAGACCCAGAGGAATCTCCTGGCTTCTGGCTTTGGATTGGTGCAGACAATTGGGGAGTGAACCAGAGGATGGAAGACCTACCTCTGCCTTTCCTTCTCTCTCTATGTAACTCTTTCAAATAAATAAATAAATCATTACATTAAAAAAAAGAAGACTGGTGTGACCAGTTGGGTTTTTTGTGGTTCCACAAGCATTTGACCATCTCTTTAAAAAAAAAAAAATGTCACTGGGATTTTCATAGAGATTACAAAAAATTTGTAAATCAATTCAGGTAGCATGAACTTTTTTTTTTTTTTTTTCAGTTTACTTATTTACTTGCAATAAAGACAGAAGGCAAAAGGGAGATGGATAGATAGATGTCGCTCCCCCTCTTCATGGAGGAACGACACTAAACCCTGCCTAGGCTTCATATCCGAGTCACGGCACCATTATGTCGCTCCCCCTCTTCGTGGAGGAACGACACAGGACCCTGCGCTGTTCTTTCGTCTGCTCGGCCCTCCCCGGGTTTGCTGCTGGTTCTTCCCGGGTTGGCTACTATCCCTTCCACCTCCGTGGAAGGGCAGTTCCCCCTGGCCGCATTCCCCACTTCCGCAGGGGAGCGGCACACCGCCGGCCGGTTCTCTCGGGGGCTGCACGGGTTCCCTTAGATGTTCCCCATAGATGTTCCTGGTGCATGCCGTCTCTCTCCTCCTTTATAGTCCTCCTCCGCCAATCCCAACTCGGCTGCCCACACACCGAGTATGCTGCTCTCCTCCAATCAGGAGCAAGTCCTACAGTTTATTAGTTGAACTGGAGGCAGCTGTGCGGAAGCTGTTTACTTCTCTCCCAGCGCCATATTGTGGGAGAGCAGATGCATAGAATAAGTCTTAATTCGAGTAACTTAGTCTAGTCCGGGTTGCTCCCCACAGATAGACAACTACCATCTGCTTTCTAAATGGCTACAACATCTGGGGCTAGGCCAGGCACAGAGCCAGGAGCCAGAAATGCAATCCAGGTCTCCCACATGGGTAGCAATAATCCAATTACCAGGGTCTGATTGGCGAGAAGCTGGAATCAGAAGCCTGAGGTAGGAATCAAATCCAGACATTCCGATGTGGGCTATGGGCATCTTAACTGCTAGATTTAACACTTGCTCTCAGTTTGAACATTTTAACAATAATTTTACCCATCTATGAACCCAGGGTATCTTTCCATTTATTTGTGTCTTCTTTAATTTTCTTCATCAATGTTTTATAATTTTCAATATTCAAGTCTTTTACTTTTTGCTTGGATTTCTTCCTAAAACTTGTATTCTTTTTTTTTTTTTTAAGATTTATTTATGTATTCGAACGTCAGAGTTACACAGAGAGAAGAGAGGCAGAGAGAGAGAGAGAGCGGTCCATCCACTGGTTCACTCCCCAGATGGCCTCAGCAGTGCTGATCTGAAGCCAGGAGCTTCTACTGGGTCTCCCACGCAGGTGCAGGGGCCCAAGGACTTGGGCCACTGTCTACTGCTTTCCCAGTAGAGAGCTAGATTGGAAGTGGAGCAGGCAGGTCTCGAACCGGTGCCCATATGGAATGCCGGCACTTCAGGCCAGGGCAACAACACACTGCGTCACAGCGCCGGCCCCAAAACTTGTATTCTTTTTGTTGCTATTACACATGAGTTTGCTTCTACCTTTAAGGGAGAGATGCAAGGTAAGAACAACTCACTCAAAGTTGAACAGTGAAAGAGAACTTGGGTGAGAATCCAGATCTTCTAACTCCTAGTTAACTGCCCTTCACTGGCTTACTCATATTGATGTGTCTGTTTTAAATGACAAAGTCCTTAGAAACTGTGACTTTAGTTACCATGCTATTTACTTAGCATCAAGTAACAATTAGAATGTGAAAAGAAATCTTCTTGATTTTTCTGAAGATAAACTCATCAACTTTCATTTTAGTTAGAAAATACACACATGATCACATGACAAACATCTAACTAGACGCAATCAATTTATTACATAATAGTTATTTAATATTTATCAGATACAAAAGGATACATATCAATTAGCTAGAAGGGACAAACATTCTCTCCTTGACTACACTCTAATCAGGCTCTTTAGAACTATCTTATCAACTAGGCCTAATTCTTGAAAGAATTCTGCTATGTCAGTTTAATCAGAATCCCCACACCCTCTTTAATGCAACACCCTCAGTACCTGATTGAATCTCTCTCATTCCCTAGGTGACTGATGCCTATTATCCTGATTGCCTGCAGTAAAAATCCCATAAGAGGATACAGCCGGTTAAGCCACTTCTTGGGTCGCCCATAACCCACTACAGTCCCCGCTTCCAACCTACCTCCCTGTTTTGTTTCATTTATTTTACAGATTTATTTTATTTATTTGAAAGGTAGAGTTACAGAGAGAGCGAGAGAGAGAAATCTTCCACCCACTGGTTCACTCCCCAAAGGGCCAGAACAGCCAGGGCTGGGCCAGGCTGAAGCCAGGAGCCAGGAGCTTCTTCCAGGTCTCCCACGTGGGCGCAGTTGAGCCATCTCTGCTGCTTTCCCAGGAGCATTTAGCAGTGCCACCTCCCTGTTAATACGCCTGGGAGACCAAGCCCTGAGTATTGCTTGCATCTGGGGACTGAACCTGTGGATGGAAGATACTGCTCTTTATCTCTCTCACACTCTACCTTCCAAAGAAAAAAAACAAAAAACCAAACCCAGAGTTCTATTAGGTTTATCCAGAATTCTATTTCACCCTGATGCTTCTTCCTAGTGATTTCCATCCACTGACCCCCAAGCTGCTTCTTGGCTATTAAGTTCCCACTAGTGTTTGGTGTATCAGCAGCTGAGCTGAGCCCAGTCTGTATCCTCCAAGGTCAAAGTCCAAGGCAATGATCTCTACACCTACCATGATGGTTCTAAATAATGTCTGCCTTATGGTTCTTTTTTAAAATTATTTTATTAATATAAGGAGAAATGATGATTTCAAGTAGTTCATAGATAGAACTGTAAGAATATAATGATACTTCCCTTCCTCCTTCCTTTTTTTGCCTTTTCATATTTCAACAAATGTCAAAATGAATAAATTTTCTTTAATAAGAGCTCACTGGGATTACCGGTAGTTCACAATTATTCATGTAATCTCAATGATGGAGAAAAAAAATCAGATTCCTCCTTTTACTCCTGATTATCAAGAAACACTTAAACATTACATTTATGAATTATTGCTTTGTCTACAATTTTGTTGATATTTATAACATAATTCAGAAGAAGCACCATATCTAAAATACCTTTCAAAAATATGAAAAAGTAGAAAGAAATGTTGGTGTTGTGGTGTTATGGGGTGTCTCCTTCTCTCTCTTTCTGTAAGTAAGTGCAAGTACAGGGGCCGAAGCACATTAGCAGGGAGCTGGATTGGACGTGGGATGCTTGCACTGTAGGCTGGGGGCTTTAACCTACTGCATCAGCCCCAAAATAAATCTAAAAAAAAAAAAAAAAAAAAAAGTAGAAAGAGTAGGCACTCACCACTCAAATCTTCAGGTAGATAGTTAGGCATGAACAACTGGGGAGGAGCCACAGAACCCTCATTCAGGGGAGGAACCAGGGACCTGCTGTTTGCAAGGACCCACCCAAGACCACCCACTTTGCAGTTTAACTTGTGGTTAAAGAATCCTGATAAAAATAGGAGTTCAGCCAAACTAGAAACGTCTAGTTTGTATCCACATGTGCAGAGAGTTCAATTTAACTCCCAGATGTCAATCACAAATCCCAGTCATGAGTTACTCAGCCATATCACTAGTCAACTCCCCTCATACTTTAAAGATAGAAGTCCCTCACCAGGAAGAAAAGTCACCAGGTTTCCTCTCCTCTGGCCCCTTCTTCCCTTGGAACACATTTTACTTTACCATCCCTACAGGGGGTTGGTGCTCTCTCCACTGGCCAATTCTTCCCTTGGAATGCACTTCAATGAACTTTTGCTTTACTCTCTCAACTATAAGTCATTGCTTAGTTGGTGAAAAGGAACCCAGGCAAGCCAGCCACTGCTGGTGACAAACCTGTACAAACACACCTGTATAATCAAGTTAGGCACCCCAGGTGAAAGGTGAACAAACGCTGAATCTGTAAAATCTGTCCTCAGGAACTCTTTGTAAAGCATAAAAAACATTCATGTAAAGTGTCAGACACATTAATTACATTTTATGCTCTCTCTCGATCATAAACATTTGCTTCTTTTTTATTTAGTAAGTTAAGGAAGCAAGGAAAAGGAAATAGTATAAGCCCTTACAGTCCTATGTTTTAGAGAATTAAAAAGCAGTAAACAAAAAAAAACTAAGGGAAAATTTACTTCTCAGCTGAAAGTTCAGTGGATTTGCCAAGCAATATAATAGTAGAAATAGGCAAAATATAATGATGATGACAAAGTAAAGAATGATTTTGGGGATAATGTTAATAGACATTTTCTAAAATATTTATAAAGATTATTTTCTAATACATACTCTATTTTGTTTTACAAGAAAAAAGTGTGCTGCCAACAGGAGTTTATTTAAATAGCAATGGGATAATTACTACAATAAGCCCAGACAGTATTTCTTAACTTAATGTTAGTGCTTGAAAATCACTTTAAACTTCTCCACCCAAAATCCTTTCAATTGTTTTCTATTATTTAAATTACAGAAGGATCTAGACCAGGTAAGTTGCTGAAATTTTAAAATGTATTGTCAAATAACTGGTTGCCTATGAGTATCTCAGAAAAATAACTTGAAACAGCTTTCCTAAATAACTCCTCAATTCCATGAGAGAAGAAATAAACAATTTCCCTGGCTAAAGGATATCTTAGATTTTCACCAAAGAACTGTAAGTAATTACTCAAGATTCATTTCCCTCGCTTCGTGTTTCTGGGGGAGAAAAATCTACTTTTTCTTACACTTTGAAGAGTGACTACAAACCTTACAGCAATAGTAGAGGCTCCCAACAAACTGGGTATATAACCAGCAATCTAACATGTACCTTAAAAAGAAATTTAGGAATACAGTCCTAAATTAGAATTTAAAATTGTTCTTTTGGAGTGTCAAATTCTTTGGTGTTTAAGAATAGTCATTATCAGATTTTAGTTCAATCTACATCTACATGGTATTACAAGATCAGCCATGTCCTTTCATAAATTGTCCATCTGATAAATGAGACAAAATACAATTATTAAACACCTGTTTTCCAATATGCCCCTCCGACCCCCAGCCTATGAAATGGTCATTCTATATATTGTTCTGACCTGTACAATTTCTCAGATTTCTTTGAGTATCTTTTCACTGTGCTTATTTCTCTTCATAAGTGAAATCATTCTCCAAAGCTAAAGCCATTCACCTACAGTTAGGAACACTTCACTTAGATAAAATCTACAACTATGAACAAATGGCCACTGTGGGCATCTCTCTCTCTCTCTGTTACTTTTCTTAAACTTCTCCTATAGGAACTCCTATAGTTGTTTTGGGGGCATGATTGCAACCACTAACAGGAGTCCCGAAAGCACATTTACCCTAATAAGCAGCAGTTAGCTTGCTTTGTTTGATTAGGATAGCATAATTCAACTGTATCATGGATTAAACTTTAATAGGCTTTCCAAGATCCCTAGCATTCTCTGAAGTTGACTCTACACATATTGTGTTCAGAATTCCGCAAGAAAGCCTGGCAAAAGAATTTTTGAAGTACAATGCTTCTGCATTTTCTGACAAATTTTGCATTCTATATATTTCTGCTAACTTCTAGGTCAGGAAATTCAGCTCTGTAATCACTTGCCAAGATCCTCAGTGTAAGTGCAGGGGAGGGTGACCGGGGGAACAAGATGCACTTCAGCTGACCTAGGACTCACAGGCCCATATGCTACACCACACTGTCATCATTAGCAATTTACAGAAGGCATAGAGAAGTCTGAACTCTCAGATTAGCTTTTGATCCACCCAACTTTCTCACTCACTAAATCCCTGTTCTTCACTGGAATTTCTTTTTGTTCCCTCCCAACCCCCTTCACTGGAATTTCTTAACCACAGATTTCTATCAATTCTTCTACACCTTAGCAGAACTCAGACCATGCTTAATTCTCAATACCTTCACTCTTGCTCTTCTGGCCAATGTATTTTTCCCCACAGGTAGGTTACTCATTTGTCGGTGCTAGCACTAGTCAGGAAAGTAGACATCAGCCTTTGTCTCCGACCAGGAAAACAAAACCAGGAATTTCATATGGTTGAATGAGGAAAGAAAGTTAGTAGCTTTCCTTGGAAGCAGACTATCATTTGTACACCAAAAGTTTTGCCCAAATCTGGCAACCTTGTTAGGTGAATCCTAGCCCTCCCTCTGGGACATCCAAGTGGAATCTTCCCAGCCTTATGCCAGGAGGCCTATTTGATCCAATAATTCTATGCTGACAAAGCCCCAGGAGGAATTTCACAAATTCCTTGCCCGGAAAGCCCTTCTCCCAGCAATATGGAGGAGAAATTGTGGGCCTTTGGCTGTTTGCTGAGATGTCCACCTGGCCTGCAGGCTGTATTCTCTTCACTAAGCTTCGCTAGGATGGTTACTGCCAATCTCCATCTTATGTCTGAAGCTCTTCTCTTATGGGAAGACAAGAATGTCTGTTCCAGCCATCTCTGGTAACATAACCACACTATTTCTAATTTTGGTTTACTAGGTTTATAGTACCTAGTAAAATTGATGATGACATAAAATTTTATGATTTTCTATTTCATAAAAAAACCTGATAAACTCAAAAGAATTAAAGATCTAAGTATAAACAAACTGGGGCTGGCGCTGTGGCACAGCAGGTTAATGCCCTGGCCTGAAGAGCCAGCATCAGGGCGCTGATTCGAGACCCGGCTGCTCTACTTCCAATCCAGCTCTCTGCTGTGGCCTGGGAAAGCAGTAGAAGATGGCCCAAGTCCTTGGTGCCCTTTACCCGTGTGGGAAACCCGGAAGAAGCTCCTGGCTCCTAGCTTTGGATCAGTGCAGCTCTGGCCATTGCGGCCAATTGAGGAGTGAACCAGTGGATGGAAGACCCCTCTCTCTCTCTCTCTCTCTCTCTAACTCTGACTTCCTATAAATAACTAAATCTTAAAAAAAATTAAAAATTAAATAAATAAATATAAACAAACAATGAAAATTTAACAGCAAATACAAAAGGAAATATAGAGTTTAGGGTAATTTAAGGAAAAAAAAAAGACAGGTTTTGGCCTATAAATACCTAAATGTTAAAAAGCAAGCAATAATTAGGCACACAATATTTGCAGTCCTTCTAACAAAACATCAAGAACTAACTTGTTCATGGAACTCTTTTTTGTTTTTAAGATTATTTATTTTAAAGACAGAATGACAAAGACCTCCTACCCTCTGGTTCACTTCCAAATAGCCACAACAGCTGAGTTTGGGCCAGGCCAGAAGCAGGAGCCAGGAATTCCATTCTGGTCTCCCACCTGGGTGGGTGCCAGGAAGTCAAGTACCTGGGCAATCCACTGCCTTCCCATTCACTGACATTCCCAGGCACATTAGCAGAAAGTTGGATCGGAAGCAGAGTAGCTGCAACATCAGTAGCACTTGATATAGGATGCCAGTATCACAAGGGGTGGCTTAACCTGCTGTACCACAACACAAGCCCCCTAAGGGAACTCATAATCATCAACTCCACAGCAGAATAAACACAGAAAACAGAATATCAAAATCCCTATAACACACATGGAAAGGTACCTAATATCACTAATAATCAGAAAGATACAAATAAAAGAAAATAAATTTTTTTGCTTGCCAGTTTGACAAAAATTAATAGGACTTATAAACTATATACATAGTAAGAACAGGAAAGATGGACATATAAACACATTGTTGATTAAACTATGTCAACAGTCTTTCTCTAGGGCAATCATGTGGTATAAAAACACCTACTCTTTCATTCAGCAACACCCCCTCCAGGAAGCTATCCTATAGAAATACATAGATCAGGCCAGCGCCATGGCTCACTTGGTTAATTTTCTGCCTGAGGTGCCACGGCATCCCATAAGGGCGCCGGGTTCTAGTCCCGGTTGCTCCTCTGCCAGTCCAGTTCTCTGCTGTGGCCTAGGAAGGCTGTGGAGGATGGCCCAAGTGCTTGGGCCCCTGCACCAGCATGGGAGACCAGAAGGAAACACCTGGCTCCTGGCTTCAGATCGGCATAGCTCTGGCTGTAGCAGCATTTGGGGAGTAAACCAACAGAAGGAAGATCTTTTTCTCTGTCTCTCTCTCTTACTGTCTAACTCTGTCAAATATATGTGTGTGTGTGTGTGTTTATATATATATAGATAGATAGATAGATAGATAGATAGATAGATATATCTGGTTTGGATGATGGGACAAAATCAAATATATATATATATATATCTGGTTTGGGTGATGAGACAAAATCTAAAAAAAAAAAAAAAAGAGATACATAGAATGTGTCCAATAAGGTGGCTTACTGCAGTATATGTTATTACAATTGTTTATAATAGTGAAAAATTGGAAATTGCCTAGTCCTTTAACAGAAAAATAGAGAACTATGGTACATCATATTATGGAATAATATACAATTGTTAAAATTTAGAACTGGGGCCAGAGCTGTGGTGCAGCAGGTTAAAGCCCCAGCTGGCATCCCATGTGGGTGCCGGTTCAAATCCCAGCTGCACCACTTCTGATCCAGCTTCCTGCTAATGCACCTGGGAAAGCAGTGGAGGATGGTCCAAGTCCTTTAGACTCTGCATGCACATGGGAGACACAGGAGAAGCTCCTGGCTCCTGGCTTCGGATCAGCTCAGTTCTGGCCACTGCAGCCATTTGAGGAGTGAATCAGCTGATGGAAGCCCTCTCTCTGTCTCTACCTCTCTCTCTGATTCTGTCTTTCAAATAAACAAAATAAATCTTTTAAAAAAAATTAGAACTACATGTACTAATACCAAAAAAGTTAAATAGGGGTCGGTGCTGCGGCGCAACAGGTTAAAGCCCTGGCCTGAAGCGCCAGCATCCCATATGGGTACCTATGGGTACATATGGGTTCTAGTCTTGGCTGCTCTACTTCTGATCCAGCTCTCTGCTATGGCCTGGCAAAGCAGCAGAAGATGGCCCACAACTTTGGGTCCCTGCACTCGCATGGGAGACCCGGAAGAACTCCTGGCTTCAAATCGGCACAGCCCTGGCCGTTCTGGCCATTTGGAGAATGAACCAGTGGATGGAAGACCTTTCTCTCTGTCTCTACATCTCTCTCTCTGTAACTATCTTTCAAATAAATAAAAAATAAATCTTTAAAAAAAAGTTAAATAAGCACCAGAATGTAGAAAACTGAGAAGTCATCATTCCTGTCCTTACATAAGAAATCCCTTAATAAAGTAGAAATCAAGGACTCTTCTTGGACTATTAGAGAACTGAGATTGCAGGGAAAACTGATGCTGGAAATCCAGTGTCCAAGCTGGTATCTGCTTACACGAATCAGAAGCACTTGGAGCCATGAACAGGTAGGTAGTAACCCTTACTCCCTGCCAAAGAAAACCACTCAATCTTATTTTAGCCCTAGTTAAAATAAACTGGATGTCCTTGCAGGTGGACAGGAGTCACAACTAACTGAATCACAGGATGAGGACAAATTCCCATGATGGACTCCCCTTGATAAGAAACCACAGGCTGGTGAAGGCTTCTGCACATAAGCAGCAACCTAGTCCTCACCTTCACCTTTCTGACACGGACAAAGATTCCCTCAATATGATGTAAAATCTCACTGCCAAATGAACTTGTAACCAAGATGATAACTCAGTGGGCAGGTGCACCTGTCCCATATTTGAATAAGCATAATCCTCATTGGAATTTCCTAGAAATTTACTGAATATGCATAGCTTCCCTAGAAATAAGCCCTATAAAACTTGTAACTACTGGCTGGTCCTTGGTTTCTGATCTCAAGAACACCTGCTCCTTGGCTTGGTCAACCCCAATATATTCCTTTCTGCTTACGACCCCGTTTGTCTGTGCGTTTCCACTGGAGAAGAACGCTGGGGTTTTCCTGCCTGATTACAGCAGGAACACTTCAGTGCTAACTGCAGTGGACTGCAGGATGTTACAAACAGATGACAGAAGAGGAGGAGTCTCCAAGGGGCCACAGTCTCAGGACTCACACCTTTCCTGAGCTTTCACAGTGAAGACCAGAGGAATACTCCCCTCTGCCTGTGACAGAGGAGTCATCAGGTGAGATATTCCCAGAGTACTTCCCATAACAAAGGCCTACTCTCCAGGGTGAGAGATATTACCAGAGGCATGTCTCAGGGGCTGCAAGGCATTTCTTCCATCTCATCCCCTGGAGCCTCTCCTCTCACCTCAGGTAGAGGGGAAGACAGCCTGGACAGAGCAAAGTGTGTGTGTGTGGGGGGGGGGCACTAGGAAGATGACAGCCCAGAATCATAGGCCCTCTAAAATGCAGGCATTTAACCACAAGGTTACAGAAGAGCTATCCGCTTCATACTTTAAAAATACAACAGACTCAAAAGAAAATGCACTGTAACAAAAAGCTCCGTAACAGATAAGAAGAACACTTTCACTGGCTCAGCAGGAACCTGGAGATGGCTGAGGAAAGGTTCCATGAAACAAGTAAATGGAAATTTCCAGAAAAAGTAGAGAGAAGAAGCAACAGTATATTTGAAGTAAAAATGGCTAAACAACCTGAAAATTAATGACAGACACCAAACCACAGATAGAGGAAGCCCACAGAAAATCAAGCATGAGAAATACCTAAAACACTACATAAAGGCATGATATATTAAAACTGCACAAAACCAAAGTGAAAGTGAAAATCTTGGAAGGAGCATGGTGGATCAGGAGAGTGACAGAGAGAAGAAAGGCCTTATCAGTAAAGGAACAAAGATGAAAATCTCAGTGGACTTCTTATCTAAAATATGCAAGCCAGGAGAGAATGAGTGAAATGCTTGAAGTGCAGTACTGTGCCAAAAGTGAGGAATGAGGGCTTCCTAAAATCACTCAAAAGTGAGAGAACTTACTGCGAGAGATCTCCTCAGCAAGAAATGTTAAAAGCTCTTCAGGAGTAAGGAAAATGATACGGGTCAGAAAATTGTATCTACAGGAATAAAGAAACATTGGAAAAGGAACAATGAAGGTAATATAAAATCTTTTATTATTCATAATTGATCCAAAAATAACTGTTTAAAGTGAAAGCAGTAATAATACATTGGGTGACTACAGGTTATGAATAAGTGAGATGACTGACAGCAGAACTCGGAATACTGTCATAAGATACCAACGCCAGCCCTGATGATACAGCATTATTTGAAGGCACATAGAGATAAATGGAAAATATGTTAGAAACTCTTGGGCAACCACTAAATATTTTCTTTAAATAAATTTAATTAATATGATAAGAAAGGACACAAAAGGAAGACATATAAAATTCTTAGTCAAAATGTGAGAAGGCCCAAAAAGAGAAGAGAGGGGGAAACAAAAGAACAAATGCAACAAATATACAACAGTCACAAACAGGATAGATAGTAGCCCAAATATATCAGTAATCACTTTAAATGTGAATGGTAAATGAAACATCTTAAACATCTCCAGAAAAAAATCACATTAGCCATTTTTCTAAATTAAAAAATTACCAGCTTTCTTATATAAGGATAATTGCTTGCTTCTTTCTTAAAATCACCAGTATCTGCAGCTGGTGTTGGGGTGTTAAGCCACAGCCTGCATCACAAGCTTCCCATGTGAGTGCCATGTGAGTGCTCTGCTTTGGATCCAGCCCCCTGCTAATGCACCTAGGAAAGCAGCTGAAGATGGCAAAGTGCTTGGGTCCCTGCGTCCATGTGGGAGACCAAGACAAAGTTCCAGGCTCCTGGCTTTGGCGTGGCCCATTTGGGAAGTGAACTAGTGAATGGGAGATCTCTCTCTCTCTCAATCTCTCTCTCTCTCTCTCTCTCTCGATCTCTCTCTCTCCCTCCGTCCCTCCCTCTGCCTCTTTCTATATAACTCTGCCTTTCAAATAAATAAATAAAGCTATTTTTAGAAGTTACCAGTATCTGTCACTGAATTATGAGTTCCGGGAAAACAGGCTGTGCTCTCCCAAGACCTTCACACCCAGCCTAGGGCCTCATCGAGTGAAAATGAAGGATGGATGCACTCTTAGGAAGAATCCTCGTATCTTGAAGGGGAAGGACGAAGCTGTGGCTCCGCATTATCTGATCTAGGCACAGGCCTGACCCCGCTTTTCCCCTATGATTCTTCCTTATTCCATCAGTCCCAGACC